>NC_067225.1:24499454-24868829 GCF_019924925.1 Ctenopharyngodon idella | reverse complement strand
GAAGGATACCAATCTGATTTCTTTATAATGTTAAATGTGTAAGGCTTCTGCAACTTTATACCAGTGACATTTGATGTCTTCTCCACAGCGAGGTGGATGACTTATTATTTCCAGATATTAGCCTGCATATATTTCCAGATAGGGATTTAGGGATATGGCCTTGCACAATGTGGTTATTAATTTGCTCTCCTTATTTGTATCTTCTGAATTCTTTAAGTTGAAAAGCAACAATTTATTATCATTACAGTGCCATAATTTCGGATTCTTGGAATCCGAAACAGTTTTATGACTTAATCCATTTTTATGCATAACAATGCAAATTCTGACCTGTGTGTTTTTGAAATTTAATGACATGTAATTCATAACAATTACCATAATAATCTCATTTTAACTCTGGAAATGGGCTAAAAAACTCCCCTCAGTGCTGTACTAGGCAATAACAATTTAAAGAGATAAAACAATCTTGGAACTTCTCATTTCAAGAGATAAAAATAATACAGTGATGCTGCTGAAGGGAACAAATGGAAGTGGGCAAACAGGACTCATGACCAAAAATGAGATGCTGAAATGTGCTGACAGGACACTTCCAACCAAGTATAAAAGAGGGCTTTCCCAACTCCTCCTAGGGCTCACAACTACACAGCTAAGGTGAGTGTCTGAACACTAAGTCACAAAGCAGTTCTGCTTTTCCTTTTTAGGGATATTTTAGGCTTTTTGTTACATATTATAACATTGTGCTCCTATGCTAATTTTAAGACTAGACTACTTATTTTATTTTTTGGGCAAGCTATAGTTTCAACCAACAACAAATGATTTGTTTTTATTGACAATACACAGAGGTGGTGAATTACAACATCAAGATAAAGTCCTAAGAGTTGGTGCAAGACAAAGGTAAACATGACACCATCTTTTAAAAGAAGTGTAACTACTAAAAATTGTGACAAATTGATATTTCTAATGTTGCTTGTGAAAATTCATGCATAACTTAAACTTCTTTTTGTAACAAAAAGATTTTGTTATTCTCAACCACCATCACCCAAATATGAAGTATATGATTCTGTACTGTAGAAATTTTGACATTGGATGACAAGATAATCAACCACGTAATGGGTTATTTTACACTACAGTCTAATGTTAAAGGGTGATGTATCATGTGTATACATGTAAATGTTCTTTCCCCTTGCTAACTTGCATGACATATAATTGGTTGTTTCTTCTGTAAGAGTGCCACCATGAGTGGAGATCCAGAAATGGAGTGTTTTGGCGCTGCGGCCATTTACCTCCGCAAGCCAGAGAAGGAACGACTGGAAGCTCAAAATACGCCATTTGATGCCAAAACTGCCTATTTTGTGACTGAACCCAAAGAGATGTACCTCAAAGGGGTCCTCAAGAGTCGGGAGGGTGGCAAAGTAACGGTGCAAACTCTCTGTGGCAAAGTGGGTAATTCAGATAAAATTTGCTGAGTAAAATTTTAAGGCATCTGCATCATAACTTTTCATAACTGTAACATGACATTCCCTCCAGACCCTTACAGTGAAGGAGGATGAAATTTTTCCGATGAATCCCCCCAAGTTTGATAAGATCGAGGACATGGCCATGATGACCCACCTCAATGAACCCACCGTGCTGTACAACCTCAAAGAGCGTTATGCAGCATGGATGATCTATGTAAGTAAACAAAAATGTATAGTGCTAATTTGTTTCAAACACATTGTACAGTATTACATGTAGATATGTTTATATCTAATGAGTAAAAGAACATTACTTTCTTGCAGACTTACTCTGGGTTGTTCTGCGTCACTGTGAACCCCTACAAGTGGCTCCCAGTGTACGATTCTATAGTTGTGGCAGCCTACAGGGGCAAAAAAAGAGTTGAAGCTCCACCTCACATCTTCTCCATCTCTGACAACGCCTATCAGTTCATGCTCACTGGTATGAAAAATAATGTTTATTATTTTGAATGCAGCTGAAGTACATTGGCTAAGATTGTAAAAAGACATTAACTATGCTAGTATTTTGAATGTGATAAATGACTTTCTACATTTTTGTAGATCGTGAGAATCAGTCTATCCTGATTACGTAAGTATTGTCATCACAAACAAAACAATGGAACTGTGTGATAAAAATGTAAACATTTTTATTACATATATTATATTATAAATTCATATTGCATATTATATTATAATATATTGAACCATATTTTCAGCGGAGAATCTGGTGCAGGAAAGACTGTGAACACCAAACGTGTCATCCAGTACTTTGCGACAATCGCTGTATCTGGTCAGAAGAAGGTAGAGCCTGCTTCTGGAAAAATGCAGGTATACAGAATTTGTTTGCCAATATGATAATGAGGATGGAGCAAATCAGTAAAACACTTATTTGACTGGTATGTCTGCACATTCTGTTCACATCAGGGGTCACTGGAGGATCAAATCATTGCAGCCAACCCCTTGCTGGAAGCCTATGGAAATGCCAAGACTGTGAGGAATGACAACTCTTCCCGCTTTGTGAGTACTGAGCCAACTTTGCAGTAAATAGTACAGAGGCCCCGCAAGGGTGTGTGAGTTCACCATTTCTGTTTACTCTTTACACAGATGACTGCATTAGTCAGCAGTCAAATCAATACATTATTAAATTTTCGGATGACACTGTATTGCACCTGTTGACAAGAGATTGCAGTATTGATGACTACAAAGCTGCTATAAAAGGGTTTCTCTTATCCAAAACAAATTTTTCCTAAGAGAGACAATAAATACTACCCTGACCTTCATCTCTCCGCTGTGTGCTTTGATTCTGTAATGAAATGTTGTTATCTAATGAATCTTACCTCTGGTTAAATCCCCAGGGTAAATTTATCCGTATTCATTTTGGCACCACTGGAAAACTGGCCTCGGCTGATATTGAAACTTGTAAGTCCTTTATTCTTTCACAGCTCAGTTGCTTAATATAGACATTCATGTTATTCTTCTGATAATCATGTTACTGATCCGTAGATCTGCTGGAAAAGTCCAGGGTAACTTTCCAGTTGTCTGCTGAGAGAAGCTACCACATCTTCTACCAGCTCTGCACTGGCCATAAGCCAGAACTGCTGGGTAAAAAACTGCGCATGATTGCATTAGAATCATATTTTCAGTTTTTACAAAGATTGCAAGAACAGATACTGTGATATTTTTAAGCAGTATAAAGTCTTTTTTTAAATCATAATTCTTTTGCAGAGGCTCTTCTGATCACCACTAACCCATACGATTATCCCATGATCAGTCATGGTGAAATCACAGTCAAGAGCATTAATGATGTGGAGGAGTTCATTGCAACTGATGTAAGTGGAAGTCAACTTGTCAGTTAATTTACATATAAAGCCTATTTCATAATTTAGAAGCATCATCACAACAAAGACTTTAAAGTTAATATATAATGCTAATATATAATGTCAGACATGCTATTAAACAAATTTGAGGTAGACTTTTAGGGACAACTGATAGATTGATAATTAAGTATACTAAATGACAAGACACATTTGATTGTTTTTGACTTGCAGACAGCTATTGATATTCTGGGCTTCACTGCTGAGGAGAAAATGGGCATCTACAAGCTGACAGGAGCTGTGATGCATCATGGGAACATGAAGTTCAAGCAGAAGCAGAGGGAGGAGCAGGCCGAGCCTGATGGAACTGAGGGTGTGTTTTCAATCTAAGTTCATCTATCGAAACATCTTTCCACAATGTGGATACACATAAGTAATTTACTTGAAATATTTCTTCCAGTGGCTGATAAAATCGCTTACCTCATGGGACTGAACTCTGCTGACATGCTGAAAGCTTTGTGTTTTCCCAGAGTGAAGGTCGGGAATGAATATGTGACCAAAGGTCAAACTGTTCCTCAGGTATGTGCATTTAAAAATGCATCATTTCTGTATGCTGCATCACTGAATTTTTAGGAATATACATTTTCATGAATAAAAATTAAATGGTATAAAATAGCATGGTATAAACCCCCCCCCCCCCCCCCCAAATTAGGTGTATAATGCAGCCATGGCTCTGTGCAAGTCAGTCTATGAGAAAATGTTCTTGTGGATGGTTGTCCGAATCAATGAGATGCTGGACACCAAACAGCCAAGACAGTTCTTCATCGGAGTGCTTGACATTGCTGGGTTTGAAATCTTTGATGTAAGTTAACAAGATAAAAAAAAATGGAATGTGATGCTTTAGATTTGCTTCTTGATTCGAATGCTGAATTTATGTTAACTACAGTACAACAGCCTGGAGCAGCTGTGCATTAATTTCACCAATGAGAAACTGCAACAGTTTTTCAACCACCACATGTTTGTGCTGGAACAAGAGGAATACAAGAAAGAAGGTATTGAGTGGGAGTTCATTGACTTCGGTATGGACTTGGCTGCCTGCATTGAGCTTATTGAGAAGGTAACAAATTTTACCTTCAGGACATATAGTGCTTTCTGTTTTTTTAACATAAATGCTTTGCTTTGATCCCTTGTCTTTTCTCAAAGAAATGTGCTCTTTCTTGCAGCCAATGGGTATTTTCTCCATCCTTGAGGAGGAGTGTATGTTCCCTAAAGCAACAGACATGACCTTCAAGAACAAGCTGCATGACCAGCATCTTGGTAAAACTCCATCCTTCCAGAAGCCCAAACCAACCAAAGGCAAAGCTGAGGCCCACTTCTCCTTGATGCACTATGCTGGAACTGTGGATTACAACATCACAGGCTGGCTGGATAAGAACAAGGACCCTCTAAATGACTCTGTGGTTCAGTTGTACCAGAAGTCTTCAATGAAACTTTTGGCTCATCTGTATGCTGCTCATGCTTCTGCTGAAGGTCTGCAAAACAAATTCGCATATTTATGATTGAAACTTTAGGATGAAAATAGAAAAACTGTGTTTTGTTAAGAAATAAACTTTCTATTTGATTTCTGTACATGGTATTGTTTGTGAGATTACTCAACTATATTGCTTTATCAACAGCTGAATCTGGTGGCAAAAAGGGTGGGAAAAAGAAGGGTGGCTCCTTCCAGACCGTGTCTGCTTTGTTCCGGGTAATGATATGGTTCCATTTTACTCCTTAAATATTTTATTTGCATCAAAGGTGTACTGGGTGATAGATTATCTCTTTATTCTTTAACTAACAGGAGAACTTGGGCAAACTGATGACCAACTTGAGAAGCACTCATCCTCATTTTGTGCGTTGCTTGATTCCAAATGAGTCAAAGACTCCAGGTCAATCTTTTTTGCACATCCATGTTAAAATACTGAAAAGCATGTGATATATTTAAAGATGTGACTCTTTGTTAAACCAGAGCAACTTCTCTTAAAACAATATATGTTTTTAACTGTTTTTATTTTCAGGTCTTATGGAGAACTTTCTGGTCATCCACCAGTTGCGCTGTAACGGTGTACTGGAAGGAATCAGAATTTGCAGAAAGGGTTTCCCAAGCAGAATCCTCTATGGTGACTTTAAGCAGAGGTATTTAATTTACATGTACATGTGTTTTAAATAATATATCAATTTATGTGCACAGAAAGTGTTTACACTTTGTTCTTAGCCTCATTCTAATGTTTATGAATCTGGATTATTCTAGAGCTACACTAGGGTGGAAATCGTAGATATTATGTACAAATGTGTGTGTACACAAGATTAGTTAAGAGACTGGTGTCCTCTCTTAGTACTTCATGTAATGTACCATCCAGGTGCAAATTTCAATTCAACATGATTCTGAAACTGCATTATTGCATCAATTCAAGTGACATCTTGAATATCTTTCTTTAGATACAAAGTACTGAATGCTAGTGTCATCCCTGAGGGTCAGTTCATTGACAATAAGAAGGCTTCAGAGAAGCTCCTTGGCTCTATTGATGTGGATCATACCCAGTACAAGTTTGGACACACCAAGGTACACACTATTAAAGCACCTGACTTATTATGTAAATATTAGATAATATTGCATAATGCTTTATCAATTATTTGTGATAGGTGTTCTTCAAAGCTGGTCTGCTGGGTACCCTTGAGGAGATGCGAGATGAAAAACTTGTTATCCTTGTGACTATGACTCAAGCACTTTGCAGAGGATATGTTATGAGGAAAGAGTTTGTCAAAATGATGGAGAGAAGGTATGTTTTTGCTTGAAAAATATTCGGTGGGGTGTAAACCTTCATATTCACACACAGGATCTGACCATTTCTTCTGATTCTATGACACAGAGAGGCCATCTACAGCATCCAGTACAACATCCGCTCATTCATGAATGTGAAACACTGGCCATGGATGAAGCTGTATTTTAAGATCAAGCCTCTGCTGAAGAGTGCAGAGACTGAGAAGGAAATGGCAGCCATGAAAGAGAATTTTGAAAAAATGAAGGAGGATCTAGCAAAGGCACTTGCCAAGAAGAAGGAGCTGGAGGAGAAAATGGTTTCTCTGCTGCAGGAGAAAAATGACCTGCAGTTACAAGTGGCAGCTGTGAGTTTTTCAGGAGCTTTCAATTCATCTTTTTAAGATAATAAATACACAATTTAAAGTAAAAATAACAACAAATGATGTTCTAATAAACAGGAAACAGAAAACCTTTCTGATGCTGAGGAGAGATGTGAAGGACTCATCAAAAGCAAGATCCAGCTTGAGGCAAAACTGAAAGAGACAACTGAAAGATTAGAGGATGAGGAAGAAATCAATGCTGAACTGACAGCTAAGAAGAGAAAACTAGAGGACGAGTGCTCTGAGCTGAAGAAAGACATTGATGATTTAGAGCTTACCTTGGCCAAAGTGGAGAAGGAGAAACATGCCACTGAAAACAAGGTTAATATCTTAAGAAAAAGGTTCTGGTAATCATGATCTTTTACGCAGGTTGCAGTCATTCAAATAAATTTGTCTCTAGGTTAAAAACCTTACTGAAGAAATGACATCTCAAGATGAGGTTATTGTCAAGCTGACTAAGGAGAAGAAAGCCCTCCAAGAGGCACATCAACAGACCCTAGATGATCTCCAGGCAGAGGAAGACAAAGTCAATACTCTGACAAAAGCCAAAGCAAAGCTTGAGCAACAAGTCGATGACGTGAGTTTGAAATAAGTTTCAAATTAGTTCAACAAGAAGCAGAAATCATGAACCATAAAAGTAATATTTTGGTAAAAGTACTAATCTCTCACAATTGTGAACAGCTGGAAGGCTCTCTGGAGCAGGAGAAGAAACTCCGTATGGACCTTGAGAGAGCCAAGAGAAAGCTTGAGGGCGATTTCAAACTTTCCCAGGAATCCATAATGGATCTGGAGAATGACAAGCAACAACTAGAAGAAAAGCTGAAAAAGTGAAGCACTAATAACATTTTGTTATCTTATCCAATTTACCATTTATAATTCAGATCCCTTGTTCACTTTCAGAACAACTATAACTCATAAAACATTTCTGTTTTTTCCAAACAGGAAGGACTTTGAGTCAAGTCAACTTCTGAGCAGGATTGAAGATGAGCAATCTCTTAATATTCAGCTTCAGAAGAAGATTAAAGAACTTCAGGTCACTCAAAAAAAGTGCTATTGATATATATATATATATATATATATATATTATTTTTTGCTATTCTTATTCCTAGTAATTAACTGTAACTCATCAAAGTTTTGTAACTACAGGCCCGCATTGAGGAGCTGGAGGAAGAAATTGAGGCAGAACGAGCTGCTCGTGCTAAGGTTGAGAAGCAGCGATCTGATCTCGCCAGGGAACTTGAGGAGATCAGTGAGAGGCTTGAAGAAGCAGGTGGTGCCACTTCTGCCCAGATTGAGATGAACAAGAAACGTGAGTCTGAGTTCCAGAAACTACGCCGTGATCTGGAGGAGTCCACCCTACAGCATGAAGCAACGGCTGCGGCACTCCGCAAAAAGCAGGCTGACACTGTGGCAGAGCTGGGAGAGCAGATCGACAACCTCCAGCGTGTGAAACAGAAGCTAGAAAAAGAGAAAAGTGAGCTTAAAATGGAGATTGATGACTTGTCAAGCAGTATGGAGGCTGTTGCCAAATCAAAGGCAAGTATTACCATATTGATGAAGTATTGTACATAAAACACAGCACTCTGTGTAAAAAAAAAAAAATTCAAAATTTTTTTTTGTGTTTGGCAGACAAATCTTGAAAAGATGTGTCGTACACTGGAAGATCAGTTGAGTGAGTTTAAGACAAAGCATGATGAACATGTACGCCACATCAACGATCTAAGTGCTCAGAAGGCAAGATTTCAGACTGAAAATGGTAAGTATAGTTTCATTTACAAAAGGGATAATATTACATACTCTATAAACACCTATTCAACATTGCAGTTATTGACTATCATCATGAAATCCTTTCTAGGTGAAATGGGACGTCAATTAGAGGAGAAAGAGGCTTTAGTTTCTCAGCTGACTCGAAGCAAACAGGCTTACACTCAGCAGATTGAAGAGCTGAAGAGGCAAATTGAGGAAGAAGTGAAGGTGAGGAATTAGCATTTTCTTAATGAATAAACTTATGTACTGAACCTACTGAATAACTCTCGACATGTTTTTATTGTTTTAAAGGCCAAAAATGCCTTAGCACACGCTGTCCAATCTTCCCGTCATGACTGTGATCTGCTCAGAGAGCAATATGAGGAGGAACAAGAGGCCAAATCTGAGCTTCAGCGCAGCATGTCAAAGGCCAACAGTGAGGTAGCTCAATGGAGAACCAAATATGAGACTGATGCCATTCAGCGTACCGAAGAGCTTGAGGAAGCAAAGTAAATGAAATCACCTGTTTAAATGTTCTCACAACTGGAAATAAAGTAGTAGCAATGACTAATATGTCACTGTTGGTCCTAGGAAAAAGCTTGCTCAGCGTTTGCAGGATGCTGAGGAGTCCATTGAAGCTGTGAATGCCAAATGTGCCTCTTTGGAAAAGACCAAGCAACGACTGCAAAATGAAGTTGAGGATCTCATGATTGATGTGGAGAGAGCTAATGCTTTGGCTGCCAACCTTGACAAGAAACAAAGGAACTTTGATAAGGTAAAGCAACATTATTTTAATTACTTATAATATTTTTGTGATGCACCTCACTATAGGTTTTTTAATGTTCAATTTTTATGTCATAAAGGTCCTGGCAGAATGGAAGCAGAAGTATGAGGAGAGTCAGGCAGAGCTGGAAGGATCCCTGAAGGAGGCTCGTTCTCTTAGCACAGAACTTTTCAAAATGAAGAACTCTTATGAGGAGGCTTTAGACCAGCTGGAGACCCTGAAGAGGGAAAACAAGAACCTTCAGCGTACGCACAATAGTTTACTGCTGAATTATCAGTGACCTTTTCTTTTGCTTGTTAGATCTTCTTTCAATTGTTAATCATGTGTCCTTTTGTGTATACAGAGGAGATCTCAGATTTAACTGAGCAGCTTGGTGAGACTGGAAAAACTATTCATGAGCTGGAAAAAGGAAAGAAAACTGCTGAAATTGAAAAATCTGAAATCCAGGCCGCTCTTGAAGAAGCTGAGGTAACACATGAGGCTTGAAGTTTTTTACATTTCCATTATCTCCACTGTTCTAGCAAACAATACCCTACAAACCATCTTAATTTTTAGGCGACCCTAGAGCATGAAGAATCCAAGATTCTTCGTGTTCAGCTTGAGCTGAACCAAGTGAAAGGGGAAATCGATCGGAAATTGGCTGAGAAGGATGAGGAGATTGAACAGATTAAGCGAAACAGCCAGAGAATCATTGATTCCATGCAGAGCACTCTGGATGCTGAAGTCAGAAGCAGAAATGATGCTCTGAGAATCAAGAAGAAGATGGAAGGAGACCTCAATGAGATGGAGATTCAGCTGAGCCATGCAAATCGCCAGGCTGCTGAAGCTCAGAAACAGCTCAGGAACGTCCAAGGACAACTCAAGGTTTGCTCCATTACAGCAGTGTTGCATTTTTATCTAACTAATTAGATCAGAAGATCTAATTGACTCTTGTTTGCTTCAGGATGCTCAACTCCATCTTGATGAGGCTTTACGAGCACAAGAGGACATGAAAGAGCAGGTTGCCATGGTAGAGCGCAGGAACAACCTGATGCAGGCTGAGATTGAGGAGCTGAGAGTTGCTCTGGAGCAGACTGAGAGAGGCCGCAAAGTTGCTGAGCAGGAACTGGTGGATGCCAGTGAGCGAGTGACTCTCTTACACTCCCAAGTAAGAAGAATGAAATGTTTTTTTAAAGGAATATTTTAAGGAATAACTCATAAACAACATTATGTCTAACATACTCTCATTTTCTTCAGAATACCAGTCTTATCAACACCAAGAAGAAGCTGGAAACAGATCTTGTTCAGATTCAAGGTGAGATGGAAGATGTGGTCCAGGAATCACGAAATGCTGAAGAGAAGGCAAAGAAAGCAATAACTGATGTAAGTGAAAAAAAATGTTCATTGATGAGTTAGCAATGTTTGTTATTATTTGCAGGCTAAGTATCTACTAAGTTGCAAAAAAATTTGACATGCTATAGCCTGCCATTGACTACTAATTTACAGAATCTTATTAACCAAAGTAACCGAGTAAACTGAGCACAAAATGATTCCAGGCTGCCATGATGGCAGAAGAGCTGAAGAAAGAGCAGGACACAAGTGCTCACCTTGAAAGGATGAAGAAGAACCTGGACATTACAGTCAAAGACCTGCAGCACCGTCTGGATGAGGCTGAGAGTCTGGCCTTGAAGGGTGGAAAGAAGCAGCTCCAGAAACTGGAGGCCAGAGTACGTGGCTATACATTACACACAGTACATTCACTTACTTTAGCACAAGCATAAAGTCAGGATTGGAATAACATCAGTTATAATCTCTGTTTCAGGTTCGTGAGCTGGAGAGCGAAGTTGAAGCGGAACAGAGACGCAGTGCTGATGCTATTAAAGGAGTCCGCAAATATGAAAGAAGAGTGAAGGAACTGACTTATCAGGTACTCAATCAAACAAAAATACATATACAGGTATGGTAAACTATCAAATTGAGACACTTTCTAATTTTTTTTTTCTCACACAGACTGAAGAAGATAAGAAGAATATTATCAGACTGCAAGACCTTGTGGACAAACTTCAACTGAAAGTCAAGGCCTACAAGAGACAGAGTGAAGATGCTGTGAGTGATTTTAGATTTTGATGAGTGATATGCTATTTAACATGCAATAAATATATTTTGGACATGATGAACCTAAACAATTCATTGACAGGAGGAACAAGCCAACACTCACCTGACCAGATTCAGGAAGGTGCAGCATGAGCTGGAGGAGGCTCAGGAGAGAGCTGACATTGCTGAGTCTCAGGTCAACAAGCTGAGAGCTAAAAGCCGTGAATTAGGGAAGGTAAATATCACACATTTGTTTCATTATTTGTGCACATGCATTTTGTTTTTCATAAACTTCATTATTTGTGCATATGCATTGTATACAAAATCTATCTTGTATATGTTTACAGGGAAAAGAGGCTGAGGAATGAACCCTCTGACAAAGAGAGCTGGCAGAGAAACAAGAACTCATATAATATGAAATACTTGTAAAATGCCAGTAACTAATAAAAAAAAAAAGATATGATCTGATATGTCTTTGTGTTTTATGTGTTGAATATTTGGTTACATTTGTGACTATGGTGTTTTAAACATTTTCATCTGATTAAAAACCACAAGAACATTCTGTGAGGCAGTGTTAGCCTACTACTAACATAAAAGGTGCTGGTTCTACATGCTTCCAATAAAATACCTGGGATACCTGGGAATGTAAATGTCATAGCATTATCCTAAATTGAAATATGTATTGAAAGACGTACAGTATAGTCTTAATATAGATATAGAAAATACCTAGTGAGAAAACAGTAGTTTGAATTTGTGGTTAATAAATAACACAGCACAGCTACGCTGCTAATGACAGACCTAGTAAATTACTTACCTGAAAGCCACAGTAGCATCCAGCAAATAAATCACATAATCCACAAGTCACATTAACAGAACTCTTAAGAAGAACTACACAAAATTATTAGGAAAGAAACACTAATTTTTATGAACCATAAACAATTTTAATTTAATCTACTTTATTCAAGCTCTCCACGAAATACTGTATTTGACCACCAGGGGTTGCTATGCGCTACTACATTTGAATAAGAAACAATATCTAGTCTATAAAAGACTTCAAAACTCCACGAAGCACAAGCGTATCGGTGAGAACACAGACATAATAAATACAATGTATTTATTATGTCTGTATGGGTGAGAACACTCGTTTAAACAGCACATCTTTGACTGCACATCACATTTTTTACATTATTGATACTGCTTGCAATCGTAATGCAACGGAGCGGTCTATGGGACATAAATTAAGCCTTTAGTTTAAATAAAAGGGTTACTGAGCTTTTTACTCTGTCATATATAATAAAAAGAGCCTGCCTGCACAGCGACAAGAAATAAAAATGAACATAAAAAACATGCCTACCTTCGCAACACCGAAGGTGAACTTGCCGAAAACGCTCACTGCAACGGTCACAATATGACGTCACACTGCGCGTATGTTTTGAGAAACATAATTCACAATGTAAATAACACCTTTTAATAGACCACTTAAAGTGTTTATTACAAAAAAAATTACTAAATGCTTATTAATGCTAAAAATGAATAAATGTAAATGAACAAAAATTTGCGTAGCATTTACAATCCTGTGAAAACAGGGGGTGCAGGACCGTGTCTTTTTTTTTTATTGATTTCCAACATACAATATAAAAGTACTGAACAAATATAGACTACAACAAAGACTGAAAATATACAGTATGATATAAATAATAATACAAGTAAAAAATAAATAAAATAATAATAATAATAATAATAAAAGAACAGGTATGAGATCTTCATATAAATAACATAAAAGCTTCACAAAGAGACCTAGTGCGTTTTGCTTTACAGTTTTTCAACCCAAGTAGTAACTCGATATAGTTTTTCATATCTATCTGAAGTAACAAAAAGTTGGGTTTTCCTTTTGCCCATTTCTGTTTATGTATATGGTATTTCCCCATAATCAAACAAAGGCTAACAATAAAGGCCACATTTGGTGGTAATCTTTGTCTATTAAAATACAAAAAAAAATACATCTTTTTCAGAAAAGTAAATTTTGTGAAATTGTGTCTTAGTCCGACATCGCAGCATGAGGTATATGCTGAACTTATTGCTGTTTCTTACTATGAAGAAGTTTAATTAAAAATACGGTTCTCATTCTCAAAGTTTGTCCTGATCCGTTCGTGAACCTGTTCAACCGATTCCTTAAAAAGATTCAACTCCAAAGAACGGCTCATTCCCGAATCGAACGTCGCTAGAGTACATGAGCCGTGCGTCGAGGATGCCGCAGTTGTCAGGGGAATGGCGTCCCTCGAAAGTCCAGTCATCTGCACTTTCACTTTGAGATGTATAGCCAAGGAAGCTGGCAGATAAATTCAAATTATTATAAGCAGACACTACAAGATCTTCCCAACACGGATTTTGAGGAGAACGAATTTCAAAATGGTGCTTCGGCGCAACGGTTCGCAGGATAGAAGCTGCGCAGTTGCTATATCACGCGTCTCGATGTAAACAAGAGAGTGAATGTTGACAACTGAAGTGCTGAGTAAGCCAGAGAGTGTCATGATACCACAAACTGCAGGTACGCTTATACTGACGAAAATGATTCTTCCTAAAATTTCTTTATCCGTAGTTTAAAGCAGCGGGTGTTATCGAGCATATTTTGCTATCTGTTCGTGTAGTTAACAAGCTTGTTATAAAGGTAGCGTTTTAGCAGGTTAGCCAGTCAGCTGCTGATCTCTTTTGAGTGACGTCTGTTAAAATAAATAAAAAGTGTTGTCTGCCAAAATGATGGAACCCCAGGACAATATTGAGGAGGATGACACCGCATCATCAGCATCAGCATCATCATCATCACTGCCACCCCGGTCTCTGCCCCGTCAGCGTGTCTCTCTGCAGAAGAGCAGCGTGTGTTCTCGCTCTTACTTCATGGTGGTGATGGTTTTCTTCCACGTTTACATCATCAATGTCATTGCACTTCTGCTGTATGTGCATTATAATAACGGCTCTAACACAAGCACGGCAAACCGAGATTTTACAAGCAGAGACAACAGTCAGAAAGTTACCGGACCGTCAGATCCGCAGACCTCTGCAGACTCGGGCTTCCCTCGAAATATGTATCTTCCTCGCGTTGAAGGAATACGGGTAAGGAGTATACATTAGATGTTTTGGAGGTCTGTGAGTATTTATATTCTTTTATCCTCCAAAAACTACAAGGTCTTTTTCTTTTTCCATTTTTAGGTGGGCCATGTCCAAAAAGTGTCACTGGTGCCAGGGAAAGTCCATGAGATGAAGACACTCAGTCTAAAGCCCCTTCTGTTTGGTAAAAGACAAGTTGCTGCAAAGGAATAGTTCACTCCCCAAAAATCATAACCCATATGATTTTCTTTTTATGCACACAAAAGAAGATATTTCCATAGTGCTCTTTTTTCATACAGCGATTTTAGACAAGGGCCGTTGAGAGGACAAAAAAGTACCATAAAAGTAGTCATGGCTAGCATCCGCTCACCTACTTTCAGCAAATCAATCACAACTATTGAATTAACATTATCCCACCTAATTAATATTCAAGGCTCCGAACAAATGGACAATAACGTTCTGTTTATTATAAGCGTGCACTGCAGTTATGTCACTGACTGCTTTAAATGCTCAAGCTCTTTAAAGTTGGATGGATTGTGATTGTCTGTCAGTGTTTTTATTTTCATTAGCTGTAAAAAAAAAAAAAAAAAATCATTGAGTGATTTCAATGATACAGCTATAACTTCAGTATTCTCATAGAATTAGAACAGTTATTATAACTCTAATACTCATTCTAATTATATGAGAATAGCGAAGTCCACATTACAGTTATAATAATAATGAAAATATTGTTGGAATCAGTTTCAGAATGTTTTTCCCAGCTGGTGAATGATAAAAACATTGGTAGGCAATCAGAATCCACCTGACTTTAAAGAGCTTGAGAATTGAAAGTGTCAGATGACATAATTGCATTTTTCATTAAAATGCAATTATGCAAAAATGCATAATTGTGTGCATTTTTCATTAATAACTCCCAATTTGTATAAAAATGAATGAAAAAAACATTAATGAAAGGTATCTGCTACAATTTAGATTTTTCAGTTATCTTATGAAATGAAATTTTCAGTCTCCTTGTTGAAGCATACATTGTTTGTTATTAGTGTTTTTGTGTTAATTCACTTATCTGTGCGAAGCATCTTTGTGGCTCTGTTTGTGTGTGCGTTGCTGCAGAGATCCCTGGCTTTCTGTCAGATGAGGAGTGCGGTGTGGTTGTGCGCCTTGCTCAGCTGAAGGGTCTGATGGAGAGTCAGGTCATGGTCCCTGAAGGTCAAGAGGAACTTAATCAGCAGCTCAACCTCAGTCCTGAGGAAATCTTCAATTTCCTTGACCTCAACCAAGATGGCCAACTGCAACCTCACGAGGTCTGTTGAGCCTTGGTTTTGCGGTTGGTGATGCTGAGAAAATATAATGTGTGGATATGTCACATGTGTATCTCTGTTTATGTTTGTTCATTTACGTTACGTGTAATCTGTAACTTGATTGCCGTATTTTCTGGTGTAGATATTGACACACTCTCGAGTGAGAGATGGAATCTGGTTAACTTCTGAGAACCTTAAGGAAATCTATGATGGCTTAAAGGTTGATCAGGATGGAAATGGTAAAGACCTAAGCGGGAGATCTTATTTGAACATTACAGCTTAACTGCAGATAACCACGAACAGACACCCAAAATACACATAGATCTTGGTTTGTCAAATACATGTTAAATTTCAGTGTCCATATGTATGTTTTGGGTATATGTGTTTTTTGACACAGGTCTCTTGAGTTTAGAGGAGTTTGGGCATCTGAGAAGTGATGCCTTTCAGCGTTTTCTGCTACAGCGTGGGGTTGAAAGGAGCCAGCTGGTGAGGAACAGCAGACACACCTGGCTCTACCAGGGTCAGGGAGCACATCAGGTTCTTCAAGACCTCCGCAAAAGGTTTATCTGCTCTCTTATTGTCCATCCATCAAGTGTGCTGACATACATTACTTTTCAAAAGTTTTCATGTGTTTTCTTCTGTCACCCCTTCTCGGTTTGTAATAATGCTATATCTATATCTCTTTCTGTCTTTAAAGAGTCACTCGTTTAACGCGACTGCCATCCTCTCTGGTGGAGTTAAGTGAACCTCTACAAGTGGTGCGCTATGAGCAGGGCGGCCATTACCACGCTCATCATGACAGTGGGCCAGTGTACCCTGAAACAGCCTGCACACACACTCGCCTCGCTGCCAATACCACCTCCCCATTCCAGACTTCCTGCAGGTAAGCCGAAGAGATTAAGATTAATATTTTACAATGTGTAATCATATAATGTCATAGATAATATTCAAGCATTATCAGACAAGCAAAAATGTATTTAGAACAACAGCATGATTATGAGTGCGATATTAAGTTCATTGAAGTGCCTGTTATGCTTTTTTGCATATTACCTTTCATGTAGTGTGTAATATAGCTGTTTGTGAATGTAAAAGGTCTGCAAAGTTTCAAAGATCAAAGGAATTGTTATTTCCCAAAAGAAAGAAAAAATTCTGAACTGCTTGAAACGAATCATCAGTAACTCCAGTATTACTTCCTGCACAAACCTATGTAGGTTTGTAACAAATCTGCATGTCAGCCTATAGTCTTTATTGGCTGAATGACTTTGACCCATCCTCAGATACTGTAGTTATAGCTGAGGCCTTGAAAAATTTGGTTTGAGTTGTCGAAATCAACGTTGCATTCCTCATTTCAAAGAATGAGGACTCAGCTAGAATCGATACGGTAAAACCAACTTCATCATTACTGTCCATATCACTGTGTATACTCGTACCTCCAGAGCCGAAATTCAGATATGATAATGGACATTTCGTTTCCAAAACGCACTGTAAGCGGTAGTTAGTCTGGGCCATCTGACCAATCAGAGCACAGTAGGCTCTCGGAAAAGAGTGGTTTAGAGACACCAGATTCTTGATCTTTCTGTTTCAGATACTTTAAGAAAAGAGGTGATGCTGTAATGTATATTATGAGAAAATTACCTTAGATACATGTAAACCTATTATAGGAGACCTCCGAAAGAAAATTACGAACCTTTAAAATAGCATAATAGGGGCACTTTCGTTAAATTAAGTTTAATATCACGTAACATACGTTCCCCCACCCCTAAAGTTCATGGTATTTGTGTTTTTTGCAGGTACATCACGGTTCTGTTTTACCTTAGTAATGTAGAAGAAGGAGGGGAGACTACCTTTCCAGTGGCAGATAATAGGACTTATGAAGAAGCGGTGTGTCCTATTGAATAAAACGTCTTTGCAGAGTCAAAAGCAAGAGTTTTGCACTATTTGAGCACATGTAACAGCCAATAATTATGGGCATGTATATGTGTGTTTCCCAGTCACTGATACAGAATGATGTGGATCTGTTGGACACCAGGAAACATTGTGATAAAGGCAACCTGAGAGTGAAGCCCATCAAGGGGACGGCAGTTTTCTGGTATAACTATCTCTCCGATGGTAGAGGTAATGAATATAACTTGTCTGCTGTTTTGTCATATATTGTTGTAACCTTTTGGGATAAAGCTGAATGAAACATAATGGTGGTGCAATATTTGCACCAATTATCCATAAACCTTATTTTATCTGTTTAATCATTGTTTGATACACAAACCCAAATAGATTTATCAGCATAACAATTTAAGTAGTAAAAAGTCTAACTGAAATTTTAACATCAATTTCACATTGTCTCAGACTTTTAGACCTCACTGTCCAGATAAATTGTCTGTAAAATGTTTATAAGCTGTAATTGTTGTTCTGTGCTGCCCTCTGTAGGTTGGGTGGGTGAACAGGATGAGTATTCTCTTCATGGTGGCTGTGTGGTGACACGAGGGACTAAGTGGGTTGCCAATAATTGGATCAATGTCGATCCAGACTACCAGCGCCAGGCGCGCTACCAGCAGTTAGTTTCTCAACAACAAGAGACACAAGAGCAAGAAGAACTCATTTCCGAACTGAACACAGACCAACACATTGAAACACATCAAGACCTGTAATCACATACACAAATCCAGGTACAACAATGCACAAATATACACATTCACTTCTATGTCTATAGTTACCCACTTTCTCTTTCACACACACAGCAAAAAATCACTATACACACATATGCCTCTGCATCACTCAAACACCCCGAAGCACTGACCTCATACCAACAAACTCACAAAAATACACTCGTCCTTTGTATGTTTCGCTCTTCCACATAAATGCACACTATAGAAATGTAGCCCTACCAACATTTCCTCATATTCAGAATTGAATGAGCTTTACCCAGCCTTCAGCGGTCTCAGTGTTGGAGCTGGAACCTGTGTTGGGTTGGATTCAGGGATAAGCAGCCTGAGCTTTATGCAATTGTGAAAGACAATGCTACTGTTCCTAAAGTAGATATTGAAGGCATTAATGTTATTATTCCCATTACATGGGAATGCAGCCATATTTGACAACTTTGTTTACATACAGTTTGACACTCTACTGTACCTTCCAAAGGTTGTACACCGCAGCTAATCGTTAAATGCAGTGATAGTAAATAGAAGTGCATCTTGAGATGTGTATCTCTTCCCTGGTGGGATGATAGTTATTATGACTAGCGACTTTGGCAACCTCCAGCAAATAAAGCACAGTCAGTGCTAAAGCAACTTCACAATTGCTGGAGGATATAGTGTGTACGTGGCCAAAGAATGTGTAAATATATATATTGTTGCTTTCTACTGAAGTGACGTTTTAACTGACATCAAAATCACGAAACACTTGAGAAACGTTATCTGCAGGTGCATTAACTAGTTGTAGTTCTTGTCAATGGACTACAGGTTAGTTTATTATCATAACTAGCAACTAAAAATAAATAAGAGTCGTAACCTATGTAACATCTAGTCAGCCTCCATCTCTGTCAGGATGTTTCTTACACTTATTCCCGTTCAGATATACCTGAAAAAAAGCATGTAAAACTTGCACAATCTTGTATGATTTGTTTGGATTTTAATAATTTATTTTGTAATGTTTTTTCTTTGTTAATTGCAATGCATCCAAAGACTGACTGAGGTTAACTTATTTTATTTATTTGTTGGAGTTGAATCACATTGTTGCTGTTAAAATGCACAGAATCACTTTGTTGAATAAATTATTAAAATGACCAATCAGAGACTAGTCTGTTTTCTTTAAAAACAAATTGCATTTTTCTACTTTTCTAGACAGACAACAGACTTTTGTCTGTTGTTTTTTAAGTTAAAAATAACCATTTTCATTAAATGGTATAAAATCCAATTACATTGCATTTAAAATTAAGTGTTCATCTTACTAATCAGTGTAATTTACAATAATCCTTTACTAGTTAAATAAACCAAAAAAATACAAACACAAAAATATTACATTTAAACGCCTATGTTTCATAACCAAATCAGAAAAAAGTAACAGACTTGCTTCATTACTGTCAAATGCTATTTGAGCATTAATTTCATAACTTGACGGAGAGGTTTACTTTTTTTGTGTATAGCTTGTATGAGCATGTAGAACAAGATGAATCATCAATCAAGAAATCAGAAATCTTCTCTCATAGTTGGGTACCACTTATATCCTGAAATGAGAAGTTTGAAATCATGTATATGATAATATTCAACAATCATTCCATAATCATATTCCATGTATATTTAAGTGTGATATTGGTGAGCACATATACTGTACATATAGAACCTACCAGAGCATTCTCATAGCTGTGGATGGTCACAGCTCCCCGATGCTTGAGACAGTACAGAACAGCATCATGCACAGTAGCAAAGACACGGCCTTCAGTGATGACATCAGAGAAGAAGCCGCCACGCTCAAGCTGTTCCACCACCAGTGCTTGAGTGAAAACAATACACAGCCCACATATTTTAATCACTGACTGAATAAAACATCTGACAGGAAGGCTGATCTTACAAGTAATGATGATAGACCCATTACCTTGACAGCCTGCCAAGTAGATATCCACATCGATCTCTCCAAAATCATGGAATATCTACAATAAGAGATGGTGATGAGAACTTGGTTGCAATGCAAAGTCACTTTTTCTGTTGGACTTTTGAATCACTTACATTCCTTAATGTCTTAATGGCCACTGTATCAGTAAAGTTAGCAGTGGAGAAATCCAATATGATGGAGTGGATGTCCCAGGTCCACTTCCCCAGGGATCCCAGAGAAACCCTCTCCAGGTCCCTGCTTAAAGTGTCCTCGCTGCTGGAGTCCAGCGTGGTGGTGTCCCCGTCGTGTAGATCTGACACTGACCCCAGGGTGGCGGTGTCAGGGTCAGTGCCCTTAAGGTACACCCAGGTGTGCTGGCCATCAGATGTCCGTGCTGTCTCAGGTATGACAAACACTGTATTGTTTTCCCGCTCTCTGTGTATGTCTCCATTCATTCCATCCTTCAACTGCCCTGCTTCATCTTCCACTGTAAACACAGCTTTTTTGGATCGCTGAGAGGCTTCCCTGAGAGCTTTTTTCTGTAAAGGAGAATGAAAGTGACAGTTCCCAGATTGGAGCAGATAAATTCACTAGGTTTTTGACCATAGACATGCTGCCTTCCTGGATACATAGCAACTTAATCATTATGGAATTGTGACTGTTTAGAAATTGGCATATAAATAGCACTCTGCACAGAAAACTCAGAAAACAACTGCTTTCAATAGAGTTTGACATTATCATGTGGTTGAGCTAATATGCATGAATATACACAGCACACAGAAATATTATGTAAAATAATCCATTTGTAATTACAGTGAACTATTTTTATTGATGCTTTTCAGTATTGAATGACTTTTTTTTTTTGTTTTCACTGAGCTCATCAAAATGCATTCTGGGATTGCCTTCTCCACAAAAAATACATGTGATTCTGCCTTTGTCATATAATTTGGACAAAATTAGGTATCTTGGAAGGCAGCATAAGTACCGATATCTTTTGTAACAGACTTTGCGTCACCTATGGCGCCTTTGTAGGCAGCATTTAAAAGCTGCCTCTGTAAGATCACTAGGTTTTGGAACAGAGCATATATGATAGTACAGGATTAGGACTAGTTCATGTTAATGGTGCAGTTTATCATATTGTTATCCAGTAACCATGGAAACAGCAGAAATCTTCTACCTGTCTTTTAGCCTCTCTTCGGGCTCTCCGCTCTGCTCTCCTCTCTCGGCGTCTCTGCTTGGCCTCCTGTCTGCGCTTATAGGTGAGCATTTTCCCGATGTCCAGGCCACTCTTTGCGTAAACATCAGCAATTAATATGCATTAGTGAAAATAATATAGGTACATCTTAAAAGACAGTGGTTCCCAACCTTTTTGACTCCAATGGCCCCCACTAACCACAACAATATTCAAGGGCCCCATCCAGAAATCCAGTTATTTTATTGTTTACTCACAATTTGGACGTAAATCATTTTAGAGTGTGGCATAGTTGTTTTAGTTTATGTTAAAGGGATAGTTCACCCAAAAATGAAAATTTTGTCATCATTTACTCACCCTCAAGTTGTTCCAAACTTGTATAAATTTCTTTGTTCTGCTGTACACAAAGGGAGATATTTGGAAGAATGTTTGTAACCAAGCAGATCTCGCCCCCTATTTACTACCATAGTAGAAAAAAAATACTATGGTAGTCAATGGGGGGTGAGATCTGCTTGGTTACAAACATTCTTCCAAATATCTCCCTTTGTGTTCAGCAGAACAAAGAAATTTATTGAAGTTTGGAACAACTCAAGGGGGAGTAAATGATGACAGAATTTTAATTTTTGGGTGAACTATCCCTTTAATGCTTGTTTTGTCTTATTATAAATGATTTTATGCCATCTTGGATGGAAGGCCCCCTGCACGTTCTAGTGGGCCCCAGGCCCCTGGTTGAGAGCCACTGTGACATTACAAAGTATTGAAAAAGACATACTCTATTGTATACCAAGTTCCAAACAAAAAATTTTACCTTTTTTTTAAGGGCCTCAAGATAAAGTTCAGCATTAGCAAAGTACATGGTGGCAGAAGAGCGAAATATGGTGATACCGGGTACCTCCCTCACCTGCAATACACAAAGCATGATTGTGTCAGGTCTGCTTAGTTAGATACATTGAAAATATTAAAGCTATTATAATGCTATTCAAATTGTCCTGATATTTCTGGAGTAATAGTGGGAATGTGACTAATATTTCTTCATTTAGCAAGACTGCACAGGAATGTTGAACTGTGGGCCATTTTGTGTGTTATGTGTCTATTTATTGAAGTTAAAAATTAGTTATGGTTTTTTGATCTTAATGTAAACCTCACCTCTTTGTGTGTCTCCATATCTAGATACAGCTCAGTACCAGGGAGGTGTCCCAGTAGTGAATAACTGGGCCTGGGACACAGAAAAAAGTAATATGATAAGGTCAGATATGATGCAGTAAGAGAATAAAGCAGATGACAAGAGCGAGAAACACCGCTGAAAGATTAGAAGCAGGGAAAGACTCCAACCGTTGAGTTCTGAAGATAACAGAGAGCAGTGCAAAACCCATGGAGGCCCCCAGACCCATATCCAAATTAAAGAGCACAGTAGACACATATGTCACCAACCATATCAACTACAAACACAAAAACAGAGCACATTGATTAATAAGTACAGACAAACCAGCAAACAGGGAAATTATTGACAGAATTAAATATTAATATTAAACTAGATTTTGAAAAATACGTTATCTCACAGAAGTGAGTACACCCCTCACATTTTTGTAAATATTTTATTATATCTTTTTATGTGACAACACTGAAGAAATGACACTTGCAATGCTACAATGTAAAGTAGTGAGTGTAGAGCTTGTGTAACAGTGTAAATTTGCTGTCCCCTTAAAATAACTCAACACACAGCCATTAATGCCTATACCGCTGGCCACAAAAGTGAGTACATCCCTAAGTGAAAATGTTCAAATTGGCCCCAAAGTGTCAATATTTTGTGTGGCCACCATTATTTTCCAGCACTGCCTTAACCCTCTTGGGCATGGAGTTCACCAGAGCTTCACAGGTTGCCACTGGAGTCCCCTTCCACTCCTCGATGACGACATCACGGAGCTGGTGGATGTTAGAGACCTTGCACTTCTCCACCTTCCATTTGAGGATGCCCCACAGATGCTCAATAGGGTTAGGTCTGGAGACATGCTTGGCCAGTCCATCACCTTTACCCTCAGCTTCTTTAGCAAGGCAGTGGTCGTCTTGGAGGTGTGTTTGGGGTCGTTATCATGTTGGAATACTGCCCTGCGGCCCAGTCTCCGAAGGGAGGGGGATCATGCTCTGTTGGCATTCATGGTTCCCTCAATGAACTGTAGCTCCCCAGTGCCGGCAGCACTCATGCAGCCCCAAACCATGTCACTCCCACCACCATGCTTGACTGTAGGCAAGACACACTTGTCTTTGTACTCCTCACCTGGTTGCCACCACACACGCTTGACACCATCTGAACCAAATAAGTTTATCTTGGTCTCATCAGACCACAGGACATGGTTCCAGTAATCCATGTCCTAAGTCTGCTTGTCTTCAGCAAACTGTTTGCGGGCTTTCTTGTGCATCATCTTCCTTCTGGGACGACAGCCATGCAGACCAATTTGATGCAGTGTGCGGCATATGGTCTGAGCACTGACAGGCTGACCCCCCACCCCTTCAACCTCTGCAGCAATGCTGGCAGCACTCACACATCTATTTCCCAAATACAACCTCTGGATATGACACTGACACGTGCACTCAACTTCTTTGGTTGACCATGGCGAGGCCTGTTCTGAGTAGAACCTGTCCTGTTAAACCGCTGTATGGTCTTGGCCACCGTGCTGCAGCTCAGTTTCAGGGTCTTGGCAAACTTCTTATAGCCTACGCCATCTTTATGTAGAGCAACAATTCTTTTTTTCAGATCCTCAGAGAGTTCTTTGCCATGAGGTGCCATGTTGAACTTCCAGTGACCAGAATGAGAGAGTGAAAGCGATAACACCAAATTTAACACACCTGCTCCCCATTCACACCTGAGACCTTGTAACACTAACGAGTCACATGACACCGGGGAGAGAAAATGGCTAATTGGGCCCAATTTGGACATTTTTACTTAGGGGTGTACTCACTTTTGTGGCCAGCGGTTTAGACATTAATGGCTGTGTGTTGAATTATTTTGAGGGGACAGCAAATTTACACTGTTATACAAGCTGTGCACTCACTACTTTACATTGTAGCAAAGTGTCATTTCTTCAGTGTTGTCACATGAAAAGATATAATAAAATATTTACAAAAATGTGAGGGGTGTACTCACTTCTGTGAGATCCTGTATATATTTTTTTATCACATTGCTATGCAAATGTATTATTTTTATTATTATGGGATTTTTTCTGCAATTTTATGATCATCACTTAGAAAATAAAAACACATCCAATCTATAAGCCACATAATCTACCATTCGTGTCTGTAACAGTGCAAGACAAGTTATAGTATATATAGTGTGTATGTATATTCAATACTTTCAGTTCAATACTTTGGGTAAGCAGTTCAGATGAATTTAAGTAAGCAGAAGCACCACTAAAAGCTTGTAGATTTTTGGTGGAGACTGTAGCATAACTTACCAGATCAACCTTGCTACTACGCCACAGTGTGACTACGTCATAGTACTGCTTGAACATTCCCTTTAGATTCACAAATACAATGGCAGCAAGAACTGCCTAGAGAGAGACACAAAGAATGGAAATTCTAGTCATAATTTATTCATAGCTCATTCCAATATAATGAATCTATATTAAGTAAAAATAGCTTGGTAATCTGACCTCATAGTCTGCACAGAGGATTGTTTATACATACCTTGGGCAGCTCCTGAAAAAGTGAGCCTAACTTTAGTACTGTCACCAGTACTATTACACCAGACACTACTCCTGCCATCTAAACAAACACAATGTGATGAACAAACATGTATAAATGCATGCATTTGCAGATATGTACAAATGCATTTGTCTTGCCTGTGTCTTGCCTCCTGTGCTTTCCTGTATGAGACTGCGAGACATAGAAGAACAAACTGAAAAACACTGGAAAAAACCTCCAAATGTATTACTGAGACCCAAAGCCACCAGCTCCTACAAAACAGTGAGAAAAAGATAGAGATCAGCTGTGTAATGTAGTTATCTGATTGTCTATATCCATATGTGTTATGGTGATTAACCCACCTGGTTGCTTTCTACCTTGTAACCATGTTTGAGAGCGAAGGTTTTGCCCAAAGAGATAGAAATTGCGTAACCCACAATGGCTATTGCAAAAGCATCCAACACCACCTCAGAAAAGACACTGGCTTTTGGAACCCTGGGAGGCTGAAGTCTGAAAAAACACATCAGAAAGACCACAATAATGCCTGCACTTGAAATATTATAGTCATATAACTATTTTTCCAATATTTTATGATATATAACTTGATTATTAAATTTTCTGAAGTAAATGTGAATGAGCCAAAACAATGCTAGTTGTGGTTATCATGGCATTGCTATGCAGTTGCTAAAGTGTCTGAATAGTTTTAACATGTTGCTAGGTGGTTGCTAGGTGGTTTGTTGGAGTGTTGTGGCTGGTTGCCCCATGTCTGGCAAATAAATGGTAGCAATAATAATAGTGTAATGCTTGTCTTCCCAAGCACCACTAACTGAGAAAATGTATTTAAAGGGTTAGTTCAACCAAAAACTGAAATTTCTGTCATTAATTACTCACCCTCATGTCGTTCCAAACCCGCAAGACCTTCGTTCATCTTCGGAACACGAATTATGATACTTTTAATGAAATCCAAGAGGTTTTCTTTATCTCCCATAGACAGCAACGAAATTACCACATTCAAGGTCCAGAGAAGTAGTAAAGACATGGTTAAAATAGTCAACGTGACTACAGTGGTTCAACCTTAATGTTATGAAGCGACAAGAATACTTTTTGTGCGCAAAAACAAAAATAACAACTTTATTCAAAAAATTTTCCTCTGTCCTGTCAGTCTGTTACGCAGTTGGCGCAGTGAAAGCAGTGCAGAGCTTTCGTGTTTACGTCCGTCAACTGTGTAACAGACTGAAATAAAGTCGTTATTTTTGTTTTGTTTTTGTGCACAAAAAGTATTCTCATCATTTCATAACATTAAGGTTAAACCACTGTAGTCACATTGACTATTAACCATGTCTTTACCTCTTCTCTGGATCTTGAATGTGGTAATTTCGTTGCTTTCTATGAGAGATAAAAAAACCCTTGGATTTCATCAAAAATATCTTAATTTGTGTTCTGAAGATGAATGAAGATCTTACGGGTTTGGAACGACATGAGGGTGAGTAATTAATGACAGAAATTTCATTTTTGGGTGAACTAACCCTTTAAAAACACAAAATATTTCTGATGTGAAAACTCACCCACTTGGGATCTCGCCAACGACTGATATCTTATAGCTTTCATTCAGCCGAGTGTAGAATGATATAACCGTTGCCACTACAATCTAGCATAAAAGCATATACAAACTTTCATGAATTACATGAGCTAAGGGTAAAATGATGTTAATGATTCCTTTGTAGTTAATAAGAAGTCAGACTAGGTGCAATTAGTTATTACTAGGGGATATGATGCAAACACTATAATGCAGAGAGTTGAAATGCTGACTACACAGATTAATAGCACAGAGAGGGCATCAAGGACAGGCACTACTGACAGAGACAACAGAGATTTAATAAATCCCATTAAATAAAAATATTACTAAGTACAACTTGGTATTTGAAAATGGTCATTTGTCACATATTACGTACAGTGCAGAGTTCCACCGGAATAGGCACCAGCAGTTTTTGCCTGAGTGCATTGTTAAGCTCTTTGGCAGTGATGAGAACCACAATGGACACAACACTGGCCAGCAGAGTTGGAAGATGAGTCTCTGGCAACAGCATAACCAAGTCTGCTAGAGTCTGCACAGAGAAATGACAGAGTAGTGCTTAATAATACTTAAGCCTGCATGCATTGAGGCATGCACATCCAATGCATTTTTCTGTTTGTTAGCTTGTACTCACATAGGCAATAGACAGAGGTCCATTGAAGCGCTTGGGTGAGACTCCAAGGATGTACTTTAACTGGGCTACTACAGCATGAAGAGAAGCAGCTGTGGTATAACCTCTGACCAATGGCTCTGAAAGATACGTACCAACAAACCCAAACTGCACCAAGCCTAATACAACCTAAGAATGAGAATGCAAAATTGTATTTAATTCCAATGTGAAACTGATACATTATAATTCATGTGAGATAGTGAACATATGTACAGTATATACACTACCATTCAAAAGTTTGGGGTCTGTAAGGTTTTTTATTATTTTCAAAGAAGTCTCTTATGCTTACAAAGTTGCATTTATTTGATCAAAATCACAGTAAAAACAGTTTACAATTTTACAATTTAATTTTAATTTTAAAATTTAAAAGTTTTCTATTTTAATAGATTAGTTAAAGCTAAATTTTCAGCATCATTACTCTAGTATAGATCTTTTAGAAATCATTCGAAGATGCTGATTTAGTGCTCAAAAATAATTTCTTATTATTATTAAACTGTTGTGCTGCTTAATATTTTTGTAGAAACTAATATACTTGATGAATAGAAGAAAAGAACAACATTTATTTGAAACAGAAATCTTGGTAACACTTTAGTATAGGGAACACATATAAACTATTAACTATGATTTTTCCCTCAATAAACTCCTAATTTACTGCTTATTAATAGTTAATAAGGTAGTTGTTAAGTTTAGGTATTGGGTAGGATTAAGAATGTAGAATAAGGTCATGCAGAATAAGGCATTAATATGTGCTTAATAAGTACTAATAAATAGCCAATATCCTAGTAATATGCATGCTAATAAGCAACTAGTTAAAAGACCCTAAAATAAAGTGTTACCGAAATCTTTTTTAACATTGTAAATGTCTTTACTTTCACTTCTGATCAATTTAATGCATCCCTTCTGAATAAGTATTATTTCTTAAAAAAAAAAAAACCACCTACTGACCCCCAACTTTTGAACGGTAGCATATATATTTACTCTGTGTATATTTATAAATGACATGGCTTTAGGTATATACATTTTTGTGTGTTCGGATCAGTCCGTATGTGTTTTTATTTATTACCTGAATAAGTCCTCCCAGTACAGTGGTGGCAGCAGCAACCTGTACTCTGTACAAGTCTCTAGATATGATATCCACCTCTTCAGTCACATTAGTGCCATTGTAAATCAGAAAATCTGCATCTGGGGCCAGTCTCTCTGTCACACTACCAATCATAATACTGAGGATAGTAAATGTGCCTACACACACACATACACACACATATTTAAAGTCAGAACATTGTGAAGTTCAGTTTTTATATTGCAAGATCAAAAATAGACAATGCACACAAGATTCAAGCATAAAACAATCCATTTAGACAAAATAAAATCAACTAAAGTTAATCATTTTCATTAGTGTTCAAATACAAATTAGGATCTCACCTATGGAGATGTGTCTGGAGGTCCCAAAAATAAAATAAATTAATGGAGGATAGAGGGATGTGTAGAGTCCAAATACCGGTGGCAACGAGGCCAGCAAAGCATATGCCATTCCTAAAACACACAAATAAAAGGTCTCAAACAAAGATTATACTGTGTTTCAGTCATTAAAACGTCAAGAAACATGCTTTTACCCTGTGGAAGGTGCATAATGCCCACACTAATGCCAGAGATGAGATCGGGCATGCCATAATCCCAGATGGAGTAACGGGGCAACCAGGACAGAACAGGCAAGAAACCAACTATGCTATGTTTCAGTTTGGGTACCGAACAGCTGGAAAAAAAAACAAAAAAAACATAGAAAACACTTAAAAACAATGCTGATTCCATTCACACAAACAGTTGCTTTCATGGCTCTATCTTACCTGAGTGATTTCTTTAGCCGATGTGAGATGGAAAGGTTGGTCTGGGAACGGTTCATTCTCTGCGATCGCTCTTTCAGCCTCTGTTCATCTATAACCTCTCTCTGTATATGATAGTCTGCATTTCCTGAGTCCATTTTCTATTTTTTGTGCTGTATAGCTACTATAAATGGTCTGTGTCAAAACTTAAAAATAAATTACAAAGCACAAAATTACACTGACCTCGATAACAATAAAACTTCATAAAGCTTTCTGTGTGACAGTAATCTCTGATATCCCTCTAAAGCTGTGTGGGATATTTAAAAGGGGAGATAACAGGGTTGGTTGAAGCTGTGCTTTCTACCAATGATTAACTTAAGAACAAGTAATAGCATGTAATAATTTTATTAAATACATACAATTTCAGAAGCGTTAAATGAGCAAAACAAGCTTACAAAAATATTGCCAATGTACATGTCATTATAGAAAAATGTAATTATATACATATATATAAAAAAAAAAAAAAACCTGATAGTTCTATCTCTCAACTCTAGTGTTATTTTAGTGCAAATGCTGACTCAGACTTTACTCCTGTGTTCATTAGTAGCTACTTTGTGCACTCTAAGGTGAACTGCAATGGAAACTTTTTTTCTGTTCCAGTAGAAAATTCCATTGTGATGTGCAGCATATTATGAATTAATGACTTCCAGAAAAAGGACAGGAAGAGATGTTTTGACATCCTTCATCCTGTAACGTCTCTCCTCTGTGGTTAATATATTAATAATTGAGTACTGTATGCCTCTGACTTGTACCGATTACACATATGGTCCTATATATATACATTAAATAGGGGCATAAGGTGGCTATTTTAAGATATCTGTTTGTGTGGAGTTTAAAAGTCTTTACATCCCCACAAAAAAAAAGTGAATTTGCATGTTGTAAAAAAGCATGGCACATTGCAGTAATAATATAGAGTATATAAGTTTAATATTGTTTAATATTAAAGGTGCAATAGGAGATCTGGGAAATGCTAACGTTAGCCTGCTAGCATTGAAAGCATAGGATCCCACCCTCCCTGCAAATCGCCATCAAAGTCACGACTCCTCCAAAACACTGAACGCGCGCGCACACACACACACAGCTGCTCTAGCCACTTAAACTACCTCATGTCTCAAAGCACATAACATTACAAAAATAATGAACGTAAACAAATTAGAGAGCTTGTACCTGACTTCTGCAGATTCATCTCGGTGTTGATTCTGTTGACATGGAAACACATAATTCGAGTCTGAGGACGTGAACAGCTCCGGTTAGAACGTCACGGGTTAGGTATGCCGTGAAAGCAGCACAAGCTCGTTGTTTTGGTTCGGTGTTAAAGTAAAAGGTGGCTGCTGTTTGTTTGCGGTACTCCGTGACAGGTCTTGTATAAACTCTGCGTAGCATGAAACGCGCTGATGATGTATGATGTCTATGTGAACGGTGCGCGAGGGCATGTAAAAACACGCTGACAGGCAGGTAGACATCGTATTATTTCATTCGGACCTAATATAAAGGTTAGTCGGATAAACATTTTAGGGTCATACGCCTTCCACAGACGATATATATTTATATATATAAAAATACATTTAGAACGTTTAACATAGCGATTGCTATCAGGATATGAGAAGTTTTTTAACCATTAGCCTATAACAAGAAAATAATGTTTCTGTAGAGAATCACCTATTGCACCTTTAGGCTATTTAATTAAATAAAATACCAGTTCTGGATTTGCTTCATCAATATCTTAATAACTCAAATAAATACCTGTGATCAATGTATAATACCATAATGTAGAGTATATAAGTTTAATATTGTTTAATATTAAAGGGATAGTTCACCCAAAAATGAAAATTCTGTCATCATTTACTCACCCTCAAGTTGTTCCAAACCTGTAAAAAAAAAATTTGTTCTGCTGAACACAAAAGAAGATATTTTGAAGAAAGTTTGTAACCAGGCCACTTTGGGGCACCATTGACTTCCATAGTAGGAAAAAAAATACAATGGAAGTCAATGGTGCCCCAGAACTGTTCAGTTTCCCACATTCTTTAAAACATCTTCCATTGTGTTCAACATAACAAAAAAATGTATACAAGTTTGGAACAACCTGAGGGTAAGTAAATGATGACAGAATTTTCATTATTGGGTGAACTATCCCTTTAAGTATTTAATTGAATAAAATACTAGTTCTGGATTTGCTTCATCAATAAATTGATAACACAAATAAATACCTGTGATTAACGTATAAATACTGTACCCATAATTGCACCAAAAGTAACTGTTAAGAAACTGCATTAAAGAACAAATGCTTACACATAGATTGTGTAGTCTCTTTAAGAGCATGACGGGGTGAAATTTGACCTCAGCTCGCTTGTACTGAGGGCCTTTCCCCAGATTCCATTAAAGAAATACTAACACATAAACATTGGAAAGTCACTGAGTAAAGTGACAATAAAAAATAACTTTCACAAGCTGTAATATTAAGTAATGTACAGTAATCAAGAAATCTTATTGAACATTTTTTCCTGCAGTAGTTTGACAAATCATGGTCTATATATAGCGCTGTTGCTTAGTGGGAATGGCCATGGAAGGTTGAGTACACAGAGCATGCTCCCTCTCCCAGTGTTTACTGTCAGACGCAAGGCAGCAAGCGTGTTTGTGTCGAGTGTGGGTAATGGACGAATTGTTGCCTGAAGGCAGACACCACAGGAAGCCAGAGATCTGGTACGATTCATTGATGCATGTGCTAATATAATTCAATTGACTTAGCTTGTTCCCAATACTGTGACATGTCAGAGCATTGACCTGTTTAGCACTGACCCTTAGAGCAATAATAAAATTATTGGTGCATCAAAATGAACTTTCTTTAAAGTTCTGTGGATTTCTGAGTGTGCACTAGCATGTTGCAGCAAGTTGTCATTTAGCTGCATTTGCTAAAAATTAATTTTTTTATCTTTTCAGTGCATGTTCCTTGACATCATTTTAAGGACCTCCAGGATGTACTTACTCTAAGGCTAATGCTTCTCTAAGTTTTAAGCTATCAAGACAAAAAAAAAAAAAAAAATGGATCTGAGAGCCAAGCACAGGTTTGGCACTGTTGGAACAGCTAAACCGAATGCGGGATGCTGAGCAGCTAACAGATGTTGTTCTGATCGCTGAAGGTGTTAGCTTCCCATGTCACCGTGCGGTGCTTTCTGCCTTCAGTCCCTACTTCCGCGTAATGTTCACCTGTGGCCTGCGTGAGTGTACCAACCGTCAAGTGGTGTTAAGAGACATGCCAGCCCAAAGCCTGGCCCTTCTGCTAGAATACATGTACAGCTCCAAACTTCCACTCACTGCATCCAATGTGCAGGGCATCTCTGTTGCTGCTTTTCTTCTACAGATGGATGATGTGTTCAGCCGTTGTCAGATCTACATGACTGACAACATGGATGCTTCCAATTGCCTGGGAATCTATTATTATGCCCGGGATCTAGGGGCAGAGGAGTTGGCCGACCAGGCTCAGCGCTATCTACGGGCGCACTTCACTGAAGTGTGCCTTGGGGAAGAGGTGCTAGAGTTGGAGGCACACCAGTTAGGGGTGTTATTGGGCTCAGATGACCTTAATATTTCACGGGAAGAGAGCATTTTGGATGTGGTGATGCGCTGGGTGAAGTACAGTCCAGGGGGTGTAGGGTCAACGGAAGAGAACCGGGCCAGGCACCTCCCAGAGCTCTTAAAGAAAGTACGTCTTCCACTGGTAGGTGTGGATTACTTGAAGGGGACAATGAAACGGAACACAGCACTTCTAGCTGATGCTGAATGTCTTCAGATAATGGAAGAGGCAATTGAAACGGCAAGCTTGGATTCAGATGCTCCACCTCGCCGACTGAAGCTGCGCTATGGTATGGAGACCACGGACCTCTTGCTCTGCATCGGTAATGATGGTGGAGGGATACGCTCACGTTATGGAAGCTACACCGAGCGCAGCTTTTGTTACGCTCCCAACACCGGCCGGACTCTTTTTATCACCTCCCCACGATACGGTGATGCGCTTGGATATGTCTATGCTGGGGTGGTAACTGAGAGGAATGAAATTGTTGTGGCAGGAGAGCTGGGAGCCAGAAGGATGGCGAGACAGAAAGACAGAAACGTCGAGATTTTCATGTGAGGCTTCTGCAGGAGAAAATGACAGTAATACTCCATGTTTTCAACATCAAATATATAAAGGAAAAACCTACAAATCTGTTCATTAGAGCACCTATAATTAAAATGAGAGAAAATGCATCACATTATTACAGACAGTAAAACATACAGTTCAAAAATCTAATATTTGCTGTGTTTTTCAGGTACAACAAGGAAGCCCAAGGATCCTGGAAACACTTGAGCTCGGCAGAGTATCGTGACTCTTATGCATTGAGCTCTTTGGGAGACAACCTGTATCTGATTGGGGGTCAGATGAAGCTCAAGAACCAGTTCCTTATCACCAACAGTGTTGAGCGCTGGTCTCTACAGGGTGGGCCATGGCGAAGTGCTGCCCCTCTGCCCATGCCCCTCGCCTATCACAGTGTAGTTCGGATGAAGGGCCGCCTGTATGTGCTTGGGGGACGAACTCCACAGGTAATATACCAAAATAGTGGAAATTTGTCATCTTTATATTGCACAAGAGTCATGAAAATGAAGACTGGATGGTGCAAACACAATAAATCACTATGATTTGGAAAATAAAACCAGGTGGGGGAACACAGTAACTGTGTTTATTGCCTTCCCTCTTTCCCTCTAATGCACCTGTTCTGCCATGTCTCATTATTGGCAGTCATACCGCGCAGATGACGAGCCTGACCGTATGAGTAATCGCCTGCTTGAATATGACCCAGAGACCAACAAGTGGAGTGAACTTGGCCCTATGAAGTATTCAAAATACCGTTGCAGTGCAGTCGCACTCAATGGGGAAATCTATGTATTAGGTGAGATTAACATTTCCAGAGTGAGACCTGTGGATTAACTTAAGACTTATTAACACAAGCATATGACAGTAGTCATGGTTACAATGGTTCACTCACCATCACTAAAGCTTAAGGTAGCGTATGTGTAACTTAATGTTATTCTCTTAGAATAATGGGTCTTAGAATAATGGGTTATTTATTAGAATAAATAACACTTTATTTTAAGGTGTCCTTGTTACAGTTTTTTATATTAATAACAATAATTATAATAATAATAATAATATTAATTAACTACATGTACTTACTATAGGGTTATGGTTAGGATTAAGTTTGTTGTAGGGTTAGTTGCATGTAGTTATGCATAACTTGTAGTTATTACTATAATAACTACATGTAACGTGTAACAAGGACACTGTAAAATAAAGTGTTACCGAATGTTTGTTTAAATTTTAAATGTGGTTCCCACTAGTGAATGGTTCACCCCAAAGAAAAAAGGAATTTCAAAACCTAGTCATCACCCATGCAGTTACAAAGATTCTACTGTACTGTAAAATGAGCTTCACTGTCTCTTCCTGCAGGTGGTATTGGGTGTGAAGGTGTGGATCGCGGCCAGTCACGTCACTGTCTTAATGTAGTAGAGATCTACAACCCCGATGGTGATTTCTGGAGGGATGGTCCTCCTTTACCATGGTCTCTCCTATCACTTCGCAGCAATGCATCAAATGCTGGTGTTGTTGATGGAAAACTTTATGTCTGTGGATACTACAAAGGAGCAGGTAAATATGCAATACTCTAATATCAGTCCACTTAGTTTTGCTTTTAACTTGCAGTTAAATTCATACATACCTCTGTGACCATTAAAAATAGACAACATTGTAAGTACTCCACTCTTTCCCAAGATCGTCATGATATCATCACTAAAGACATCCTGCAGTTGGATCCCTGGGAAAATGTATGGACAGTGGTGGCAAAGCAGGCTCTGATGCACGACAGTTACGATGTATGTTTGGTGGCAAATCTGAACCCTCGTGGACTCATGCCCCCTCCTGCTGACGTGGTAGAGGAATGACAACAATCTCTCCAAAAAATGATTTCTCATGAAAAATTATGCAATTTACATTATTCACATGACAGAAGAGGAATTGCCAGAAATATGTAGATATAGGGAGTAGAGCTTCCATAAATGATATGCATTCTTACTTCAAACTATTTTGATTTATAATTCTGCAAGTGCTTTAGTGATTTTTTTTTTTGTTGTTGACATTTTTGGATTTCAGATATTACCAATAGTTGACGTATTAAGATGAGGTATGTATTAAGTAAGTATTATGTATTAAGATATGTGTCAAAGGAAATGAGAAACTCACATAATTTAGAGCTCAAATAAAGTAACACTCCGAGAAAATATGATTCTACGAAAATATGATTTTACTTCACTAACATAGTAAAAACGTATAACATGGAGTCGCACAATACAGTATATCTACTGTATCTTTAAGCAGACGATGCAATTTATTAAACATATAATTATCTGTCCAACTTACAAGGCTAAATCTGTGTCATGTTCCAAATGCAAACAAAATTGAATATATATTTGTAAATGATTATGTACCTTTTGATGTTACACTGAGGTTGTCTAAAATATTTGCAAGGCCAAAACAAATTATTCACAAACTTCTGGAATATGGTTTGTGAAAAAGAACATGACATGTCTGAATTACAGAATGTGCTTGAATGTTATTGCTTTAGAGTCATATGGTACAAGTAAACTAGAACAATGCTTTTAGAGGCAGTTAAGTCTGCCAAACTGTCTTACAGTTTTTATACCATCCATATGTACCAATGTTCAAAAAAGAATCAACAAGGAACAGCAACAGAAAAGGAACAGATAATGTCTATAGCAAGAAAAGTGGTTAGATAACAAGGTTTGCATGTTCACAGGCAATTTCGAGTTCTTACTAAAAAAACTCAACATAGAATCTAAGTGTAATCAGCATACAGTATGGAGGTATTCTGCATTTTATTCTGAGTCATTAGTAAAGTCAAAGAGCTGCCACAGGCCACCTTCTCCTACTACGACACTAGCTTTAGGTTCAGGCACCACATTTTCCCACTCAGCCATCTTGTATTCCACCATCATTTGGGAACTCTCTGTGTCCTCAGACCACAAACTGAAGGGGTTTAGTGGTTGTTCAGCTACACACCTACTGACTGGTGCTACAGTGGCTTGCTGCTGTAGTTTTAAGTGATTCTCTGCAACAGATTTGTTGGTCATTTTCCAGTTGTCACAAAGAGAAGACAAAGGTACTCTGTCTTTTTGTTCACACTGAAAGTCTTCATTCTGTGGGCTGTCCTTTGAAAATTTCACTGCTCCTTTTTTTCTCAGTGGTTGTCTTTGTGGGAGAACCAAGGCTCTCTTTTTCCCCCTATAATTCAGGGCTTTTTGGCGCCTCCTAGGTACTTTCAGAGGTGGCAACGCATCAGTGCTCAATCTGTTCCATGTTTTTTCAGGCACCAGGTGTCTGTCTACATAATGTTTTTCATGCTCCTCTATGGATGCAGTAGATTGAGTATCCACAAGTGGGCTTGAAGATGTGGTCTCAACTAACTGTGTGCACCATAATCTCTGTGAAGCATCATGGGAAACCACCTGTGTGACTGCTGTCTGCTGTTTTTGTACAGGCAGAGCGTGTGCATTTCTGTTTTGTGTCTTCTGTGTGGTAAGTGGACACTGGTTCTGTTCTATTTCTTTTCCTGAATAAATGGCAGGCCTATTGCACATCATCGTGCTCTCTTGGTGTTTCTCATTTGAAATGACACAGAACCTCTCTAACAGACCAGGTGATGTTTGGACTTCACTGTCAATCATTCTGGCAGAGCTAGGTCCTGCTATTGGCTTGTGAATAGAAATCAAAGTGGTAAGCTGAGAAAGAATTTTTCCCAGCATGCCCTGCTCCTTGCTCTGCTCTACTTTTAGATGTTCCAGATCCCGTTGGAGGTTAAGCATGTTTGAGCTCAACTCTTTTGCAGCCAGACTGCTCTATTTATTAGAAAATAAATGTGGATTAATAACAATGCCAATGTTAATAATAGCTTTACATCAATTGTATAGGCTATATGTGCAGTCCTTACCTTAACTTCTCTGTCTTCCATTTCTATTTGTGTTTGGCTCTGCATAGTCTCAAATTGACATGTTATACCCTCTTTCACAGTGTTTAAATAACCTTCAACTGCAATGGAAATCATAATATCATAATGCTATCAATGCTGCATAATGCTGCTATTAAAAGCTACACTATGTAACTTTTGGCCCTTTAGTGGTAAAAATACAAAACTGCATGGATTTTGCGGAATAACATTGTTTTGGTTGTGCTTCAGCTCTGTGTCTGTGCAGATGAATATGGTTCTTTCTCATAACTAAAAAGAGAGAGAGATTATCCTACTGCTCATAAAACATTCACTACTAGGCTTAAAAGATATAATCAGTTTGGATAGAAAGGATCTCAAGCTGACTAGCTGAAGACTGTAGCTTATACCTATTAATAGACTCTGTACTTGCTTATAAAAAATGCCAGCACAGAGCTACAACAAATATAATGAAATGACCCTTCACAACAGATCCCCCAGTTCTCGCCATCTGCAAAAAAGCCAAGCCAATGTTGATTCTTGTTTTATTTTGAGCTCGGTCGGTTCTCTTTTTGCCAGTAAACATTGCTCTTTTAGGCATTTTTTTTTTAAATCTTTGATTTCCCGGAGGTTCGAGATTTAGCGTACTCCATGTCAACCTTTCTCACATCAGGGTAAAACAAAAACAGGTTTTGGAAGAAGGGTTGATGATGTATTGACTCATTATTTCATTTTTTTGTTAATTTTGAACAAAAACAAAAGTTACATATTGTACCTTTTAAACCTCATATGATAAATGATAAGTTATCTTTAATGGTAGTGTTATCTGTGGAATGCTGTGGTCGTCAGCATGGGCTAACTGTTAAGAACCATCTGCATACAGTTAAAAGAATAAACAAAACTTGCAAAGAAGAACGTACTTATTTTTGAAAAATTATCCATTCTCTCCACTAAAACTTTTCTGGTAATGTCACTGCTTCCATCAATGGAATTTAATAAAGTCTCTCTGGTCTAAAAGGTAAGAGGTAGGTTAAAGTAATATTAAAACCGTGAATATGTGCAGTGAAAACATTTTAAATGTATTAAACATGTATCTATGCCTCTATGTATCTAGTACAATACTTACATTTTCCAGAGATTCTTGCAATTGTAGAATTCCATTAGTTAGAACTTCCCTAAAAAGTGAAAAAGTTATATAACGATATGTTAGGACAGAACCAAAGCTATATGAAAACTACAATAGAGAACATGAAAACAGACATTTACACAGTACAGTTAGAACATTTTTTTTATTGAGCAGGAATCAAGGATAGACAAATTACCTTTCAAATTTTTCTTTGGCTTTTCTCTTCTCCTCCTCAAATCTGTCCAACATGCCAACAGATTTGCCACCAGTGAAGTTTAGGATTTTTCCATCACCGCCAAACAAAAATGGCTTAGAACTATAACTGCTGGACACCGTAATTTCCTTCATCTGTAGAGCATATAGACAATTTGGAATAAATATGAAGCTTAAAATATTATTTGTTAAAATTTTAGAGACGTCTCTTTCACAACAACACGTCACATTAATTGTCATTTACGAAAGGTTTGTGGACCAAGAAGAAAAAAAAAAACAATCAAGAATATGTTCATCATATTACACAAGACAAAACATGGCATGTTCTACAGTCCAAACAAAATACATAGTTTATGCCTGAGATATTTACCTCCTGTGAGGTATGCTGAGAACCTCTGCTCTGCCCACTCATCTCCTGAGTAAACCCTTGTGAATTGTCAGGCCACATTTGAGAGCCCAACAGAAACTGAGAGTCAGTCAGGCTGGAGTAGTCACTGGTTCCCGGACCCTTACCAGATTTTATCCCTCTATAACAAACAGAACTCTGAATAAATCAATATAAACACGAGATTGTAATGCCCTCTTTCAATGAAATGATTGGGTAAGTGTAAATTATAGTAAAAGTTAGTTGACAAATATTCTAGTATAGAATTCAGGCATGATACATACCCAGAAGTTGCAGGATGTTCAACATCTCCTTAATATTCCAGACATTGGGCTTCATATCCAGGCTGTAAAATGTCTAAAAAAAAATGTGTTTTAAAAATATTGTAGAATTGAACGTAAAGTCTGTTCACGCGCGAGCCCGACGGCTGCAGTCATCAATTACATCAAACATATCATTACGTGTTTTCATGACAGATTAGCAAGCAAACAACTGTTTAACGGATACTACAATTGTTTAGTTCATTTTAAAGAAATGGGACTTACCAGCAAATGATTTTTGATATGAAGTTATGATTCTGAGGCAACATAAATAATTTCTGGCGGTAGTTGGTGCTGACCGTTACGGTTTAATCAAGCTGTGTGAGTGACAGATAGTGACATGTGACAGACTGCGGCAGTTTTCCCGGGCTACAGAATTCAAACAGTTCATGCAGCCAGTAAACATTTACACCTATTTTTCCACATTATTCATAGCCAGGCTGATTGGGATCGCTAGGTGGCATTATTTAAATACTTACTGGGGAAAAAAAAAAAAAAAAAAATATATATATATATACATATATATATACACATTCATTTCCACTCACATTATAAAGATTTAAATAATGCCAACTAGTGATCCAATCAGACTGGCTATGAATGGGATATATATATATATATATATATATATATAGTTTGTCTCAAAGTAAAGGTTTTGAGTTTTATGTCATAATAGCATGTAGGCATTTTGTAAATATATCACAAATCGCACTGTCAATTTGCACTCGTTTATGAAATTACGTGCTTGTAGTGAAGGCATGGGTCGGGTCATGTAAAACTGCTAGTTGTATGTCTGCGACATGCGGTAAAAAAAATAGTGTGGATTTGTGAAATTCTCACCGATCAAATCCAACTATGGTTACTGATCTTGCTAAACATTCGCAGTGTGGTTCACCCACTGATCTATATAAATGATCATATATAGATCAGTGGGTTCACCATGAACCAAACTGTGGTGAGTTATAAAAAACTGTATCCTAGCAACCGAAAACAACGAAAGCTTGTGTCTTCATAATAAAAGCCATAAAGCTTAGAAAATGTGAAGCAACTCAGATTCCACCTCACATATGTCCTTATTAATTTCATCATTAAAATATCCTGAAAGAGCAGAAAGTATTATTAATTCCCCAACGAGATATACAGTAAAACCTTTAATATTACAACGACACTGACTTCTGATCTGTTTCGTACATTAGTATGTTTTCTTACTAAATGCTATTCGCATCACAACATGAACATAAATTAGTTATAAAAATGTTCTTATAATGGCGATCTAATAAAAGCGAATCTAATAATAGCAAAGCTATAGCAGACAGTGAAAGACTTGTATTTTGGCAGCGCAGTTTATTAATCAGGAAGTAAACTCCCGTTGTCAACAGATTTCTGACATATTAAAACTTGCGTTTCACAGGTAAGTTCACGTGTTTATTATCATAAAAAAATCTGTCTTATGTCGTCGGTGAACGAAACAGTCATTGCTTCTGTTATTTGTAGAGTGTTTTGTATAATGGCATCCCAGTTATCCACACAGCAAGCTACAGTAATTAGCCAGCTGCTCAGTAAATAGACGGTTGAAGAACTTGTTTGCTGGGGTAAAGTTAGCTTGTTTATCATACTGTATGTCTTTAAAACTGGTGCTAAAATGCCATTCTTTAGAGAATATACACCCACCGACCAACAACGACATTTGAATCACCAGTGTAGAATTAGACGGATCGGAAGGGGGCCAGGCGTGAAATGAAATGTCCTCAGAAAAACTTGATGGCTCAATCTTTATATTGCCACACCCCTGCATTTATTGTATAAATATATAAAATGACATGTTAAATTGAACAGAAAACGGATGACCTCCAATTATGGCATTTTAGAACATAAACATAATGGGCTTTGGATGCATATTGACTCCATCTAACCCACAGGAGTAATCTCATCATGAGTAGAGTCTACTACATCATCAGTGCTGCTCTTTTTGTGTTAGAAATTCCAGAGACCAAGGTATCGCTTGTCTTTTCTCTTCAGGAATCTTTGGAATAATTTCACACAACTCTCAGTATGTGAGAGCCATGACTATTGGAATGACAGTAACCAAAGTATTCACGTTCTGAAGCTGAATCTAAGACCAGTTCCATTCTTGATCTGTAATTTGATTTTGCATGTGTTTCAGGCTCTGCTAGAAAACTCCAATGACTGTTGTGAAAGAATAAAAAGAATGAATGAAACCTGTGCAAATATTTCACACTGCGATCCTGGTATGTTTCAAATTTTCAGTAACACTAAAACAGAGATTGAAATGAATGTGTCTTGTAAATACAACCTGCAAATTTTCTATGCATACTTTGTGTGAAACTAGTTCGGTGGAATTTTATGTTATTGATATAGGGACATTTAAGTACAATTTTTATTGACAGTGCATTTGGTTCCTCCTCTAGGGCTCCTTCAAGTTCAGGAGAACAGTACAATCTTTTGTGTGTCCTGTGACTCAACAGAACAGGGGAATTCAACTTCATTTAACAATAGTAAGTGCTGTGCCATAGACATTACGAAACAGCTGTACCATCTAGAAGATTGCTTATAATGTGGATTTTTCTTCACACATCATGCTTCATTGAAATGTTTAAAGCTATACAATTTGGGAATCATTTGACTCATGGAGTTATTTGTTTACCCACTGTTTTTTAAACTCTTAAATGTCCTCTTTATTTATTATATTATTGTTTATCTTCTTATATACTTCATTGTTTTTTTTTTCGACACCCCCTCTAGCAAGGACTAGTCCCTCTCCAGAAACATTACTCACGATTGGTAAGTTACTACCGTTGTTTAGTAACAGATATGAGGACAGCATACAATACCTAATTTATTTTTGTATATTGATTTGTACGGAGCCCTGCGCATGACATGCGGACAGAAATATATGTATACCATAGGCACGAATTAAGAATTTGTTATCTTATTTGGTAAATCATGGTCACAATTTACTAATTAGTTCGCTTGTGTTACTAAATCATGTGCACGATATAATAATTCATTCCCTTGATTTAGTAAATCGTGGCCATGTTGTACTAATTCGTTCCATTATTTTAACAAGGGAATGAATTAGTAAAATGTGCAGAAGTGTTCGTAAGTCATGGGAACGATTTGTTAATTTGTGGCCACACGTATTTTTTCCTGCGTGTCGTGTGGGGCTCTGTAGTACAACACTTTAATTTCATCTTTTGTGCATTATATCTGTAATGGCAGCTGGTCCAGGTGTAGTGGCCTCTGTCCTTCTAGGAACTCTACTGATCAGCCTGGGCCTCATCCTCTCGGTTGCATCATTCTTTTACCTTAAGCGTTCCAACCGCCTCCCTGGTGTCTTCTACGGGCGCAATAAGGGTAAAAAAAAGTCTTAAAAGTCATAAATGTGTAAATCAGTTTTCTATGCTTTTTTGACATAGGAACATTTGGACATAGGACATTTGTTCGTGACAGCTTCTTTTAAGTTTGGATTAAATGGTTAGTTCACCCAAAAATGAAAATGATGTCATTAATTACTCACCCTCATGTCGTTCCACACCCGTAAGACCTTCATTCATCTTCGGAACACAAATTAAGATATTTTTGACAAAATCCGATGGCTCAGTGAGGCCTGCATCGCTAGCAATAACACTCCTTTTTCAATGCCCATAAAGCTACTAAAAACATATTTAAAACAGTTCATGTGACTACAGTGGTTCAACCTTAATATTATAAAGTGACAAGAATATTTTTGTGCACCAAAAATAACAAAATAGCGACTTTATTCAACAATATCTAGTGATGGGTGATTTCAAAACACTGCTTCATGAAGCTTCGAAGACTTACAAATCATTTGTTTCGATTCAGTGGTTCGGAGTGCATATCAAACTGCCAAAGTCACGTGAACTATTTCAAAACACTTATGACGTGTGTTTTGAAGTGTATGCAGTGTTTTGAAATCGCCCATCACTAGATATTGTGGAATAAAGTCGCTATCAAAAATATCTTAATTTGTGTTCCGAAGATGAACGAAGGTCTTACAGGTGTGGAACGACATGAGGGTGAGAAATTAATGACAGAAGTTTCATTTTTGGGTGAACTAACCCTTTAATGTTTATATTGTGGTTGACCTTATTTACCTAACTGTAATTTATTTATTATTGGTAGTGTTTAGGGGTTTCTTTTATTCAAGTTTCTTTTATTCATAAATTGTGCAATTTTTCTTTATCAGCTTTTATATTCCAACCAAGTGAGACGGTAAGATAATCCATTTTAAATCCATTTATTTTTGTCTAGAAAACCATTGATGTTATCAAAGACAGACACTTGCTTTGTCTTTTAAATATTACTGTAGCTTAACAATGGATACTGAACTACTAACTTGTTTATTTTCCTTCCAAGGCTGTCATGATTCCTGAAGCTACATCTTCAGGTATGGGAAATTTGAACTACTTGATCTGTATGTTGAATTTAATCAAAGTTCCAAAGAGGTGGTGTATCCTAGTTCCAACTGTGCTAAATTTCATTGGCAAAACATCTATTGGGAATATCTGATTAATAACAACTTGTAGTAAAAGCAGCACGCTCTGTTTAGCATATAAAATGAATGTGACCTTGTTTTTCTTGCTATTTTTTTTATTTTTATTTTTTTTTTATTGTCTGCAGTTCGCAAGCCAAGATATGTCAGGAGGGAGAGGCCTTCAGCAACATCAGCATCCAACAGTGTTACTGTGGCAACAGGGGCAGTAACCAAGGTATACAATGTGTGACCAGCCTCCAAGGGCCATCTGTGAGCCCTCTTTCAAGACATGAATCTGTCCCATAGCACTGTTTCCTTAGAGGATTGTTAGCTTTTTTTGGTGAAACTTTCCTTAGTTATGTAAGCTACGTGAGGAGGTGACATATCTTGATGTAGGCTTTTATCTTGGAAACCTTTTTTTTTTTTTAAGATCTTCTTTTCAGTGAAGCCAGATATTTATTTATATTTATATATTTTCACACAATATGTTGTTTCTTTTCTTTTTTTCTTCTTTTTTTTAAGAGACCAGGTGTTGCACTACTAGAGTATTTTTTAATTGTTAAGCTAAAATTCAGTCAAGCGAGTTGTTTTCTCAAATGAATTTTGTACTGTTTATATTTATTACTAGTATTTTTGTGTGATATTGTACTTTTGAATCTTGTGACATTGTAACTAGGCTCCAAAACAAGACTTCCACAGTTAGTCATAACTGACACAACTAACTCCTCAAACCTCATTAAATAATAATAATAATAAATAGACGTTAGCAAATTTACCATTTGGTTAAGTGTTTGGTTCATGTATACACACATATTGTATTTCCTATTAATTCTGTACAGTCGCAACAAATTCCATTAGCACTTATTGATGCCATATACTGTACATTTGCTGGAAAACGCCCTGTATGAGCATTGAAAATACTTTTGGCTTGGGTTTCCATGTTAACAGCATTTTCATGTTATACTAACAAGTGTGCATGAAATGTCCAACTGTTAATACTAGCACATTCCTCACTATATTCAACATAAAGGGTTCTGGCTTGCACCAAAGAAGATACATTCAAATTTGCTGGGCCTTAAGGTTGCAAACTTGCTGTTAAGACACAATATATAATCAAAATTGTTGCGAAAAACTATTGCCAAACATGAAGTTACCTAAAACATTGAGTTCCCATTTATTCCTTCTTTCCACTGTAAAAGATAAAGTGCCATTAAGTGAATGTGCTAATGGATGAAGTCACCATTTTTGATTTTGTACATTTAATACAAAATTAGAATGTAAATGTATGAAAGAACTTATATATTATCTAGTAAATTTATCTTGTTTTTTGGTTAAAAAAAACAAAACAAAGTGCTTGATATCATTGTAGTGTCATAAAAGAGAGTGACAGAGCATGGCTGGAGAAGTGAGTTATATATATTTTTTTTTTTACTTTATTTTGTAAACGTTTATTGCAAATAGTGGCCTTTAAAAAGCCATAACATCCCCTATGCCTATATATATTTATGATTTTCTGTGTTGTTTTTAGTTTTTTCATTTGTAATAATGGTTCTGTTTATTTAAAAGATTGTTTGATTTTTCTACATCTTTTCTACATCATTTTAGGAAGGGGTTTTTGAATATTGTTTTGTAAAATGTAAAATCTTCAGTATGCTGGATTAAGCAAAAGTAAGGAATGTTTACTTAAGGTGAAGGTAAATGATGTGCTTTCATGGGGATACATCAGTCATACTGATTCTAGAATATAACCACTTAAATTCAACTTATTTCTCATGTCATTTTATTGGCTGTTGTGCAGCAACTGGAAAGCATGTCAGTAGATTTTGTATATGAATTATGTTTCAATTGATGCTGTTGATGAACTTTTTTGTATGTTGATGTCCTAATGGAGTATTGATCACAAATTGAATCATATTTGATGAAGATTTCAGTGTTTACAGAAATAAAAGCTATTTTGATTTATGAGGAAAAAAAGTTTTTATTTTTTTTATTTTTTTTACTTTATATCATCATGGCAGAATATGGTTTAATGATTATAGCAAATAGTCACAGTGCACAAAATAAACAATCCAGGTGGTGGCATAATGCCAATCATCAAAGAGTCATTTTCCATATAGAAGTTCTGGGAAGATGTAGAGTAAAGTTGGGAGTGGTGGTCATAAATCTTTTTTTTTAGAAATTTAATTACAGGCATTAAAATGGTAGAATATTAGGTTGGACTTATCAAAAGCAATTCCACATAATCAAACTTAACTACTATTGTGATCGGAAAACCACTTGTCTGAACGTGACCAGCGGCAGTTTACATTTGCCTTGGGTAAACAGATCGGGGGACTTTGATCCCATTTATCTATAATATTATAAGCACTTCCTTATAAGATACTAGATCAAAATAAAGCAAGTATGTAGCTATCTTTCCATTAGCTCAATCCACTATGTGTTGTTTGTCATGTCTCACTGTTTGATACAATTGCAAATACACATTTCTAAGGGATTATTTAAAGCATTCAAGATAACAATAGTTGGCACAATACACTGTAAAATATACACAACAGTTACTGTACACACACCCTCAGTGCGACTTGTGGAAACGTGACTGTTGTTTCACATGTAAACTTATCCCAGTTATTTTTCCTCATAACTGGCTGTTTATCTCCAAGCGAGACAGAGAGGTGATATATTTGATCATTCAACAGTCATGTGACTTTAAATATGGTTCAAATTTACGACCAATTTCTTTATTGCTATGGTTTTGTTATGCACACAAGATGTCTTATCAGTTACCATAAGGATTTGTTTTTGTGGAACCGGATGAATGATGACGGTAAACTTGCAGAATGTTGTAGTTTGTCAACAAAATGTATTAAGAAAATTCTATTTATGTTAACATTGTGCAATACGATTTGTATATGTGATTCAAAATATGCAGTTGCAGCACCTGTCTAACTTGTCTCTCCAGATGAAACTATTAAAATATTAACAACACTGTGAATTAAATAATGTGCTTAATGTGAATTACTAAATGTGATTAACCTTAGTCACTTACTGCTTTGTCATTCTTACATTAACTAAAGTATTCAATGACGAAGTGAAACATAATCCTATCAGAAAACCAGTTCCTACTTCCTTCTCTGTCATCCATCCTGCTTTTCCATAATTTGCACACGTACGTGTATCAGTTGGTGTGTGGCGGGAGGGGGGGTTGTTTTCAGAGAGAGAAAGAGCAAGGTAATGATTTATGGTTTAACTCACTTGAGTCACACCTCTGAAGTATAATTCAAACTTCTGAAGAACAGGTGAGGCCAGTTGTACTTTACCAGAAGACCAAGACAGACAGGTCTGGAGAAAGACAGGCATTGAAAGACTTGTTTTGGGAACTTTTCAGCCATATTTGAATCTATTTAGAAGAAAAAGAAGCATCAACAAGAGAATAATACTGTCTTCCTCTTTTAAGGTAATATTTTTTTCTTTTCTCACTCTACCCCAACAAACCCAACAGTTGGGTTTTTGTTGGGTCAGTGATTTAACTATATGTTTGCTCAACCAGTATAAAAATAACAGTTATGTTTCCCAACATTTTAAATCCAAGAGACTTATTGTTAAGGTTAGCATTTTGGGGGGCAATTTGAACAAGCTTTAGGTTAATGACATTTAATATTTGATGTGAGTCATGATGAACAGGCATGTGATGCTGATTAAAGTGTAAAACTATATGCATGATGAGTCTTAAACAGGATTCAAAACATGTTTCTTTCATGACTGGTTTTTAAACATTTGCATATGCTTTGTCTCAGCATCATCTTTATCATATACAGCACTGCAGTAATGATGCCCATATAGCAAGCACATTTACATGTTGTTATTTTCTATGTCAGATAGCTTACCGTGTAACCATTTGGGATTATAAAATTCAAAAGATATTTTGCTCTTTTCCTATTCATTCAGATACATTGAATAGTAAGTAACAATCTTAAATTTAAGACTAAATTTATGATTTATGAGTTGCATATAAACTTTCCATCCATTTGGATTACGCCACACAGTTTTAACATAAACTAATAATAAACTTAATATAATGCATATTTTTATAGAAATCTTATCTGTTTCATTAATGTATGACTGACAAATATGCATCACGTTAAAGGGTAAGTTCACACAAAAATGAAAATTATGTTATTAATTACTCACCCTCATGTCGTTCCACACTCGTAAGACCTTCGTTCATTTTCGGAACACAAATTAAGATATTTTTGGCCTGCATCACCAGCAATAACACTCCCTTTTTCAATGCCCATAAAGCTACTAAAATCATATTTAAAACAGTTCATGTGACTACAGTACTTCAACCTTAATATTATAAAGCAACGAGAATACTTTTTGTGCGGCAAAAATAACAAAATAGCGACTTTATTTCACAATATCTAGTGATGGGCGATTTCAAAACACTGCTTTGTGAAGCTTCGAAGCTTAACGAATCATTTGTTTCAAATCAGCGGTTCGGAGTGCGTATCAAACTGTCAAAGTCACGTGAACTACTGAAGTTACTTATGACGTAACGAAGCCTCGTTTATTGAAATCATGGGATTTTGGCGCTCTGAACCACTGATTCGAAACAAAAGATTTGTAAAGCTTCGAAGCTTCATGAAGCAGTGTTTTGAAATCGCCCATCACTAGATATTGTGAAATAAAGTCGCTATTTCGTTATTTTTGGCGCACAAAAAGTATTCTCGTCGCTTTATAATAATAAAGTTGAACCACTGTAGTCACATGAACTGTTTTAAATATGTTTTTAGTAGCTTTATGGGCATTGAAAAAGGGAGTGTTATTGCTGGCGATGCAGGCCTCACTGAGCCATCGGATTTCATCAAAAATATCTTAATTTGTGTTCCGAAGATGAACGAAGGTCTTACGGGTGTGGAACGACATGAGAGTGAGTAATTAATGACATAATTTTAATTTTTGGGTGAACTAACCCTTTAAGTTTATTAGTTTGTTTATGTTAAAACTGTGTAATCCAAATGGATGGAAAATGTATGTGGAATTCAAATACATACATTTTAAATTAAGGTAGTGTATTAAAAAAAAAACTTTTAAATGTATTTATATTTAATAAAAGATAACTGTAATCACAGAAGTTTTTCAGAACAATAGCATTAAGAAAGACAATTTTCATCTTTGAGCAGTGCATTAGCCATCCATTTCGAGTTTAATTTCATTATTCACCATGTTTTGCCATAGTTTAACTCATATATGGATTCACAGTTGCACTTTTTAGTTTAATGTAAGACTACAGCATCTGTATCTTGTAAGCAATCATGGTGCCAATGAATAACTTGAAGAATTCATTTTGCATTTCAGATTTTCTTCTGAGCACACAACAGAATGGAGGAACCAGAAGTATCCACAGCAACACATACCGGTTCAGTACGGCACCAACACGAGACCTCCGCTGATGACCAGGACAATGCCTGGGATGCTGGTCCGGAATGTTCAATCTGCTTTTGCGCATACGACAACACCTTCAAGACACCGAAGCTTCTTGAATGTACCCATACCTTCTGTCTGGAATGTCTGGCTCGCTTTGTAGCTATTTCACCGGAGCAGGCAGGCACCCAGATCACCTGCCCCCTTTGTCGACAGCCAACGTCTGTGCCTGAGCATGGTACTCCAGATCTGGCCACCAGCCAGGAAGTTTTGGGTCAACTTCCAAGCGACCAGCAACAAGTGGAGAAAGTTTTCCTAGACGGAAAGAGGCTGTGCTACTCGAACCCAATGATACCCAACTGCATCTGCATTGACATTGGTGAGCATAAAGCAGAAGAGACGCAGAGGAGAGAGGAGAGAAGAGAGGGTTGTGGACACAGGCTGCTGCGATTCTTGGGTTTTCACGGGAACTGGAAGAGGCTTTTGGTCTTCATCATAGTGCTCCTTGTGGTCTGCTTTGTTATACTGTGGCCCCTCCAGTGCTTTATCATCTCAGGCTCTATGTCAGAATGCTTCCGGGAATCACCAAAGATTCCAACTACTCTCGCCGCTCCCAGACCTACAGTGGGGTCATAAGACACACAGGTGCACACAAGACTTTTTAATTCAAACCCGAAAACACTTTGAATTTCATGAATTGCAAATGGCATTAGCTTCAGTCTAAAAACATGAGTGACGGCCTGATGCAAACACAACCACAACATTTACAGTTTCATATGTCCATAAAACTGTATATTGGTTAAAGTTCTACTTTCTTTTTTTAAACTGAATATTTGTTTGAAATATCATTTTTATATCACTTAGCTTCCTAAATGCCACTGTAAATATTTAAAATTATTTTCTGTGTTTAAAACAGATGAACAAAATAAACACTGAGGTAAAACAGTTTTTTATGATTTACACTTTTTTAATAGGATCCTGATTGCATGTCTGATTTCTTTGACTGCACATTCTGTAAAAAAAAATTAGCCTGAAATTTATTTTTTATGTTTTCTCTTATTTGCAAAATTACTATGTTTTTAAATTATTCTACGCATGTACATTAACAAATGACTTGTTAAAATGGTTGTATTAAGAATCTTTTAATAATCTTTTGTAAAATATAAAACAGTTTTAATTGAATGTATCTTCAACTAAATGAACTTAATTAATTGCAAATTAAATATTGCCTATTTATTTTTACTTAGTCTTTGATATACTTCTCTTTTTTTTTTAACTGGAAATATATTTACAGTAATATATGACACTATATGACACTATCAGACTTTTATTACTATAGATAAGTGAGATTGATCCTAGAAACTTGTTTTCACAGCGTTACTTCCTTTAAACCATAAAAGCGAAGGATCTTCCATCCAGCAAATTGTTCATTGCTTTAACCCTTTATTGAATAACAGCATAGATGATCATTGACCGATTCGTAGCATCTCCCCGGAGAAACCCTATTTATACATGTGAAATGGAATGCCCCTCTGAGAATGCAGGACACACACACACACTTCCATGTGATCAGACACACAGCTCTATTTATAACAGACCTGGACACAGGGCCCCCCTCTCCTACATGCAAGGGCACTGAGGTTTTGAAGGTGTGCCATGCCAGTGTCGGATCAACACTGAAGTGTTTCGAAAGCATAACTAACGAACAACTAAAGGTAGGAAAAACATAAAAGGGGTGAGATGTTTAAAAGATGTTTAATGAAAACTGACTAGATGCAGATTTTGCAGAGCTAGAAGTTTGTGGAGCTTTTCTAAGAGGAGGTTTTGTGTTTGGAAATATTTTCTATTGATCTATGCTTGGTGTATCAGTGCTACTGTACCAAAATGAACCACTTAATCGTGCACACGATGGGTTAGAACCTCATGAACAGGGGTTTAACTAATTAATACACTAATAAAGAACTAAGCACCCAGTTTGTGTACTAAGACAATGGCTGTATCTAATAATAATCATCATCATCATTCTAGGCTTTTGTACAATAGTTATGAAGCTCATGGGAAATTATATTTTCTTTAAAATATAATTAGAAGAAAAAATGAAAAATAAGCATAGCTAAATGCATCTCCATGTGTTTGTAAGAAAACGCCCCGCAAGCTAGATAAGATAAGACTGTTTTTTATTAAAGGTTGTAAATCAAGTCTTCATTCTCGGCATTAAGAGACACATCTAGGTAATTTCTGAGCAACTGGACCATGCAAAATATTTGTAAAAACATGACCCAAACAGAACATGGGATGTTTTATGGGACTCTTGTGAGGCTGTTTCCTGTCACTGACATGTTTTAATACACAAATCACCTTGCAGTGAGTTGTTGTGAATGCTCTGGGTACAGTCTGCTCTGGAGTCAGCTTACAGGCAGGACAAGATCATTCTCACTGGGACATTAGAGACAGTTTGAATATGTTACATCATATTTGTTTTAATTTTTTTGGAATTTGGGTTGCTTAGTGTTTTTGAGTTTGGGAACTTAGTCGCATTTGAATGGTAGAAACTTGTTTCTATTCAATGTTGCTTAAAAAGCAATATGTTTTGCGTATAATGGCATTTAATTGGAGAAGATTTTAGAACAGAGTTCTAAAAAGTTTCAAAGGTCTTTTTTTTAATACTTTCTTAAACTTAATACTTTAAGATTCTTCAATTATTTTTGGATATTCAACATTTTTCTTTTGTTGTAAATGTTTGATGCCTACAAATATAACCCTAGTAATTTAAGCTCTTGTTGGACAAAAGTTAGCATTAATGAATATTTTATATATATATAAAAAGTATTACTAAATTGAAAGATGCAGTCTATACTGATCAGCTGAATAAAATAGACTACCATTCAAAAGTTTGGAGTCAGTAAGTTTGGTAACACTTTAGTATAGGGAACATGTATTCACTATGAACATGTATTCACTATGAACTACGACTTTTCCCTCAATAAACTCCTAATTTACTGCTTATTACTAGTTAGTACAGTAGTTGTTAAGTTTAGATATTGGGTAGGATTAAGAATGTAGAATAAGGTCATGCAGAATAAGGCATTAATACAGTTGTAAGAAAAAGTATGTGAACCACTTGCAGAATCTGTGAAAATGTGAATAATTTTAACAAAATAAGAGAGATCATACTGAGTAAGATATTTTACATAAAAGATGTTTACATAAAGTCCACAAGACAAAAAAAAAATAGCTGAATTTATAAAAATAACCCCGTTCAAAAGTTTGTGAACCATTGATTCTTAATACTGTGTGTCATTTCCTGGATGATCTACAACTGTTTTTTTTTTTGTTTTGTGATGGTTGTTCATGAGTCCCTTGTTTGTTCTGAGCAGTTAAACTGAGCTCTGTTCTTCAGAAAAATCCTCCAGGTCCTGCAGATTCTTCAGTTTTCAAGCATTTTTTGTGTATTTGAACCCTTTCCAGCAGTGACTGTATGATTTTGAGATTCATCTTTTCACACTGAGGACAACTGAGGGACTCAAACACAACTATTAAAAAGGTTCAAACATTCACTGATGCTCCAGAAACAAACACAATGCATTAAGCCGGGGGGTGAAAATTTTTTGAATTCGAATATCAAGGTAAATTGTACTTAATTTTTCTTCTGGGAAACATGCAAGTATCTTCTGTTGCTTCCGAAGGGCAGTACTAAATGAAAAGCAATGATATTTAAACAAAATAAGACAAATTGGGACATCTCTATCATGTTCAAAAGTTTTCACCTCCCGGCTCTTAATGCATTGTGTTTCCTTCTGGAGCATCAGTGAATGTTTGAACCTTTTTTAATAGTTGTGTTTGAGTCCCTCAATTGTCCTCAGTGTGAAAAGATGGATCTCAAAAACATACAGTCAGCTCAGTTTAACTGTTCAGGACAAACAAGAGACTCATGAACAAACATCACACGACAAAAAAACAGTCGTAGATCATCCAGGTAACCACACACAGTATTAAGAATCAGTGGTTCACAAACTTTTGAACAGGGTTATTTTAATAAATTCAGCTATTTTTTTGTCTTGTGGACTTTATGTAAACATCTTTTATGTAAAATATCTTACTCAGGACAGTACTAAATAAAAAATAACATGCATTTTGTATGATCTCTCTTATTTTGTTAAAATTATTCACATTTTCTCAGATTCTGCAAGGGGTTCACGTACTTTTTCTTGCAACTGTATGTGCTTAACAAGTACTAATAAACAGCCAATATTCTAGTAATATGCATGCTAATAAGCAACTAGTTAAAAGACCCTAAAATAAAGTGTTACCAAGTTTTTTTTTATTTTAAAAGAAATTATTTTAATTTATCAAGGATGCCTAAAATTGATCAGCAAAGATATAATGTTAAAAAGAGAGTTCTATCTCACAGGATGAATGCTGTTCTTTTGAACGTTCAATTCATGAAAGAATGATGAAAAAAAAAGTTTCATGGTTTCCACAAAAATATGAGGCTGTTTCCAACTGTTTACTGGAGTATGGGCTGCTAAAAATCCAACTTTGCCATTACAGGAATAAATTACATTTTAAAATATATTAAAATAGAAAACTTTTTTTGTATTTTTGATCAAAGAAATGCAGCCTTGGTGAGCATAATAGACTACTTTCAAAAATCTTACTCACCCCAAACTTTTGAATGGCAGTGTAAATATTTTGGTCAACGATTTATTATTATTATTATTTTTTTTTTCCATAATTGTGTTTTTTGTCGTTGTTTGTTTCAGATGTCATAAGTCTTTTGAGCTCAACTGCAATGGATGACTTAGACCACAGTGTGCTGATAGCAGAGCAGGATTGGGACTCTTTCTGTACAGAGAGCGAGGAATGTTCTGTTCAGCAGGCCAAGCTTGCAGCCTTAGATGAGTCTGGCTTCAGTGACATTGACGATGATAAAACCTCTGTCTATGTGTCCTCTCTTCCCACTCAGGCCAGCCCTGACCAACACTGTGAAAAAGATTGTGTAGAAGGACAAAAACAGCATCAAATAGGAGAATGTAAAACAGAACATACATCTGAGAATTCAGAGTTTACTGAATATCCTAGTCCTCAAACAGAGCTACAGAATGCCAGGTCTGCTGAGCAGATGTCCGATGATAGAGAAAATGAACTGGGCACTACATGTGAATGTCAAAACAAAGCAAGTGAAGACGGCAACCTGACTGAAAAGTTAAACTTAGAGAAATTAAGAGGAAATGATGAAAATCAAGAGAATGGTGAGAATAAATCAAGCCAAGCCACCACCGAGCAAGTCTCTGAAACGTCTTCAGCAGATATAAAGCATGAAAAGAGTACGGATGGTATAGAAATGCTAACTGAGGAGACGCACGCTTCACCAGTGGCCAAAAAAGAGAAGGAGCGTTGGTTTGTCACTGTAAATGACAGCCCAGTCCGTCTGAGAGAAAAGGCTCCCACTTCAGTCCAAAAAAAAAGAAGAAAAAAAAAACCTTATAAAAACTTGAGCCAGAATAGCAGAGTGATGGAGAAGTGCTCTTCCTTAAACAACAATACAGAGCCGGGAAAAGAAATGATTGACCGACAAACAATGCAAGACAAATTTGAACAAGAAAATGTTTTTTCTGACTCACCAAATTTTCAAAATGTACCTGATATCCAAGATGTAATATGTATTTCGCTCATTAGATCATGTGAGTGTGAAGGGGAAAAAACAAGCTGTGCCATTAGTTTAAAAAAGGAAAGCATGACAGAAATTCCAGAAGCAAAATTAGAAAGAAATCCTGCCGACTCTCTAAATTCACTTTTAACTCCCAAACAGATGCCACAGAAAATATTTAAAGATCTCAGTGGCCCTTTGCCACAATATTGGGATCATGAAAGCACAGCATGTGGTAAATATGACAAATCCACAGTAGATTGTAACTGTGAATATAGACATACAACTAATAGTTTAAGCCATTTTAATAATGACACAGGGGTGGAAAGTCCCAGATTTATTATGGGTGCCTCTAAACCCACTTCTCCTTCAGATACTGAAGAGCCCTTGGGACAATCATATAATAAAGAAGAATCATCCCAATCATCCCAAGAGACACAATTCTCCAGTAACAGTGCCACGACTTCAGGTCCGACTCGACCCATATTTGCTATTTCCTCCTTTTGGGATGAAATGGAAAAACTAACAATAAATGACATTTTGCAAATTAAAATAGCCAATAACAGGTCTCAACTGACAGAAAGCAGCCTTCCAGAGGAAATAAGCCATGTGGACGCTGTCGACACTCATGTTTTTGATAGGGGTGAGGTAGAATCTAAAGATGATAGTTTAGAAGATGGCCTGGTAGATGATACAGCAGATTCTGACTATTTCACACATTTGGATGACTCTAAACCAGACCGATCGAGCTGCGAATTTTCAACTTACTCTGATTTCGATGATGAGTTTCTACAACTTCATGCAAGTGCAAACCCTAGTCCTGAACCCCTTGAAGGCAAAGAGCAAACCCAAAAGTTTCTTGATTCTACATGTCCCATGGATTTAGAAGAAACTTGGCGAAGTGAATCAAATGAGATTGTAAAGCTGTGTCCTGAGAGTGATTCCCCACTGTATTCAGAGACAGAAGCAGAGATGCAGGACATATTTCTAGTAACAAAAGAAGACAACAACATGAGTACTTTTCTACTGGACCAATGTAGCATGAGGAGACCAACACCTTCTCCAGTTTTTTCAATTTCTGATGTTCTAGATGATCAGTGTCTGCCTTCTTTCTTTGAAATCTTGAAGAGTGACACAGAATCAGAACAATACCAGGCTTGGATTCCAGATAGAAACACTTTGCTTTGTTTTTCACAGAACGTATCTGTGGCTGAGACTTATGATGACTTCTTCTCAGACTTTGAGGTTGGGAATTTTCTGTTTCCTTCAGTGCAAGGTTCAACAAAAAGTGAGAAAACATTGGTTCCTATTTATTCTTCTGCTCGTTCAGTGGTGAAAGGCCTAGAATTTCCAGAGGTAGAAAATGTGATACAGTTGGATAGTGAAGACGAGATCGGCCCAATCCGAGTTATGAGGTATGCAAGCCCCTCTGAAACATCAAACATGTGCTTTATCACTAGCCAGAGAAGCACCTGGAGAAACCTTTCTCTGAGACACACCAAACTTTTAATGGGAAGGACATGGTGTGGGATGGCCACTTCTTGGGGTTTTCCCAATACAGCCGACACAGTCTACGGTTATAGAACGAAAACAACATCAAGTTCCTCTATAGCTCAACCAAAGCTTCTCCTAGAAAACCAGGCCCTTGGACAATTGACAGAGCATCAGATACAAGAACATCAGATACATGTTGGGGCAACGGTCGCAGACACAGGTACATTTTTTTAGATCAAATGGATGAAACAGATATGATAATGTAGTCTAACATCGTAAATTTCTGCTTACAGATAGAGATCGCTTCATTTTTTCATTAAAGCAAGCAGACATGTGCCTTGTTTGCATTGCTTTTGCATCTTGGGTACTGAAGTCAAGCGACCCACAATCTACAGACATGTGGAAAGCAGGTAAGACCATCATGTGGATTGTGTATTTCTGAAATGAGACACAATGATCAGTCTGTTACATATTAAATTAGGCAATTTATTCAGATAATATGAGCACACAAAATTAACATGATCCTTTTTCCCTCTATTGTTTCTCAGCTCTTCTGGCAAATGTGAGCGCGATATCTGCCATCCAGTACTTGCGGCGATACATAAAAGAAGGATGAACCATAAAAATCTAGTATTAGAGCTTTCTGAGGATTTCTCACAAGGGGCCAGTGTACAGGAAAGGGTTAATTTTGCACAAATTCACACCAAACACTTTAGTAAATACACGTATTAGGTTGTAGTCCATATTTCCTAACAGTCTAATATTTTAATGTTTAATATATTCATGTTACAAAATAGGTGTTCAATCAATAAATAACTTATCAAAGGACAATTTTGTTAAAGAAAAGCATACAAAGCAAAGGAGGAAACATTAGTTTTTTTTCCCATACAAACACTTGTTCAGTTAGAAGACATATATTGCTTTAGATATTATGTTGATATGGACCAGAAGTGACAACTGGTAAGTTTTGCGTCAGTTATATTCAGGACTCAAGCTGTGCTATACATATTTATGTAACTCACAATTAAACTATTTTGCAGTGTACATATAAAAAAACATTTTCAATGATATTCACACTAGATGTATCTATTAAATGCAAAAACATCATGCGGCCAAAGATTTAAAAAAAAAAAAAAAAAGTTCACATAGTTTTTTCGGTGAAGAAACAGATCTCAGCACTTTTCATAAAGAATATAAATTCGCACATAAAGTATAGTTAAGGAGGTATCAGAAAGTGCCAGAAGAATGACTGCTGCTGAGTGTCAAAGTGATTCTATCAGACATAAGCGGAGACTGATGTCAATGTGAAAAGAACAAGTGTATATGAAACAACCTCAAAAAAAATATGCTTACAAAAAACATAAATGAATTTAGCACTGAAAGAAAATGTACTGATAACAAAAGAAAAGATCTGAGTTGATTATATGTGTTCATATGAGATGTTAAGGGGTGTATTGAAGTGTATGAAGAATGATCCAAACATTTTGCATGAAATAATCATGCATTTGTCATCGAAATGACAGTTTTGAAGTATGTCCAACTATAAGGTAATTGCAACTTGACAACACTGTGCATGTAAAGACAAATATACATCAAGACATGGATACTAAAAATGAGAATATATTTCTCATTAATAACATCCATATACTTTGTAAAATGCTAGTACAAATGTTTAGTGTTAATTCGAAGAAAATAATGACTTTTTGGCAGTTTTAGAAAAAGTAACCCATCAAAGTTTCACAATAACAGCGTTAACAGATAACACTCATGTCCGCTTGAACACATACAAAACAGTGGCACTCCATTTAATGTTTTCTATTGTTATTTTAACAATTAATAGTAGTGCACAACAATACCCTTGTATTGCATTAAACGGTCACAATATTACCTTTCTTTCTTTATTGTGTCTATAATAAATTTCATCTTCTGAGAATGCTGTGCTCCTTCCCAACCAGCCTGACTATGACAATGTAATTTACTAAACAGTAGCCCATTGGTTGAATTGGCCAATTGCATATGCTAGGGCTGAAGCTGGTAGTGAAGATACCATTAAATATGCCATATGCATTTTATTGCTAACTGCAGGTACCCTCTATAAATTAACTTCCTAAACTTCTGTCCCAAGTAGGAATAACAAAGGAACTGACCTGCTCTATCACATTGTGTCCTTAAGCATGGTGGTAAACACTGCAAGCAGGTGTCTTTGGGCCTGATCGGTCTTATGCAGCATCGTATGACCATGGCAGTGAAGCAACTGTTCTGTAGAGATGGACAAGCTCTGTTTCCAGACAGGGCAAGATCAACACTACAGTCAACATGCTAATACTCGGGCTGCATTTGGTTTACATTAAATCAAATGGTAAAAAGCTAAATTACTGAAAGAATAAGGTATTGCGGAGTTTACTACAGGTGGGTTTTATATTGATGAGCACTCTGAGGTATAGATGAAGATGCTGTCAGAAAAAAGGAAGGATAGAGTAAAGCATGCACTTTTTGCACACAGGTCATCTGAAGTTTTTGTATCCAAATCTATCATTGCAACTTTTAAATTCCAACAGTTAATATATTATTTTAAACATATAATATTTACAATCTTAAAATGAATGTTTCAATAAATTTTGAAACTAAACTGTGATAAACTCTGGATATTGGACAGCACTTCTCAAATACTTAGTAAATCTACAGTACTGTGCTTTTAGCACAATAAAGACATTACATGGGAATTGCATTTTTGACAGAAACAATTTCTAAATAGTGTTCATGCAAGGAAAGCAAATTCACTGTCCTCCAAAAGGCTAGTTATTTCATACAGCACAAAGGAGTCGGTCAAATGTTTATAAGTGCCAAAACAGGGATAAACCCATGCAGGGTTTTCTGAAACAAAAGGCCTGATACCCTGAACACAGAATCACTTTGTAATCCACAGTGGAGGATTTGTTCATTTCAGGACTGCTTGTCTCCCTCTTTCTTCAGACGGCTGTCAAAGAGACAACAGTGCAATATATAGTCAGTAGTGATGAAAATGTTCCTTGTCATATTGTAAATGACTCATCAGCGCATGAATTTTTAAAGAAAAAAAAAATGCCATCAAAACAACTTGCTAAGAGCTTATTTACACATGCATTCTAGAGCAGCACATTAAGGCCTCTGTGGTTCACCTGTAGTAGTCTTCCTGGCTAGGGAGAGGAGCACTATGTAAGTGTGCGTGTGCATGTCCATGTAGCCACTGCTGCTCCAGTGCCAGCCTCTGCAGCTCTGCCGACTGTGCCTGCATCGCCTGCAACTGATGCGCAGCCGACATCGGAGCCAGGGGTCCTGGTAATTCTCTAGGGAATGGTGTTCCTTTGAAAGAAAGACATAAAACACCTTACTTCAGTTACCCTTCCCTCAAATAGCTGAGAACTATTTGCTAGCATGGGACTGTAATGTATACTGTATATAGATGCTGGATGGTATTGTGAAACAACTATAAAACAATAGGTTTCCTTGACTATTATAATCAAGTATGCACTGTCGCAATCTTGAAAATGTCACTGATTTTAATAAGTCATAATAGCAACCAAATGTAATCACTATGTGACACAATAATACTCAAAACAATACTCAAGTTGTCCCTTCTAGACAAGACTAGACAGTTTATCATAAGCAAAGACAGGCCCAGACGGAATCTGTTTTTTTTTTTTTTTGCTCTGCCGTATATATTATACTGTACATATAAATTGTATATATTATAAAATGCCATTCAAAAGTTTGGGGTCAGTAAGATTTAAAAATATATATATATTTTTTTATTCAGCAAGGATGCATTAAAGTGACAGTAAAGACATTTATAACGTAAAGATTCTATTTCAAATAAATGCTGTTCTTATGACGTTATATTTATCAAAGAATCCTGAAAAAATATTTCACTGTTTCCACAAAAATCATGTGATCATGTGTCACTGAAGACTGGAGTAATGATGCTGAAAAAACAGCTTTACCAATCACATTTTAAAATATATTAAAATAGAAAAGATATTTTAAATTGCAGAAATTTTTCACAATATTTTCCTGTGTTTTTGATCAAATAAATGCAGCCTTGGTGAGTATAAGAGGCTACATTCAAAAATCTTACAGACTAAAATATAAATATATATCTAAAAAATTAAATTAATCATAAATACTAATTCCACAGAATGGATTCCAACAGTTAAATGTTTTAAAAGGAGTTGAGAGTGCTTACACACTTGGCTGCTGAAAGTTTAATATAACTAAGAAAAATATTTAATGGAGAAGAATGCAAGCAATAGAGATGTACAAATCAAAAGGGTTTGGTGTTCCAGTCTGGCTCAGCATTGGGCCTAGGATTACGTCTGGGCCTGGCTTTATTGGTTAGAAATGTTAATGTCAGCTTTATTTTATATGAAACGGGAGTCTATTTGGTGACTCACCAAACAGAGGGTGGCGGAGCATTTCGTGCTCATGGGGTAACTCACTGAGTAGAGGGTTGGAGATGGCACCGGGTGGGTAAGGGAATCGTGCCAGAGGGGGGCCAGCAGCCAATGGGTCCACCAGAGGATGAGGCCCTTGTCCTGAAAGACAAAGATTGTCAAAGTATGTCAACATTTCCATTAACTTTCTTAAAAAAAAAAAAAAAAAAAAAACTAAAAAACAAAAACTAAATTTAATCTAGATCAGTGTTTATCTCCAGTCCTGGGGACCCACCTACCCAAATATTTTAGATGTCTCACTCATTTAAACACCTGATTTCAGCTCATCAGCTTCTTATTCTGTTTAATAGGGAGACATCTAAAACATTCTGGGAGGAGGGACCCGAGGAACGGAGTTGAGAAATACTGATCTACATAACTGTATTTGCCTACATCTCTGAAATTCTCACCTTGGTTGAGAGGGTCCTGTTGGTGTAGATGAAGATGGGAGTGTATGTGTGAGTGTTGGTGGTGATGTGGAGTAACATTGAGCATCTGTAGCCGTGCAACAGGGTCACCTGCTGCAACAGAGGCCATCCTTTCAGCATGGAGCCGTTCAGCAGTCAAACGCTCAGCGTAGCTGATTTCCGGCCGAGGAGGTCCCCCTACGTTGCGCTCCATGGCTGGGTGGAATTGGGCAAAGGGGTGAGGCCCAGCCACATGAGGCAGAGGCAGGGCACCATGGCGCGCAAAATGCTCCATAGGATTTGCCGATGGATGAAGTGGGTTTTCCAGATCCGGTGGCTTCACCTCATATCCGGGCTTCATTCGTTCTCGGATCTCTCTCTCTCGAAGCTCACGAAGCTCTCGCTCTCGAAGGGCTGGGTCTGCTGCGTAGAGCCCCGGCATGTGATAAGCTAACAGGTGCTCACCAGGCCCAAGAGGCATGAAGAAAGGATGGTTGCGGTTGGAGGGTGACATGACGTGAGGACGGGCGTACTCGCTGAGCGTGCGAAGGGCTGGAGTGTCAGGGCCAAGATATGGTGGAACAGCAGCTACGGTGGTGGGTGGAGGTGGTTCGAATGATGGACGGCCGGGTTGCACGTGGGCAGCAAGCAGATGCTCGCCTATGCGGCCATCATGGGATGAGCTTGAAGCACGCTATGTAAAAAAAAGTTTATTATATTAACTTCTTCAAAGCATGATCAATAAAATACTATAGATTTTTTCAAATGCCAAGAACATTAAGCCTATTTTTAGGAACATTTAGGAACAAGATTGTTATTTTAATTTGAATTAATATTACAATTATACATTTATTTATATTTAAATTCTAAATAAATTCATAATCTAATAAAAAGCAGAAACAGTACAACAAATACTATCATGATACATTAATACTTCTATTTTTTCATTGCATTACTTAGCATGAGATTTTTTTGCATTATGACATTGTCATAATGTAAAAGAAAATCTATTTGCTAAAAATAGGTTTCAATTTAAGCAAGCTATAATTTTTTTTTTCTCTCAAAATTCAAAAGTAAACGCTACATATACTTACAGAGGTTTTATCAGAGTCTCTCTCCCTTTCTCGTTCCCTCTCTCTTTCCCTCTCCCTCTCCCTCTCCCTCTCACGCTCTCTTTCTCTTTCTCTCTCCCGTCCCTGTCGAGCGCTCAGTTCTGCTTCTCTTCTGGATCTTTCGGCAGCTTCCTCTCGTTTTTTAGCCAGTTTTGAGGAGGCCAAGGGGGTGAAGTACAGGTCTGTGCGAGAGCAGGAGTTGTAGCCTCGGTTGAGGTGTTTGATAAATCTGCAATTGACAAATAAAATAGAATTCACTATGTGTGCTAAATTGTACAGTAAATGTCTTAGTGAATTGTTTTCAAAGGGAAATGCAGGGTAATTATATAAAGTAAAAATTAAGATACATTTTGCTGAACTTTTATTTTGAATTTAAAATAAATATTTTATACTACTACACTGGGAAATCATTTTATTTATATTTTTCATTTTTATTTTAACAAAAAATTCAAATATTGATAAATGTGATCTCCATACCTTGCTGACTGACTTGCATGGCTAGGTATGTCAACAACTGTCGGTACAGGTGAGGGACTTCTACGAGGGGGAGGCGGGCTATCGCACTCCTCCTCCTCGTCAATTGGCTCCTCTTTGATATGAGCCTGTCCAACAGGAGTGCTTGCTGAGGAGGAAGTGGAGGGCTGATGGGCAGGGACAGGGATGGGAGAAGCGTAAAGAGGGAATGAAGCAGTGGACTCGGGAGCAGGACGATTTTGGGGGAGCGATGGGTTAGAACTAGCTGCAGCCGGAGGGGCACCACTGGTGTGACCTTTGACCTGCTGGCTCTGCGACTGAGTCAGAACGGAAGGCTGAGCGGAGTGATTTTGTGGAATTATATGAAGGGGAGGAGGCTGGGAACAAGGCAAGTGCTGTGAGGGCAAGGACGCAAGAGGTTTTAGAGCAGGAGGTGGAGGCAAATTGGGGTGGATCTGCAGGAAATGGGGTGGAGGTGCAGAAAGGTGAGGGGGCTGCTTGTGAGAAGGTGGAATTGGAGTGGTCGGAGGGGGCTTGATTTGGGATGCTGCTGTTGGAGGAAGAAGAGGAAGAGGACTTTCTTTTTGAATGTGCAGCAGTCTGGAAGCAAACCCAGGTGGCTGACTGGCCCCAGATGAAGGATTCTGCAGCTGACCTGGATTGTGCTGATAATGGGGCGGCACAGGGAATGACTGCCCCTGCCCTGGACACTGCACCTGCTGAGACGAGGAGTTTGAATAAGAGTTGGGTGCTTCAGGTCCCCTGGGACCACTTCTGAAAGCGGTTGGAGATGGAACCTCCTGGGAAACCTCTACGGATGTTGCCTTCGAGGTGGTGGTAGAAGCTCCAGGTGAAGGTGCAGATGAGGATGCAAGCAGAGAGGGCTGAGGAGATGATGGTGTTTCAGAGGGGCCATGTGTTGTGGGGGTCGCAGCAGGCTGCTGGGGCTGGGTTTGTGGGGTTGGGCCAGGTGCAGGGGGCGGTGCTGGGGAGTCAGAGTCACTTTCGTTAGCCTGCAGGGGACTGGCCAGGCTGGGGGAGGAACTGCGGTTGTCCTGATCGATGTCTTTAGTGTCGCTGCTGCCATCATCATTGGCACTGCGGCTATCGGAGCTCTCGCCTTCACCCTCACCTTCTGATGGAGAATCGGGACCATCCTGGGTTAGAGAAACACTGCTTATAAACACTGCTTTTATATATATATATTATATATATATATATATATATATATATATACTAGAGGAGTAACGGTTCTCGGTAATAAAATCAAACCGTACCTTTCTCCCACAGTTCGGCACGCAAATCTGACAACACATCTATATTATTGTTTGGTGAAAACAGACAGACAGTTTCGCAAATGTATGTTTCACGTGAGAGTAGCTGTTCAATCAACTGTTAGTATTTAAATCTGTTGCTGATATCACAGTTCCTGATGTGTTGGTGTGTTGCAGTTCAACATAGCAAGGAGACAAGCCGGTGATAGAGCCGCAATATATATCTCCTGTCTGGGAACATTCTGGTTTCCCAATACGTTACAACAGCGAAAGTTCATCATTTGTGTGTGTTTTTAAGCAATGCCAATTTAAACATTCAAGCACAAAAAGACTTGCAAGAGAACTGTGTGAGATGTTTTGTGTGTGTACACATCCGAAGTGCACTTGCGCTTAAACAGGCATATTCACACAAAAATTATTTCAACGTGCCTGTCTTGGCGAGTAGCCTAGCTAACAAAGTTGGTTATGTCTTAAGTGAACGTAAACAGTCGAGAAAGACAACGCATGTGTACAGTATACTGGATCTGTGCATTATGTCTTAGAGGGACAGCAGCCTAATATACCTGTTGCTGTGTCATTAATGTTAATCAAACAAGAAAAGAAAAGAAAAAAAAAGAAAAAAAAAAAAAGAAATCACTCACTGTTCTTGACTGAATAACTTTTGTAACTTTAACTTTATTTTTATTTGACAGTAGTCCTTTTTTTCTGAACATAGCACATACCTAACCTTACCAAAACTGTGACCCTAAAACCGCGATACAAACCGGACCATGAGTAATTTGAACCGTTACACCCCTATATATGTGTGTATATTATATATATATATATATATATAATAGCTCCGACAGACACCAACAGACACCGACAGGGGTAACACACTGATCCAACAAAACCCAAAGAAGAGTCATATTTTATATTATATATATATATATATATATATATATATATATATATATATATATATATATATATATATATATAATAAGAGTTGCTGATAACCAATACAGTAATGATAACAACATAGCACTGATGAGAAAAAATCACAAGTATGATTGCTTGGCAAAGTTTTTAAAACTTAGGACTCAATACTCAGATTTTTTTTTAATTTCCAACCCTTCAGAAGCAACTCTAATGAGAAACTGTGTTCCCCTTACCTGATTCTTGGGTCGTTTCATGTTTTTCCTTTCCGGTTCATCAACATCTGGAGCAGCTGACTCTCTCTGTCTTTTAACACCCTTTACTATAGATGCCTCTACTTTCATCTTCTAAAGTTTAATAATGAAGAAATTAAAAAAAAAAAAAAAAAAAAAAATGAACAGGTTAAACAACACAAAAAGGATAATTGCACAGCTGTGCACACTTTTTAAACTCTAAACTGAGCAGGCTGCTTTTTATCACTACCTTGTTGGTCTTCCCAGCCACTCCATTCTTGATATCAGAACTGGAAGCCCTAGTTGCCATAGCAGTGGAACTGGCTCTGGGAGACTGTCCATTAGGTCGCACATCCTCGATGGTGGGAGACATGCCCCTGTCGGGACTTCCGGTTGGTCTGTTGCGCCCACTTCGAAGAGATGACATCTACATGCAGAGACATAAGACTAAATTAAGCAGACTACTCTTTACCCATTGCCCTGAGCACCAGTGTGCAAGTTAGACTTACATGTGGTGGCACCCGGCTCCGGCGGGTCTTCATCCCATGTCTGACACCCTCTTCCTCTTCTTTGACAGGTTTGAAGAGGTAGGGTGGATCTGCTGGTTTGGGAACAGGTGGCAGGCGCCGATGCTTGCTGAAGTGAGAGTGGCAACTAGAGCACAACAAGACATTGTCTCTCCCTCCATGATGCCAGTCTTTGGAGTCTGAAAGAAACATGTTGGTTTTGTGTTGTGGGAGTCATTTTGAAAGAGAAGACTCGTACAAATAAAAAGTATTTACAGAAGTCATATAAGGTGCAACCCATTTTACTTCCGTAACATGAAGTATACTATCATTCAAAAGTTTGAAGTAGGTAAAATCTTATAATTTTTGAAAGAAGTGTCTCGATAAGGATGAATTTATTTGATCTAAAATACAGTAAAAATGTATTATTGTGAAATATTATTACAATTTAAAATTTCCTATTTCAATATACTTTAAAATGTAATTTATTTCTGTGGTGACAAAGCTGAATTTTTAACATCATTACTCCAGTCTTCAGTGTCACATGATCCATCAGAAATCATTTTAATATGCTGATTTAGTGCTCAAGAAACATTATTATCAATGTTGAAAACAGCTGCACTGCTTAATATTTTTGTGAAAACCATGATACTTTTTTCTGAATTATTTGATGAATAGAAAGTTCAAAGAACAGCATCTATTTGAAATAGAAATCTTTCTAAAGATTATAAAAGTCTTTACTGTCACTTTTGATCAATTTAATGCATCCTTTCTGAATAAAAGTATTAATTTCTTTCTTTCTTTTTTTTCCTTTTTCTTTTTCTTTTTTTTTTTTTAAATCTTACTGGCCCCAAACTAGTGTAAAACAAAGTTTTCAACAAGAATAAAAATGTAGGACTGGACTTATATCCATTGGGAATTGATTGGATTGTGAAAAAGTGGAACAAACTTTCTCACAACAAGACCAGAAACATACATTATGCAAATAGGGTCCATTTTTATCTCATGTTAAGAAGAACTGCAAACCTAAGCAGGTTGAATCTAATGTAGGGTGACAAACCAAGTACTGCAGAAAGTCACTTTTAGAACAGCATGATGGTTGAAAGACACATGCATATGGAAAACAAATTATGAAACAGTAAGTATATACAGCATTCTCAATGTAGAGGCTATATACTGAAGAAGGATGAAATAAACTTACTAGTGGATAGACAGTGACTGCAGGCTTGACCTTTGCCGCCTTGCTCACTATCCTCGCTGTCCAGATCATCTTCACTGGCTGAACTGAGCTCCACTACGGACAGACAGAAAATGCAAAGATTATTAACAGTCCTTCTTGCGGAGTTACTTCATTTAGATTACAACTGTATCAGACTTGCTATCATGTTTGGACAGCCTGCAAAAAATGAACATATGGTGCATAGTGCTTCACTTACTGGAAGAAGTGCGAGATGTTGCATTGGCTGCAGCTGTCGCGTTGCGAGTTTTCACTTTGCGAGACACCGGCTGCCTTCTTTGCTGCCGATGAGGTCGTGACGCCACAGCTTCAGGAGTTTTCTTCCAGTAGTAGTAGAATGTTATCAGCTCACCCTGAGAGGACAAATGTGTTGTAAAAAAAAAAAATCAATTTGACAAACACACATTTATAGTCAGATTTGAAATGGCAGGTTTCCATACCGTTTTCTTACTAGGCAGTAGCTCCTTACGGATCTTAAAGAAGTTTTTGCCATACTGTCTAAGACCTTTGATAAACCGTTTCTGTAATTGAACATATTAAAAGATTGAGAATTCTTAAGTAATACTTTCCGAACAGTTCTAGTCTCACATTTCTACATTCCACTATAAATGACCAGGTTTTATCAGTGACAAATGTCATGACAGAAGTAAAAAAAACCAAATTCAAACCAAACACATTCTCACCACTTCATCTTCTGACCAGCATTTCTCGATGAGTTTTGGAACTGGTTTCTTCACCAGACACTGCAGGGCTTTGGCTGCATCATATTGGCTTTCATGGAGCTGTGTGCAAAACAAATTAAAATTACATACCCAAGTTGCACAGCAAATTAATTATAGTTGAGGAAAAAAGCAAGATTTATTATTTGCAGTTTATATTATTGTCAAGGTCATAAATTACAATATTTATTCAATTATACTTGCATCGTATATTTGCTTAAAAACACTACAACAAACTGAATTAATTTGAATTCAATGGAAATAATTATTAAACTTTCTTTTATGACATAATGTAGCACAAACACTTCAAAATTACAAGCACTGACCGTATTTAAAGCATTCAATGTGGTATCATCCCGTGAAGCTGCAAGACAACCATCCTCCGTTGAACCTCCATCACACATCCCTGCAAAAGCTGCCATGCTCCTGTTTATTCAGAGAACACAAAACAAAAATGCAGAAGGATATGTTGAATCATACACCATCCACAGACACCTCAGTTCCCTTTTTAGATATAACCTCAAGCGATTATGAAGATAAATGTAAAACGGTGAATAGTAACTGGCATCCAGCCAAGCAGCCATTACCTGGCAGCCCGTAGGTACATGAGAAGGTCACAGTCATTGACCCCAGGTGCCCACACCAGCTCCTCATTTTCTGTGACAGACTCTGTTCCATGAGCAGGTGGCGGCTGTAATTCAGGTAGCTTGGCCTGCATACATTTGAGCATGACAATATAACGGTCAAAAAGAAAAAGTCAACAGAGTTTATTTAAAGACTTGCACTCAGTGAATAGGTTTTGCTAACATTTAGCAGGCTTTGATTTGTTTGTCCCAATAGTACCAGTGGTTTTGGACTTTCAGCGTGGATACTTTTGTTTACTAACTACTTCTGGACTGGAGTCATTTTGATAAAGCAATTCTTTCTTTGTAAAATGTTTTTAATTATTAAAAATTACTTAGTACACCTTTAAAACACGGCATGCCATAGACACACTTTTGAAATCACTTTGTACTCATTTTACCTGATGACTTGGTCCCACTCGAATCTCTCCTTGTGTGCTGTTCAGCTGCCTGAAAGACAAAATATTATTTATTAGTTGAAATATGGTTGTGTAAGTAGGCTACATCAATTAATCAACACATTTAAATTTAAAGGCTGATGCGAAAACTTACAGCCAATATTCCGAATGTAAATAATAAAAACTATGCCTGTAATGAACAATACATGAATACAAACACCATATTTAGCAGAAACAGATTGTTGGAAAAACTTAGGTCCCTGTCATGTGAGCTTCATGTCACTGTTTTCCACCCTTTTAAATCGCCTCCTTTCAGTGTTAATCATAAAATGTGATTTGCCTATCAGCAGTCGCGATGATCAATCCAAATCCCGCCTACATAGCATAACCAGCCAATCAGCGTCCGACTGCTCCGTTCCCTCCAAAGGTTATATAAACGGGGGCTTGGACGTCCAGTTCATATATTTACACATAAATCGATACATTGGTGCGTGCAGTATCTGTTACAGTGCAAATCAAAATCAGTATATTGAACTTGAAGAGTGTGATATGCACAAATACTGTTCGTTCGCTGTCTAATCAAATTCCGCGAAAGAAAACAGTATGCTAAAATCACAATTTGCTGAACAAATATTTGCAGAGCAGACAAACAAAACTAATCTGTAAGAGCAGCACCGCGTTCAACATGCATTACATAGTTAGCAGTCAGCAACAGTACCTACACAACATCTACCCCATTTTATCTCGTCAGGCTCCTAGCTGGCCTTTGCGTGTGTGTGGCCGAGCGAGACGAGCTGTCAAGTTCAAAATCATCTCGATTTGCACTAGAATGCAAAAGTATTCTAGGTGTCGCAAAAAGCGCTGGCGCGCGCAAAAGCGTAAATATGTAATAAAAAGAAGCAACAAACCTTCGCGGACTGAACAAGTCGTCCATGGCAGAGGCCGTTTCGCTAGTGTTTACAGTTTGTTTGCAGCGGCGGCGGCGGCTCAAAACTATGCTTTCCTCTATTTCATACTACTCAAAATGGAGGCTGCGCTGAGTATTTTTTCCTCAGCGCAGGCGATGACCTCAGTGTTCACGCACAGCCTACTGAGATCCCCTTCAACAAGCATAACTGAGCATGTGCCGCTGCAGCCAGCGCTAATGGGATCATCTCCGTGTCCGCTGTCTATGGAGATCAGCTTCAGGGAGATGTCTTTGGCCATCCTCCCGTGTCAATATTCACACACGAATATGGATGTTCCAATAAATTTAACCACCCTAGTCTTGATGGCATTCCTTTGCATATTTGATAAAAGGCACCATGCATGGAGAGTGAAGAATAACAATCTTGTCTTGTTATAGTCAGTGTGTGGGTTGTAGGATATAAATACAGTGCGTTAGATTTAAAGGACTGTCACTGTAGAGACGGTGGATTTATTTCGGCTCAGTGGAATTAGGCTAGACGCTTTAAATGCAGCCCTGTCTGCTTAGATGTCTTCATACATCTCCACCGCTTCACTGTTATAAAAGAAGCCGGTGAATCTGATTCAAACTAATTTTCAGGAGCGTATTTTTATTCAATAAAAATAATAATAAAACCATAAACACAAAAATACTAACATTATTAATAATAAAAATTAATGTTAGTATTGTTGTTATTATCGTATTATTATTACTATTATTAAAGGAGTCATTACTCTAATAACTATTTTTTTCCCCCCGAAAATGTTAGTATTGTAAAATACATTGCTACATATGTAACCCTTATAAATAAACTAAATAATTTGGATAAGAGTTATCAAATTCTAATACTGTCATGCTCTGGAATTACTACTTGCCATGCATTTATAAAAAACTAACAACCAATCAGAATCAAACATTCAACTGTTGTGGTATAAGAAATGAACAGTTCATCAGAATCAAAAGATTGGTATTTCCGTCTGCATAAGACATGTTCAAACCTGTCAAAAATAGGTAAACAGGAGACATTTGAATTACAATACTACACAAAAGCCTCTCATTAGTTGATATAATGTTTTTATTTGAACAATATCCACTATTACAAGCACAGACCTCAGGAATCTGCTATGCAGCATTTACAGGAAAATACTGATTGCTCTTTCTTTGCAATACAATCATCATCATTGCACAAGTACATGTAACATTATCACAAAGTTTATGATGCTTTGTTTCTGTATCCTAGATGATATGGTCCAAGTAACAACCCAATCATTAGTCATAACACATACTGCTATCTATTGCCACATCTTGAACTGAACTATTAGTAGGAGGTTAAGTAGTTCTAACTGTACTGTGCTGGTCTCAGTTCAGTGGATTTCTGAAGTTCTTCCCAGCAAAGTGAGCTTTATCCCCCAGTTCCTCTTCAATTCTGTGTGTGAAGATGCAGAAGATATGAAATACATGCGCTTATTTATGCCCATACGTTTAGAACAAAAAATATTTTTTATTCTCATAGAGACAACTGTAAGCTTACCTGAGGATCTGGTTGTATTTGGCGAGACGCTCTGAACGGCACGGGGCTCCTGTTTTAATCTGAATAAGATGAGGAAAATAAAACAGTCAAATATCTGAACTTGAGTATGTAACTGTAAAATGAAGTTCCTCATTTTTATAATAAATCTTAAAAAGATTAGAGCACACAGTACCTGTCCAGTGCAAAGTCCCACAACCAGGTCAGCAATGAACGTGTCCTCTGTTTCCCCAGAGCGATGGCTCACCATCACACCCCAGCCACTGGACTGAGCCATCTTACATCTGTGGGGCTCAATTCAATTCACATTTATTTGTATTGCGCTTTTCACAAGAGTCTACATTACAATTTAGAGTGATCTGTTATTAGAGGTACATATACTCAGCTAACATCATGTATTCATTTTAGGCAGAAACAATTAGCTCATTGAAGTAATTATTACAAGTTGTGAACATAATGATCACAATATATAGAAAATTTAGCACTGGTGCATGTTGATGGGATGTTACAAATATAAAAAGATCACAAAACATCTTTTAGAGGGCTTTTTAATTTGAACTCTACAGAATTCTTCAGTGAGGAAAATCTACACTGAAAATCTGGAAAATATTTGGACAAAAGGGTTAAGATTTTGAGAATTTTATGGGAAAAAAATGTAGTACCTATTATACTTCATATATATATATTATATATATATATACATATATTTGATTGTTGATTCTCATATATTCAATGTGATATCAAAGTTGGCATCATTGTAGGATCAGGGTTTTGAACTCACGCTTGCAGGGATTCGGTAACACTCCCGATCTGGTTGACTTTGAGCAACAGGCAGTTGCAAGCCTTGTTCTCCACTGCATTAGCAATGCGTTTGGGGTTGGTGACAGTGAGATCATCTCCCACCACCTGGATGTCCGTGCTGTTGGTGAAATTGGTCCAGGCCTCCCAATCATCTTGATCAAAGGGGTCTTCAATTGAGACCACTGTAGTAGTAATAAAAATGGATTTACATCTCAGTGTCTATGCGCAAAGAAAAAAATTAAGTAATGTAATTAGTGCAAGAGAGCAAATGACTGATGGATACCTGGATAATCCTGAATGAAACTTTTGTAAAGGTCAGCAAGCTCATCGGGGCTGATGTATCGACTGGGGTCATCGGGAGACTTGAAGTCCAAGTCGTACTTTCCGTCACGATAGAATTCAGATGCTGCCACATCCATGCCTATCACAATCTCATCTGTGTATCCAGCTTTACTGATGGCACTCTTCAGCAGCTCTAGGGCTATTACAAACATCCAGAAAACAATCTATAAGTTATAAGTTGTCTCAGTTGTACAGTCTCAACCAGTATGATTGTTTTTTCCAATACCTTCTTGGTTCTCCAGGATGTTTGGTGCGAATCCTCCCTCATCCCCAACATTGGTGGCATCCTGGCCATATTTCTGCTTAATAACATTCTTCAGATTGTGGTACACCTCTGCACCAATGCGCATGGCTTCCTTAAAGCTACTCGCCCCGACCGGCAGAATCATGAATTCCTGCATGGCCAACTTATTGCCAGCATGTGAGCCACCATTGATCACATTAAAGGCCTTTAGAAAAACGAAAATTGCAAAACTCAGTGGGAGCATAACAACATTTTATTCCATAATTTTCTTTCATTCGTTTATTAGGATTTAACCAGGAAAAAATGTCTGAAACTTCAAATACAAGTGCTGTTCTGTTTCTCACCGGCACAGGCAGAATGACCTCGGGGTTTCCAGCAAGGTCGGCAATGTGACGATACAGAGGAACACCTTTCTCCGCAGCTCCAGCCTTACACACAGCCAGGGACACACCCAGAATGGCATTGGCACCAAATTTAGCTGATGTTTGAAACAGACACAGAAATTAAAGGACTATGACTAGACAAGTTACATAATATTTGCTTTTGTTTCTTAAGTTTATATGCACAAAAAACACTTTTGTGTTTGCATTTGCCCTTTTGCGAAAATGTTTTAAAATGTACACTACCGTTCAAAAGTTTGTGGTAATATTTTTAAATGTTTTTGAAAGAAGTCTCCCACACTCAACAAAGCTGCATTTATTTGATTGAAAATACAGAAATATTAGAAATATATTAAAAACTGAAATATTATGACATAAAAAACAGAAAGTTTAGAAAAACAACATCTTTTTAAAAATAAATGTCTTTATCAGTTTAATGCATTCTTGCTGAATAAAAGTATTAATTTCTTTAAAAATATATATATATTACTGGCCATACATTTTTGAATGGTAGTGCAAACACATTACAGGGGTGTAAGAATCTTTAAAAAACAGGAAAAACATCTACCTATGCTACATAGTTTAAGCTGTAAAGCAGAAGTACTTTTCTACTGTTAAAGTGTAAACATGTAAATATTATGATTTACACTTGTTATCAGTTCCGTCCAGTTCCAGCATGAACTGGTCAATCTTTTCTTGCTCAACTACAGGAATTTCCTATGTGACAGAGAGAAAGACAGCAAGACAGACAAAAAAATCATTACCAACCCAACAAATTACCATTTACTACACTGGTTTTATTTTGTTTCAATACTCACCTGGCTGATCAGGGCAGGTGCAATAGTTTGGTTCACATGCTCAACAGCCTGTGATACACCTACATTGCACAGAAAAAGATGGCAGATATAAGCAATATAGTACAAGCGCAAGTTATTGTGGATTGTATGGTGCAGCAATTAGGCACATGCACATCTCAACATTCCCTTGCTTAGTTTTGTTGCTACCACAAACCTATAGATCAGATATTTGTCACATTGTTGTATGGTTTATAATGTCAGCCGAGCGAGTGCCATAAACAATCTGCTCATATGAAATTTATTCCATGCAAATATTGCACACTAAATCATTTTGAAGTACCACAGTAAAGTTCCTTGAATTATTCACTGATGTGTATCACATGCATAAGCATTTCAGAAAGTACATAGTACATAATTCAATTCACACAATTTGACACTGGGTTCAATGTGTCATGCAAATTCAGACCCATCAAACAAACAACAACAAAACAGATTTCTCACTTGTTAACTTGGTATCTGTTAACGCAAGGCTGAACCAATTATTCAGTACATTTAATAAGTCCTCCTTCCCAATATAATAGAGAAAAACGTAGCTGGGAAAAGAAAAACGGTCCTTTGTGTTCAGTAAATAAATCCAGCTCAACAAAGTCTTGGTTATTTCCAAAACAATTTACAATAAATTCTGTAAGACCAGATTCAATCATTTTAAATTCATTAGAGACATGAAAAAGCAGAGTTACCTTTGCCCAGGTAACGTGACTTATCGTTGTCTCTTAGTTCCAGTGCTTCATAGATTCCAGTAGATGCTCCACTAGGCACAGCAGCTCGAAACAAACCTGTTTCAAAACCAGCAGATTAGTATTCGTTCTGCTTGTAATGTCAGTACACTGAACCATCTCCATTTTGAGTAATCTGGTGTTCGATTTTGAAAGAAACATCAAGGGGAATTACCTTTCTCGGTGTAGAGGTCCACCTCTACAGTGGGGTTGCCCCTCGAATCAAAAATCTCACGAGCATGTATCTTCAGGATAGACATGTTCCTAAAAAAATAGTATAGAAAGAGCAATCAGCTTCTGTTGAAATAGGTATCTAACCACACATCTAAAGGAGATTTCAAGGAAACCTGAGAACACCATCTGCTGTAAAGTAATACTACTGACCCACAGGGTCACTTTGTCAAATCCTCTTGCCTGCTATTAGGCTTGATCATTATTGAAGGGAAACATCTGCATAAATTAATCCACATCTCTTTCAAGCAAATACATGACTAATAGCTTTCAAAATGCACATTGTGTATTGAAGATTGTGGTATCTCTTGTGGCATCATGAGAAGCTCAGGTCTAATTGGATTAGCAGCTGTCACTCTCTGGCCATTATGCTGTCAACAGAAAACAAAAAGCTTACTGAATGGGTCTAGACGTTTTTGCATACACTACGCACATTAAAAATATCGCAGTTTTATTTGTTCAGCTGTTCAGTATTGTGAGCGACAATGGCCAGTCTCAAACTCAATCATTTCCTTCCTGGAATCGGATTTTTCCTCGTATAGTTTGTTCTGCAAATATTTAATCTCATTACAGTGTGTGAACATGAGTGGGCGTGATGGAAAGCACAACTCATCATCACGGTCCTCATTGTCACGTGCTTATTCATGGTGACTCTCATCCATCCAGCACTTCATTAGTGTCACACTCGAGACTGAGAACCTAATGCTTTCTGTCTAAATATCTACATATTAGCGTACTGAAGACTAACGAAAAAGCCTGATTACAATATAAAACATATGTAATGTTAGCTAGAAAGATGGTCAAAATTATATATATATAATACAATATATAATATAATACAATTGCTTCTTACCTCAGCGAAACGGTATAATTAAAGCGCAAGATGAAGAAATCAGGCTCTCATTCAAGTTCACACTCAAAGCTGGCTCTGTCTGGTTAGGAGAGCTCAGTGTGTGCTCACTCTCAGCTAAAACTCACCCATAGGGGGAGATTACAGAAATCACTTGGCTAGAATGGCTGTTGTCTTGAAACAGGAGTTATGGAAATGGGCGGGGCTTTGCGGTCAGGATGTTGCCCCATTTGGTCGAATTTAACGTAATTTATAATAATGAACTCCAATATTTTAACACTTTACTGTGTGTTTTTAGTTTAATGACTATTAAGTATTCCATCGGCATTATTTATGTGTAAATTATTGCCCAGACCGCTACCGAATGGGACGGTGTTATCACGTGTTAGTTGTTACTTTTCTCAACGCTGCCTGGTCTTGACCAATCACAGTCGTTTGATGATTTAAATTAATAGCAATTGTTTGCATTTTTTTTTCATCTGAATGGCAGATAAACATCTCTGGGATTAATATATTTACTGTTGCTTAAACGATTATGCTTTTTAAGTGTAAAAATGTCTACAATATGATAAAGTCTACCAGAGATTTGAATGCAGCTCAATGGAGAATTCGGCTTCATGAGCAGTAATGCGCTCCCTTGAGAAAGACACTTTTGTCTCAGAGGAAAAGGTGAGGAAAAGGCCTAGAAACATTTTCCACCCGATGGCGAAGATGATATGATGGAGGAAGTTGTAGTCCGTTCTCCAGCAATTCAATATACAGTCTTTTTCAGAATAAATTATCTGCTTAGTAGGCTATGCAATGGTTTTATAAGTTCCACTATTTAAATTATTTAAATTTTACGAATGTAAAATGTTCAGTGTTTTCCAAATCCTGCTTAAACTTGAAGCCCTGCTCTTAAAATCTTGTAGAAACAATATAAAAGCAATAAATTTGGTCATTGTCCTTATATATGCCCTCATGTCCCCCCAATCGCTCCCTGGGCGCCACAGCAAAAATGGCTGCCCACTGCTCCAGGTGAGTGTGTGCGTACACTATACATGCTATCTAAGTGTGTGCACCAACTTGGATGGGTTTAATGCAGAAGACAAATTCCGAGTATGGGTTACCATACTTGGGCTTCACATGTCACTTTTTTCACTTTCACTTAGAACACACATATCACAACAAGAGAATGATGCACAGTCTTGTGGTGCCAATCTGTTAAATGATATCTCAAATTCAAAATCTCAGATTGTTAAATCATTAACCTTCTACCATATTCTGGTCTGGAGGGAAAATGTGATGCAATGACAAGACGCACAATAGAGTGTTTGTGTGCTGGAGAATCCTGGCAACTCATTCCCTTGGGCCAGTAATCCCTCAGGTCATTGCCCCCACCCTCCCTCCTCTGTTCACTCTTTTTATCCCTCTCTCTTTCCACCTTCCCTCTCACACACATACACTTCCTCTGTCTCACTGTTCTTCCACTTACTCTTCAAAGAATCCTCAAACCAGCCGTGTTAGTTCAGATCAGTCTCACATACAGGTGCGTATTTCCCCTCATGTACAGTTTGTTTCGTGGAAATGGTTGATGTTTTGTTGCTCCTTTCAGGTACATGGTTTCTCAGGAGGCCTTTCTGACAGCCAGCTGATCCCCATGTTCCTCCAACCTCTCGCCTCACAAATCAGACCTCAGGGATCTCATTAGCAATCTACACAGGCTTTTGGATATAGTGAGCCACTGACCTGTTGCCTGGGTTACAATGCAGTCCCCTGTCCCAGCATTAACTCCTGCTTGGGTTGGAACTCTCATATCCTTTGTTTATTGCACAAACTCCATTTTCGAAATAGTGGTCTAAAAATAATAATAAAGTCTACAATATATCTACATTTTTATATGGGCATCAAAAACCACAGAGCCCCCCATCTATTTTTATTGACATCACAAGCAGTTATAAATAATTATTTTATATGTGCATCATATTTGTGCATGAAATTTATGAATAAATGTATTATAGGCTACTGTACTGACCTTAATTGTACCTGCCCTTTTTGAAGCGGCCCCTGCAAGTGATGCTACTGATCCCTGACACCTGTTTAGTAGGCCTGTCCTGAACAAACCTTGAGCACAAGCACTTCATCGTCCCAATGAAACCTTACATATAGCTCTAAATGCCAAAAGCAGGATTTAATTGTGTGGAACTTTATTTTTATAGTCAACACGCAATCTACAGACAAAGTATGTTTTCTATCTGCAAAAAGAAATGCCAGATTTAAACACAAAATTGAAATGTTACAGGTGGACAGACTTCTCACTTTCTCTTTAAATTTTTAAGTTATAAAAATGAATACAATCTCAACTTGCAAGTTGAATTGATAAGCCAGTCTGAATTTAACAGTCAATGTGTCTGAATCTATAAAAAAGGACAATTTAATTCATACTCAAGTCTTTTAAATAATGTTAAACATTGATAATTATGCATAATTTGACAGTAATAATCTTGCATATATGTATCTATAATGTTTTTTGATTATATGTTTGAATTAGAGATGATTTTGGTGTATTATTTTTTATTTTATTTTTTACAGTCAATTGAATAAATAGTGTTGAGTAAAAATGGAGTAAAAAGAATATCAGTTCAGTTTTATTTCTGCTATTTTCATGTTATTTATCCATTTTCATGTCTATTCAGCACCTCAGTGGAGTTTATTATCAGTGTAAACAATGTAAATGTTCAGAGGAGCACGCAGAGGACACATTTACTGATTGTCGATCGTCTGTTTTTTTAAACTCTAATCTAATGATGAACATTAGAAAGGAAAGTAACACTGAATAAAGAGGAGAGGAGGCTTATTCTTGTCTGTTGCCCTAAAGTCTGACCCAGAACAAGAGACACCGAGGATGGGGCGTGGTCTTTTTGAAGGTTAAAAGCTTGTCTCATTTGTGTACTCAGAAACCCAGAGGCACTTCCACACTAAACTAACCAATCACAGAGCACAAGACACACCTGCTCATAGAAGAAGGGCAGGGATTGGTCACAGTGTAAAAATGACACCTGGGCAGGGCTCCAAGGTGTACCTGAAAACCTAGATGTTTTGTAGGAACGGTTTCTTCGCTTCAGGAGGTTTAGGAGATTATGTTTCTTCTCGTGTTTGAGACTCCATTAGTAATGTCCTTGTGTCTTCTTCAGCCCGGTTCGAGAGGTTTGGCCTAACGTGGAAGGAGCAGTCATACCTATATCAAGAGGAAGGAGCAGGAAGTGATCTTTCTCAGCTAAAGCGACGCTGCGACACAATGGCATCTCTTGTCCATGACTCCATACTGAATGACTACAACAGGAATTGATAGGGTAACTAATAATTCTTTTTTATTTTTTGAATACATTCAACAAGTTGACCAAATAATTCATTAATTTCAAATAAATGTCTTTATATGTATGTCAGTTAATATATACAATAGAAATGCTAATAGTAAACTATAAAAAGATGGAAACAAATATACATTATGTTTTATATTTTCACTTAAAAAAAAAATCCTTTCTGAAATGAAGTATGCAATTTAGTATGAAATATGAATCATTGAAATTTAACATAATGGACTATGAGTGCCCAGAAAGTTAACTTTCACTTCCGTAATGTGTCAAACCTGTTTGATCAGTTTAAAACAAAGGGGTATGAAGTACAATATGCAAAGCATTTAATGAAATTATGTGAAATGATACAACAGACGTTTTTTTAATGTTATAATACAACAGTGTATTGTACAGTTAAACATAAAATAGGCTGCATCTGAGAAATTGTTTAAAGACTTTAAAAATTGATTGACAGATGGACACACGCTAACATATCTTTTCTCTCTTAACCTGAGAGGGAACAATAAGAGAAATTAAACAACAATAAAGCCAAAACATAAAAACTCAGTTAGCTTGGTTTCAGTAGTAAGTGAGTTATCTAATCGAATCTTATCTAATCTAACGTACAGGTGAGGGGTCAGTCAGGTGCACATCATGTATAGGTGACAAAGATCAGCCATTTTGATTAGCATGACTAAGCACTTTCCTTACCACCTACATTGTGTGGTTGTAATGGGATTTGGAGGCTGTAGACACAATTTTGTTTTGATGAAGGTGCGACCAATTAGTTGAACTCTCTCAGGTCAAGGAGACGTCTCAAAGGTCATAGTTGCCAAGCAGACAGGTTAGGGCGTACACTTAAGAAATAAACTTCTGGGGTTACAATGTTTTTTGTTCTTTCTAATAATGGTTGTCAATAAAATGAGTAAGGACTAACAAGAACATGAAGAGCTTACATCAAAAGAATCAGGGTCTGATGCAAGATAAGCGCCGTTTAAAGGAAGTATAAAAAGCTATTAAATCAAATGACGGGCCAGTCAGGAAAATAGATAATCATTAACAAACACCTTACAACGTCTTGCTAAAGTACACTAACTATCATTTTATAGTAACACACTATGAAAAGCACAGAGTCTCGCCTCTTTTTTCAGATTGGGTGAAAAAAAAGTCAAAAAATCAATCATTTGTACATCATTTGAGATCTACTTTGGATGCCCATCTCCATCTTACAAGGCAGTTTTGGATGTTATATCTTCTCTAATACTGCCTGGTAATGATGCAGATGGTCCTCTGTGGGCATCGTTAAAAATGCTTTGCATCTGGATGTGGACACGCAGACTATGCAAATATGCGCACATACAAGTACACAAAGGAAAATATGCCATGGTGAAATATGTGTTCTTTGGCGATAGATGCTTTGAATGCTATAATGCTGAAGAAGTTGTCTCTAGGGTACATCTTACCCGGCAGTGCTTGGCTGTTCACTGATGTTCTAACACTGTCTGGTAACGATGCACTCTGGGGGCTCAGTCACCGTAAAGTCACCATGAGAAGGAAATGAACATAGATCCTCTCACTTAGCCATCAGTAAAGGTCTGAACCGCACCCTGTTACGTCCAAATGCCTGCGTGAATGTCACAAAAGTAATTCCTCCATACTCACACACCCTCTAATGTGTAATGTGCTAGTCAACGATCAGTTCATCCTCCTTTTCTTGTGTCTTATTGTGTGCATGACACCTGAGATCTGTGTGACAAACACTAATTGAACTGCACCTACACAGTTCACCTTTCCTGTTCACTGTGCAGAAGAGGAAATAATGCCAGTCAGTAAAATATTTTTTAAAAATTATTAAGGTTACTAATTTGAAACACATTTGACTTATTTTCCAGGTCATTATACGATGAAATATGCAAGAAAAGGCTAAATTTTTGGGTGATTTAATGATAAAGGAGAGATGTAAATTACACATAGACTGAAAAATGACAAATATTGTTTCTTATGGAAAATATATCTGTAGGCATGACCCAATAAAACATTTGGTTGTATTCTGAATGTGAATGAGGAAATAACGTGCTGTTAAAACCAGAAATGAAAACTTTGTCATTGTTTACTCACCTTCGTGTCGTTACAAACATGCATGACACAAACAGACACGGAAGATGACATTTTGAAGATCTTGCTTTTGTCTGTATAAACATAACCAAGTTTACCTCACAATCCATGGATGCTGACATTGACCCTTTAGGTTTTCTGCTTGTAAACCTGCCATGAATCTCTGCTTGCACTTTATCCTTTACTAATAGACCTTTTAAACTGTTTCCTTTAAGATCTTTCTCCTGAAAAGATAACCACTTTAATTCTGTCATTTTCTTTTTTGTCTGCTTTTATCTCTTCTACAGTCACATGACATCAGACCCTTTCTTCTGCCTCTCCGCTGCAGTAAAATCCTTCGATTTGTGTCTTACCAGGCAAGTTTAGATGTTGATACTCTGTCTAATACTGCCTGGTAATGCCATCAATCACAAGGAATATGATCAACATTTATCCTTTTCCCAATGTTGCGACACTGATATAGTTATTGATTTATTTATTTACTTTTTACTCGTGTTTAGAATTGCTATCTAAAAACAGTATTCACTACCTGATTTTCTTATTGACATGTATTAAAAAATATGGCTCTCACTGTTCCTTGTTGTATGCTTTTTTTTTAATGTACATGTAAATCTATCCTGTACTTTAGTCAATAAACACAATAAAACAGAATTACATTCAAATATGCATTTGGCTTTGTGTGTCACTTCCAGATGAAATAAGTTCAGATACTTTTTGACCAATGATGTTGCATAAACTTTCCTATTTTTTTCTTCTTTTTTTTTTTTTTTTTTTTTTTTTCTTTTTAAGATTTTTAGAGAACATTGAAATTGCATATTTTAATTTGTAGGCTATGCAAGGTACATTTTGAAATGGAAAAAAAAAAAAAAATTATACTTTCTAGTGTACAAACAAATACATCCAGTACACATACAGACTATAGTTTACTTTGCACAAAAACTCACAAATTGCAATACATAGCCAATGAAATATTTTACAGCAAAGCAAAGTATATATAGTAAATATATATATAAGTATATATAGGCTAATACTATACTTTTTTTTCTATATTCATTGAGAGTGCAAAGATATGTGGACGCACCTTTTACAGTCTTTGGGACGTGTAAAATCAGGCAGCGTGTCTTTTTCATCCAGTCCACTAGATGGCAGCACTTACATAGTGTGGTCTTGGCGGTTTACAATAACGAATAAACCAAACTGTGCTACTACTTCCTTATCACGCTTTGCGACATAATTTAAATTTATTATACATTCTGTCTAAACCATACTTGTTGATCAACAGAAATGGCTGGAATACCGCCGGATTCTTGGCAGCCCACCACAGTATCGTTTGATACAACGTAAGTTGCAAAATAGTCATTAGTAATAGATTTGTGAATGAATGAGACGCGTCTTGATAACACATTGCACTATAAGCAAAGCTGTGTTCATTGTTTTATGTATGTAGATAAACGTATAGCTTCACCGCTTGATTGTATGAATTATGCAAAAGGGTTAAAGATCTAATCACGTTTTCTGATTCGATTGTTTTAGATCGGAGTGGGTAACGTTAGTAGTGTGATGTCCGACTAATTCGGTCCTTCCGAACAATTTCAAAAATCACTCATTTTCAGATTCTTTAACGTTGTGACGTAATTACGCCATCCTATTTTTTAAATGCGCATTAAACAACGCTAAATTTTAAGTTGTTTCTGAAAGGTGTTATATGCTCTTCAGTGTTGGGTGTAATTAATTATTACTAAGTAATTACTGTAATTAAATTACTTAACTCTTAAACGGATTACTCTTAATTTTCTGTAATTTGTAAAATCTCTATTTAATTAGTTACTTCTGATGTTATTGCATTAAATACTGTATAGATTATAGAACAATTCTATATAAAACAATATGGATTTAACATCAAAATGTAATGTATGTTTTTAATGTAACCTTCTCCCTTTACACACTTTGGTCAGTTCAAGAATAATTTATGCAGTTGTTTATATGAAAAGTGCAGTTTCGTGTCTATCCTTGTATTGTTCAACTGGTTGAAGTTGATAAGTGATTTAGAAAGTAATGTAATAAGTAATACAATACATTTTAGATAGAGTAATTAGTGCAGTAATCTAATTACACTGTTAAAGGTGTAATTAGTAGCTAGTAATTACTTTTAGAGTAACTTACCCAACACTGATGCTCTTTCATACAGAAGATGGAGTATGTTTGTAAATTTCTATATTCTGCATGGCAAATACTTTATTCACATATAAAAAACTGCAAAATATAGCTATACCAAAATGAGCCGCTGAAAGAGTTCTTAATGCTTATTAGCAAAAACAAAGAAACACTGTTCAACTTTATGGAGCAATTCTTTACAGTGTAATGCCCTTACTTACTCTACATTCCCAAATATTATAGATTTTGATATTGGTTTTGGGAAAAATTAAGATATTTGCTCTTTCCTTTTCAGGATGCTGTTTAGTAGGTTAAAATGGTCTTTTCAAGTTAAAACTGTCTTTTTAAGTAATCTTTACTTGTCTGTTATCAACCATCTGTTTCAGTCTGTAACTTTCAGCTGATTTCTTGATTTAAAAAAAAAAAAAAGCTAATTTTAATTAACAGCCATTTTTGAATGCTTGATGATAAAACTGGCAATCCACCATGCAGTTAAATCGGCTGTTATTCGGCTATAAAAGTAACTTGTTTTTGGCCTGTAGGATGTGTACAAATTGGAGACGGCTCTCGGTTCAAAATGAGTCAATAAATTGTTGATCCACTCTGATTTTATTTTGTGAAAAAACAGTTTGACCGGTTCAATTAATAGATCTTGTTCAAAAGAACAATTTATACGGGAATCGGACATTGCTAGCAAACTTTAATAGCATATTACCACCTACCCACACACTTCACATTGTCTTTTCAGGATGGGAACTATCGCGCTAGAACTGTACTGGAATCATGCACCAAAAACATGCAAGAATTTCGCAGAGCTGGGCAGAAGAGGATATTACAATAATACCAAGTTCCACCGCATCATCAAAGACTTCATGGTTCAAGGGGGCGATCCAACAGCCACAGGTGAGATGGCCATGGAAACAATACTCATCATTCAACACTCCCTTCAGATATCTCATTTAACAATTCAATAAGATGAATCACATGCTGTTTGTTGTTGAGAAGTCAAATTCTACAAAGTTGCTATAGAAAAAAGTGGTGAAATAATGTAAATAATATGCTTTACCAAGTGATACCATAACTACTTTTGTCTTCAGTACCATAATAGATGAATGGAATTAAATTGTAATTTACTGTCATAGTATGTTTGGGTTGTTTAACAACTAAGAGCTTTTTTATGAAATTTTTTGTCGAATTTCTGCAGGTCGTGGTGGTGCTTCTATATACGGCAAGCAGTTTGAGGATGAATTGCATCCAGAGTTGAAATTTACAGGTGAGTAGTAATACAAGAGTAGATTTAATTCTATTGTAAATAGCAGTAAAATACACTTAATTGCTATGGAAATATTTTGTCAGCTCACAAATCTATGGCAAATATCCAGCATAAGAACTATAGGTTGCAGCTTAAATGTTTATATTGCAGATCAGCAAATGCTTGATTTCTCAGGTTTAAGTGAATCCAAAGATTTGTGGATTTGCTTGGCTGTATTGTAATTGTACTTGCTTACAGCACTTGACCATAATACGTTTCAGCAATATAGTAAAAGTAGGTTTAATTGTATTTATCCTATTATCATTGCTTAATTCAATAATAGATTAAACCTCTATTATAACTCAATCTGACTTCAAAACCATAAAGTCTTCACATAATTTTCATGAGAATATTTTTTAATTATGCATGTATTTGGTAGGTGCTGGAATTCTTGCAATGGCCAACGCAGGACCAGATACAAATGGAAGCCAGTTCTTCCTCACATTGGCTCCCACACAATGGCTGGATGGGAAACACACTATATTTGGACGGGTCTGCCAAGGCATTGGAGTTCTGAATCGTATTGGCATGGTTGAAACCAACAGTCAGGACCGTCCTGTGGATGACATTAAAATTCTCAGAGTGAATGTACCTAACTAAGACGTCTAACATTTTATGCCTTATTTTTGTACAGCCCTTTTATTACATTAAACTTTCAGAGTTTTCATAAAATATGTTTTCTGCTTTCTTGATTTCCCAAATACAAATCCATGGCCAGATGGTGGTGTCTTACCTATATGAGTTTGGGTTCATTATAGAGAAACTGTCTTTTCAATGTGTACATTCCTTTACATTATGCTAAATGACATACACAAAGTTTAATTATTTGGCAACCAGCATGACAGTTATGGTTCCAACACACATTGCATTAGTTGCTCATAGATCATTAAAGTTGCTGGGGTGTTTGAAATGCTTTCTTTTCTCATATCAAATATGGACATAAAGTGTACTCATGCAACAGCACAAGGTCACCAACAGAATATGCAATCATAAATCATAGTGTATTGTGCAAAATCTGCAGTACATGACAACTTGGCTTAGCAGTGATTTTTTTTTTTTTGGCAGAACAACATCAGTTTGAACCAATATCACTGTAATCCTGGGTTTCTGGACAGATGTTTCACGATCCTAGACTTCAAAGGATTTTTTTATTGAAAGCTCACATTTCAGAGTGGAACTATCCTGGATTAAACTTAATCTGTGTCTATGGAAAAAAGTAAACAAAGCCAGGGAGGTTTTGACCTACAGAATCCTATTATTGTTGGAGCCTAAAACCTTTCAAATGGGCACTTGAGTTTGTAAGCTGCTCAGCAGATCCCATGGGGAATAAGTAGAATAAATCATTTGAACGCATTGCTTTGCATCATCCAGGAGATGACCAAACAAAAAAGAAAAATAATTTCTCTCTTCAGTCTGAACACTGTCGCACTAAAATGCATGATGCACACCATGAGGGATGACTACTACCCCAGATAAATGAAAATTGTATGATTTGCAGTATAATCTGATGGATGTTAAAAAGATTCTGCTTCTCATTCTGTAAATACATAATATATTTGATTTACATTTCATATAATCTGTTACATATAATTAATCTAAAAAAATATTACAATGTGAGATTAAAAAGCTTGTAATAGACTACATACTACTTGAAAATTACATTTATCTCCCTGTCCATGATCTGTATTTCCAAACACCCTGGTGCTGATAAAGCACATTTTACATAATGCCCTCAAGGAATGTGAAACACTGAATATCATTGAGAGAAATATCAATAAAGCTCTTAACATGGATCAAATTAAAAATTCCTGAAGGCTCAGTTTATCTTGCAGGTTAACTTGCATGAGAAGATCATAAAGCATATCTCTAATAACCTGTCCCATGAGAATAGCCAGCTGTCAAAATGCATGATTGGTTTGCTTTTCATCATATGCTTCAAGGCAAAACATACTGTATGTGTGTGCATAGTAAAAGTGTCTGTGTCTGTAAATATGAGGTGAGATTCAGTTTTCCCCAATGAGACAAACAATCTTTTATCAAAACTTGAGCTCTTAAACAGCATTAATAGATTACTGTCCATAAATAAATATTTTATATCGTTAAAAACAAGGCACTATCTGTATGCAGAAGGGAGAAAATAGGCAGTTGTGTCAGCTGTTTACTTATTGGTGGATCCAAAATGGTCAATATTCATATTCTTTCATTTTATTCATATTTTATGTTAATCATTTATGGCTTATGATTTATCAATATTACATTTGATTTCATATATTCACGTACTCCTACTCCATATGTTAATCCTCATCATCTTTTCAAGTATTTAATCTTTAATGTAGATTTATGGTTATTCTTCTTTTATCTTTAAGAGTATGTATATTCAATTGTTCTTCAAAGTGTTCCAATGTGACAGGTTGTGTTGACACGTTTGTGGTTAGATATTGGACGCCTGCCAAGTACTGCAGAAGCGATGGTGTTTTCAGAATTAGTTGCTCATTTGAATTTGATGTACCTTTTATATCAAAATATGTCTGTTTCCATTTCTTCAGACATGTGATAATGTAAGATCTGCAAAATTCCCTTAAGGGTGTCAAAACAACCCCTATATCTATTTTCATCTATTTTTGACATTTGACCAGTCACTCTGACCTAGCCATTACCCCAACTATGACATAATGGATACATTTGTTTGACATTTTCTTATTAGACCAAAACATAAGTTTGAGTGGGATGTAAGTTTTCCTGTGCTTATGGTATAAAACGGACTGGGTCTTTGATAGTTTAGCTTTTCTTTCCTTTTTCTTTGCTCTTTTTGCTCCTCGCATCTCTTCTGCATCTTCTGCTTCTGCTTCTTCTCTCCTACCTCTCATTTCATTCTGCAAATGTCTTAATTTTGTTCTTTCTTTCTCTATATTCTGATCTTCATCTTCATCTATTAGATACAGTACTCTAGATTTTATTATTAACTATTAATTACTTAATTCATTTGTTTGTTATTAATAAATTTGTTATTCCTTATTTAAATTTGATCTCTGACATAATCATTGCTGGACTGCCTGGATCTCATTTTCTTAAGTTTTTGCATCACTTATGTTACTCTTTTGCCTTTTTAATTTATTGAACTTTCACTAGGGCACATAACTATATTTTTTCTTCAAATTTATAAACTCAATGGAATTCACCCATTTAAGCTTCAAAAGCGTAATTTTGACTCAACTGTGGTTTAAAGGGTTAGTTCACCCAAAAATAAAAATTCTGACATTAATTACTCACCCTCATGTCGTTCCACACCTGTAAGACCTTTGTTCATCTTTGGAGCCCAAATGAAGATATTTTTGATGAAATCGGATAGCTGTATGATTCCTCAATAGACATCAATTTAACAACCACTTACCAGGGTCCAGAAAGGTACTAAAGACATTGTTAAAATGGTCGACGTGACTGCAGTGGTTCAACCTTAATTTTATGAAGCGACGAGAATCATTTTTGTGCTCAAAAACAAAACAAAAATAATGAATTTATTCAACAATGTCTTCTGTCTTGTGTCATTCTGCTACGTAGTTTACGTCCAGTGCTTCCAGGTTCTACGTCAGAACGGCGGCTCATTATTGGCCAGCTCCTGCGTCAGCATCACACGGATACGTCATCCTGCTCATGTGATCAGCTTTAGCCAATACTGAGCTGCCGTTCTGACGTAGAACCTGGAAGCACTGGACGTAAACAACGTAGCACAGGACAGAAGACATTGTTGAATAAATTCATTATTTTTGTTTTGTTTTTGCGCACAAAAATTATTCTCATTGCTTCATAAAATTAAGGGTGAACCACTGCAGTCATGTCGACCATTTTAACAATGTCTTTAGTACCTTTCTGGACCTTGAAAGTGGTTGTTAAATTGATGTCTATTGAGGAGTCATACAGCTATACTATTTCATCAAAAATATCTTCATTTGGGCTCCAAAGATGAACAAAGGGTGCGTTCACACCAAACACGAATGAAGCGTTACGCGCAAGTGATTTACATGTTGCAAAGATGCGATAGACATCCTGCGGCGCGATTCGCGTGAATGTGGCGGCGCGAATTGAGTGTTTTGGGCGTTTGAATCGCGCGAGTTGAAAAATCTGAACTTTGGCGAATATTCGCGCCGCGTTAACCAATCAGGAGCTTGCTCTAGTAGTGACATGATTACGACGTAGCGAGCAGAGGCAGAAATCTGAAACAATATCGGAGAACAAAATCATCGTCGCTGTATGTGGATACCCGGAGCTGTACGATACATCTTCGTACTTTTATAGAAACAGGAATAAAAAGGATCTTGCTTGGAAGAAAGTGAGAAAGGAGACAATCTGGTAAGTTGTAAAAAACACTCTTTACTCAATTTTAGCTATACATATTGAGACTACAAGCTAGCTAAAGCCGGCAAATTGAGCTTATTCGCCGTATTTCAGCCTTCCATAGCACATAAAGCGCAGCTACCCTCTCAACAAAATCCATGTCAGCCATTTTGCAACGAGACTGGAGCCGCCTGGCAGAATTCGCGTCTGTTGTGAAGTGAATTTCATGCGCAAATGAAGCAAGTAAACTCAAAATGTTCAAGCGTCCAACTACGCGCGAATAGTGTGATTTATTCGTGCAAGTCGCGTCTGGTGTGAACGCCCCATTACAGGTGTGGAACGACATGAGAGTGAGTAATTTATGACAGAATTTTAATTTTTGGGTGAACTAACCCTTTAATATCTAGGGACAACTGACTTAATTGCAGCTGAACATTAAAGGTTGTCGGGGCTCTTTTCTCTGTCTGTACAGGATGACAAAGTGTAATGATGTGCTGAAGGTCTGTGAGATTGAGGTAGATCCTCTGCTGGAGTGCAAGCCAACTGGAGACGCTGAGGGCAACACACACAAAAACATTATTGTTATTTCTATGATATTTCATCCCATAGGAAATGAAAGAAATTCATTCCTGTTATGTATCCTGCTGGTTCTGCTAAACGTTTCAGAAACACTATCAGACATTTATACAATATTGTTGAAATAAAATGTTCAAAAAATAAAAAATAAAATAAAATATATTAGATAATAAAATCAGACAACCCTGTGAATATAAAAGCAAAATTATATAATTAAAATGAAATTTATATATATATATATATATATATTTTTTTTTTTTTTTTTTTTTTTCAGCCATGACTATTAATCCTTGAGACCCACCCATGTTTAGTGAGTCTAAATATGGGTGAGAAAGAGAGACAACACCTTGACAACACCTACCTCCCAGAAGGTCCCTTTCCCCTTGTACAGTTTGTAGAACATGTTGATGGGGATGAGGGAGAGAGAGGATATAGCCAGGAACCAGCCGATACCGTATGCCCACCATGGATACACATACGTGTTATTAAATTTCAGGGGACTGTACTTGACCAGAGAGAAAATAAAGGTGCCCTACAGGACATAATTGACAATACAGGTTCGATCAGAACATGTATGTATTATAAAAATGATTTCATATATAAACACACTTACTACACAGATAGAGGGGGTGGCATAGAGCCAGCAGTACTTCATCACAGGCCAGGGTTTGTAGCCAATCATGTCTTCTATGTTTTCATAGAATCGGTCAGCACCTTGGAGAGAGACAGCACCATTTTAAGTACATAAAGTGCCATGAAAGAGTAGTAAGTACAATTTAAGGCACATTTAAATGTAGGCTACTCACCGTATACCCAGCCAATGGCCACAGACTGACAGGTAGCCAGAAACAGGAGAGTGGCTCCACTGCACACGTAATGATCAAACAACTGAATGATGTACAGACCACCCTGTGAAACATAAAGTAGGATACTTTTTTAAGATTTTAAATGATATTCTAATGAACAAAATGCAAAGCCATGGATTACAATTCTTTTAACATGAATCTCTGCAGGATCAGAAATTGTTAGTGTTATACCTGTTTTGAGTGTTTTTGATCCGTTTCCCTGTTCTGTTCATGTATGAGTTTGTTTTTCTTTAGTCACATGTTCTCTTTTATATATATATATATATATATATATATAAAAATATATATATTTTTTCCCCCAGTTTGAATTGTCTTTGGCCCACCTCTGTGATCATGAAGAGGCCCATCAGGTAGCAGACAAGGCAAATCCCTAAAAGCAGCATCTCTCTTCTGAGGCCACGTCTCAACACAGTGGGAAACAAGTCTGTCACTGACGTCATTATGCTCTCCAGTCCAACAAACTGAGTGACACAAGAAAGGACATTGGAATGGGGAGGCAGGGGGGAGAGCAAAGCAACAGATGTTAGGCTTAGAAGGAGAAAAGGGTCTAACCTGGCTGTCTAAGCCCAAGAGGATGATCATGGTGAAGAAACACACAGCCCAGAACTGAGACCATGGCAACATTGTCACCGCTTGAGGGTATACTATAAACACCAGTCCTGGACCTAACGACAGCCAAGGGAGGAGGTACAAAGACCAATACCACCTAGAGCCTCTTACAGTATCCATACATTATCCCACTTACTACATAGCTACTGAATGAATAAATAAAGATAGTATACTGATGTGAGTTGAAATTATTTTATTAAGAGAGAATGCCATAACTGAAAATGGTACTTGCAATGGGAATGTGAACTGAAATCTATTAGGATGACAAGTAATAGGGTCTGCTTATTTTTATTTATTTATTTATTTATTGATTAACAAAGACCATTGAATTAAGGCAGTGACAAAGAGACCGTATTAAAACAAACGTTATTCCATTTAAAATTCAATTTAATAATTTATTTGGTATGTTGGAATATTTCAAAATAAAAACGTTTTCTCTTACCTGACTCAGCCACAAGGGATATGTCCACTCCCTGCTCCTGTGCCATGTGACCCAGAACAGAGAAAATAGCAAATCCACCCAAAAAACTGGTTCCACTGTTCAGCAAGCACAGGTAGAAAGAGTCCCTGTAGGAATATTTTCACATCACTAACATTAGCTTATTGTGTCTATTGTGTACTGGCTCAAAAGAAGAAGAAAAAACAGCAAATGTAATGGTATTAAAAAATAAATAATTATATATATAGCCTATATACAAACAGACACACACACACACACACACACACTACCGTTCAAAAGCTCAATACGATTTTTTTAATGTTTTTGAAAGAAGCCTCTTATGCTCACCAAGGCTGCATTTATTTGATCAAAAATACAATAATATTGTGAAATAACAATATTGTGTTTTCTATTTTAATATATTTTAAAATGTAATTTATTCCTGTGATTGCTGAATTTTCAGCATCATTACTCCAGTCTTCAGTGTCACATGATCCTTCAGAAATCATTCTAATATTCTGCACAAGTAACATTTCTTATTGTTATTACAGTTGATCACGGTTGTGCTGCTTAATATTTTTGTGGAAATTGTGCTATATGTTTTTAAAAAAATGTTAAGGGTCGTATTCTTTCAATTTAATAACTTTCAATTTATACTACATATTAAATGAATTAATTTTTTTAGTTCAAATAAAATGTTATGCTTCATATAATGCACACTCACCTGTAACAATTATTGTTATATTGATTGTAGCTACCAAGAGAGCTGAGGTATCCAAGACATATAGCATAAGAGTAAAAGACCTGAGTACCAGCATCCATCCATACCTTACAAACAAACAAAAAACAAGACAATTCAGAAAAAGTAACAAAAAAAGCACAATAAGCAAACAGTATGTATCGTGATGGTCAATTAAATTAGTATATATTTGCTGTAACTTATTTTAGGCTCTCTAATGTCTTTACCTGTGGGTCAGCTAGTCGTGTCAGATCTGGGTACATATAATAGTGGATGCCGTTGATAGCACCAGGTAGAGTGACCCCTCGTAGGAGCAGTATCAGGAGCATTACATAAGGGAATGTTGCTGTGAAATAGACTGCCTGTAAACATAATAATATTACAGCAGTTAATTGACTTTGTGTCTGGGTATTTCATGCTGAAAATTGTCTGTTCTATTACAGCTAATAAAAAGATTTACAATTTTTTACTTATTTAAGCCATTTGCTGCACATTTTGTATGCCCATAGCTTTTTAATGAAAGGTAATATGGATGTTTATAAGGACTATAACCTTCCCAGTAGATTTGATGCCTTTCCAGATGCAGAAGTAGACCAGAATCCAGACGAGTAAGAGAATAAGGGCCAAGTCCCACCTTACTGTGCCCAAATGCTCTATTCCACCGGACAGCTGCAACACTCTGTGACTGAACATACAGAGAGTGCACAACAATATAATAAAACTGTGAGTTGGCTGTCTTATGTAAATGAACTGCTATGAGAAAAAGACACAAGCAAAACATTACCATATACATATACCATGATATTTGGCACCATGTCCAATAAAAAACATTGTAATAGCAATTCTGACCTGGTTTTATGTTCTATGTTGGTCAGACTCTCTAAAATGTTAACTTATAAAAATATTAATTGTTATTTTATTATCAGCCTATGTTCTTTGCATTTTGATTTAACTCACTGCCAGAACTCCATCACAGAGGAAGTGGCATTAAGAGGAGATGTCCACTCTGAACTTGAATTCTTCCCACTGAGCACAATACAAGCATCTAAACCCAAAGAAATACAAATATGGTTCAAGTATACCATATTGCAAAATAAACCCAGACCTAATCTGATTAAATACTCGTAAATTTCACAAAACATCTGGTTCATATATAGTAGCTAAACAATATTCTATACATATCCCACTCCCAATCCTGGCATAAGCATCAAAGTTTGATAAAAGTGGGGGCAAAGAGAAATCTCCTTCATTATATAACAAAGAAGCAAAAAGTGAAGCACCACGTGAGGCACCACCATACATTATCTAAATATATAACTAGCTAATATGATATTTCTATTGAATAAAATTCCTCCAGAATACATTGAAACTAAAGCTAGATGTCATACTGTCACTAACTTTTTTGGAAAAGATTGAAGAGCCTGCACCCCGTCAAAAAGTAAATGCAATACATACTGTACATATGACATTCAACCAAATGTACCTGTGTTCCACAGATTGTTGCAGCTGGCCCAGGGCAGTTCCACACTGAAGGCTGAGAAAAGGTACAGGAAAGCCCAGGCTATGATGATGATGTAGGTGACTGAGCCATAGACAATAATCATTTGACTGGCATAACCCATTCCTGAAAAAAAAGGAGTCATGTTAGTACTACATTTTTAAACAAACTGAAATAATGTAATATATGGTATGCAATAAAAATACAAAAAAGTATATACTAGAGCTAGAGGACAATGTTTAAAATGTAATCATATATAGTTAAAGTCCCCCTGTAGTCAATAATTGTATCCCTTAAAACTCATCTTTGATCACCAACATATTTAAACTTTTTTTCCTGTGGGGGAAAAAAAAATGCTTAAAATAGCTTGAATGTAACTCTACACCCTTGTCTCATTTAATATACACGGATCTATGAATATGATAACTAGCCCTGCCTCCACTCACTCGCTTAGACGAGATCCACTCGTTCGACTTACTGAGGTAAACGCTGCACAATGGTATCGCTTTTTACAACGTCGGACACATAACGGTAATTAATATAATTAGCGTTTTGCTTGACTACGTTATCAAACAGCTAATAACGTGTTGCTAATGCTACACAAACCATGTTCACATTCACGAGTCAGACAGCTGCCTTCTAACAATCAGTATCCTTAGAAACGCTTTCAACAACTCAGAACGTCAGTGGAGAAAGGCATATAGTCAGGGGCGTTTCCTCCGAGGAGGCAAGGGAGGCAGTGCCTCCTCAAAAAAACTGGATGAGAAAATAATCGATATTACAAAAATAAAACAAAGCAAATGTTACAAAATTTGAAATTAAAAAGTGTAAAAGTCACTCATTTTTCTAAAGAAACGCTGTCAAACAGCGACACCCGCAGGTGAAGTTACAACGGGGAGTCCGCGTCTCTCTGCCTCCCTTCAGCTCATAGAAACAAAGCAGAGCCCCCTACGCTTGCGGTGGTTGAGAATGAATGGGGGAAAGTCACGTGAGAGGAGGCAGCGCCTCAGTTGCGCTATGATTGGACATGATTGGTTCGTGCGATAAATCCCGCTTCTTGTTTTTGTGCGCGTTCTCGTCGAATCGGCCTGAATGAAGACAGTGATGGCGTTATAATGGGAACTGTCACTTAGATATAACAACTTTATGACTTCATGTCAAATTCAAACTCGAAATGGCCTGAAAACATGATGACTGCAGGCAGGGGCGGATTAAGGTGGTCAGGGGCCCCTAGGCTGCTCTTTGTGTGAGGCCCCCCCTTAATCATTATGCTTTCTTGAAAAAATGTATTTAGTGCCATACATGGTCCACACGCAAATATTAAGGTTAACTGGCACACGCTCATCGAGACAGCCAATACTACAGTTTTTCTTCTATGTCCCTTCAACTGGTGGACCACCACAGTAAGACAATTACCACCACATTGCATAGGTAAAATGTGAAATTGAAAATCATAAATCAATATATAACATAGCATAGGCGGAGGGTGAACCAACTCTAGGGTAAGGCTAGATGCGATTCCTCCATGAAAACATAGAGTCTATGTCATGAAATAGTTACGTGTCGCCTATCAGCAACCTATACACGTCCCAATATAAATGAAAAAAAAATGTGATCTTCAAATTCTGAATGAATTAGGCCTATTCTGGAAGCCCGTTTCCACCATTAAATAAAAAATTAAAAACCGTAATTGCGACTTTTTATCTCAACATTGTGACTTTTTATCTTGCAATTCTGACTTTTTTTCTCACAATTGCGAGTTATAAAGTCACAATTCTGAGATATAAACTCGCAATTGCGAGAAAAAAAGTCGGAATTGTTACTATATTGCGAGTTTATATCTGAGAATTGTGACTATATCACGCAATTGCGAGTTAATATCTGGCAATTCTGACTTTATAACTCGCAATTGTTAGAAAAAAAGTCCGAATTCTGAGATTAAGTCACAATTACTGTTTTTTTTTTTGTTTGTTTTTTATTAAGTGGCGAAAACGAGCTTCCATACTATAAAGCCTAGAAAGAGCATAAACGCGCTCCCTTTATAACCACTAAGCTGTCACTCATCTTAATTCATTGCGATCTCACAAAGTTTTGCTAATCGATTAAGCTGACTGAACAATGAATATCTTATTTGGCCTACATAATAACTATATTTTTTTGTTAAAAGGTAAATTATAACGAGAGGATTTGAGTGTGCAGATCTCAGCACTGGACAAAAACTCATGCGTTCAAGAAATCATCAAGTAAGTTTGTGATTGGCTACATTGCTCAAAAATACGCTGTAAATAGAAAACCTGTTTATTAGTTTCGACGCTCTCAAGAGTACAATCACCAAATCTGTTTATGATGAGACTGAGAGCATTAGCGAGAGTGCAGAATTCAGTTAGAATTCCGAGTTCAGCTCGCGCACTGAACAAAACTCCGGCGTTTCAGCGATGACTAATCTGAACACCTCTGATTGGCCATTGCAGTTGTAAGCTCAACAGAATCGTGTGTGATTGGTTATAGGGCGCAAGATCTATATTAAATGCCGCAACCAACACTTTTCATTTAATTTTTATTTTCACTTTGTTACTAGATTTAGTTTAAATGTGCAGATGCATTTTTGCCCCCGTTAATTTTTGACCCATTGCCAGGGGAAGGCTAAGCCTTCCCCAGCTCCGCCTATGATACATAGCCTAATCAGCATAAAACTTGGCACAGCGCACCAGTAAACGTAATTATTATGAGTGTGTAGTGAAAAAACAGCAAGCAGACTTTCTAAACATTTTAATAATTTGTTTCAAGCTTTCTACAGATATATTTCTCGTGTCTGTGAGGGAAGTACGGTTCATGTTTGTTACGTGCTCAAGTTCACAGAGATGACAGAACGCGTCCCTGGTTGATTTCATTTCACAAAAGCACACCGTTTTTTGTTATTGTGAGTTTACAGAAATAAAAGTACACCCTTTACAGTTTGTATTACTCTTATCTGTATGACCAAAATGACGGAGTATTTTAAGTTATCGCACCTGCGCCTCTATGTCATGCAGCGAGCGCGCTCTCCACACAAACGGATATGCACCAAATAATAGTGCACATTTATCTAGGACTACCAGGCTAACATTAGCGGACTTGTAAAGTTACTACTACTTACATGTTTCAAGTGATAAGCCGTATTTGAGGTCGATGAATGATAGGCGAATGTTTGTATTTCCTGCCGTTATAACGATCTCTCCCTCACGAACTGCGTGACTTCGCCACGTCTTGATGTATCCAATGCCTTGAAGTATTATGTCAATTTAGGTATTTTCAGTATATCTTGTTTACGTTGTTGTTTTAACCTTTGTATTTTCCGATTTTTTGTGCTCCACTATCGTAATTTCTTTCGGACATTTTGCCGCTATGCCGCCTAGCAATAGCAGTGACGTAATGAAAATGATTGACATGATTTGATCAGCAGCTGATTGGACAGATGTGACCCAAATGTCACATCTATTCAATCACCTGATTTTTTAATGTTTCTTATTGGCCAATGAGGGTCTTTTTTTGTTCGCGTTGTAAATAAAAAAAAAATATAAAAAAAAAAATAGCCTGGCCAATCCGGGGCCCCTGCACACGTGCCCCAGCCTAGGTGCTGCAGCCTAGGTAAGCCTGTGCGTTAATCTGCGCCTGACTGCAGGGGTTTTTAGTGAGCAAACACTAACTTGATGAAATTAATACTTGGTTTTAATAAATAGAACATTACATAGTGTAGAAATACAAAATAGAATTGTATTTGGTCTCTCTTTTTATGTAATGTTAACTTAACCAGGAAAATTGTGTAACAGGGACATAAATGAGGACGTTGCCTCCTCATTTTAAAACACCACCGCACACCACTGCATATAGTTCATCATAACATCGTAATATGCACCATACACCCATCATATTGCTAAATCTACCTGATTTTCATATCAACAGAAAAATATACCGGGATAACCTTTTTTTGAGACTCCCTTACTCGGTCAGTTAATGATATGCTAACGCCCGCCAGCACGTTGATGTGATTGGTTACATGGTAGTTTGTGGCGTCAGAAACACTAGCAATTTCTAAGACTGTCTTTGGTTTAACAGCAGCTTTAAAGAGAAAATACTCAGCAATGGTGTTGAGTTTATGAATTTGCATATGATTTGTCTTAAAGCATGTTAAAACACCACATAGACGTATGAACAACTGTTAAATAATTTCTTATTTCTTGGGCTTCACTTTTTGACTTTCTTTGTGTCTTGGGATTTTTCCATTGTGCACGTCATGTACCTACCTAGACAAAACAAGAAGTAGTAGTCCTTGGACACACCTACACTCTCACATGCAAACAGAAGTTGAAAACACACACACATTTACGCACATACATTTCTTATTTGTTATTATATTTATTGAAATGCCATACATGGAAAGGTTTGATTCTTAAGTATGATTGGATGCTCAAGCCATCCTGGAGATTGTTGTTTGACCTATGTCTATACATATGACCCTTCTTCCTGAATAAATCTGAGAATGCTTTGTACCACACTTGATCTGTGACTGCTTGGTCATACTCCCGAGATCCCGCACTGCTGCTGCTGCCACACATCACAGGGGTTGAGGCGCCTGTTTCTAAACTGATGACTGAGACTACAAATATTCTACCTATGATTTGAGATTTTATTCTAACAACAACATTAAAAACTTGATTTTCATCACAGGGAGACTTTAAGCATTTGTTACTATTTTAGTATATTTTATTATTATTATTTTAACAATTAGCAACAAAAGCTTGGTGATGGGGGTCACTAAATTAGTTTCTAATGGGTGATAACTAGTTTCTGCAACTTTAAAAATGCAGTTGCAATCTGCATTACAAAAGGTACAACATTCCACTACATAAGAAGCATCACATAATGCATACTAATTGATAAGTGAGCAACCCACCTTCAAAAAGAGGACAGATCTTTCTCCAACATGTGATGCCTCCCTGACTGGTGTACTGACCCAAAGATGTCTCAAGCACAAAAAGCGGGATTCCACAAGTAAGCAGGTACAGGATGTATGGAATGAAAAAAGCCCCTATAAATTTAAGAGATGGTAATCAATAAAAAAGTCATTTTTTAGTATATAGTCCTACATGAACCTACAAGGAGGTCCATGATGTCCAGTATAACTGTCATCCTGCACCATACAAACGCCGTTGCTGTAGTATCATTTGGATTCTTGGGGAATCCCCCAATTCAATTCGAGATATAACTGTTTTTTTTAACACACTCTGACCTCGTCACATTCATTCTTATACTTTATAAAGTACAGAACATCAGGATTATATATAAATTAAAAAAATATTTATAAAAGTAAACCTAACCTCAAAAATGTTATAGAGTAGTGTTTAGCAAAAAGGCAACTCGCACATGACGGATATGAATATGTTAACTAGTTGTATACTGTGCACAGTATACAAAAAATCACAGTAATTTATTATGTAAACTGACAAACAAAATCACAGACATTAAGGGAGAGGCTTATAGCACAAACAAAATCCTAACCTCTTTTTAAAGTCATTTTTTAATACTGAAGTACAATGTACTTGTGTAAATAAAAAAATACAGGCAATGATTTGATACCTTAATCACAAGTAAAATTAAAACCCTAATCAACTCTATCAGCAATTATCAGTATATTGTCCAAAACTACTTACCTCCTCCATTTTTATAGCAAAGATATGGGAACCTCCAGACATTTCCAAGCCCAATAATAGCTCCGGCTACAGTCAGCAGAAATTCAATCTTGTTTGCCCATTGGCCTCTCTCTTCAGGACTTAGATAAGTCTGTTGGTTCCCTGTCCGCCTGGTGGAGGTGTCTGCCATACTCACAGTGTTTATGTGTGGGAGTCTGTGTCTGACAGCGCTTACGTAGGTGTGCGTGTACGATTCGAAGAAGCGAGTCAAGACGCAGTGAATATCTCATTCTTTACCACAGCTTTTATGCATTACCAGGGGAGGGCGTCGGGCGATTAGGCTGCCAGGTTTTTTATCCTGAGGGGGAGAGTAGAGATGTGTTAACTTGTTCATTAGTTCTGCGACTGCAGGCATTTTAATAAAAACTTCTCAGCGGTGTAGCTACCCTTCAAAGGATGCTGTCAGTCAAGTCGTAACATGTGTGATTCTTCTATAATGCCCTTTATCGGCATGATAGAGTCTCAGCTTTTGGTCATGGATGGTATGAGGGGTTGATCTGATTTATATGTGTACCTGCCACTAGCAATGTTTCCACTTTGAAATAAATCACTATAGATTATCACTAGAAAAAAATCATTTAATTCCTCTTTATCTAAATGATCAATCCCCCTAAAAATCACATTAGACCAGAACTTTATATTTAATGTAGGATAAAACTAAAAAGGATATTAAACTTATACTTCTATAAAACAGAAATATAAATGTGAAACATTTAGAAACATTACAACTATGTCCTGAAAGCACACAATGGCATAGTATTCTGTCAATACCATGTTAAGACATTTATATAAATTCATTTTTTTTTTTAAATAAATAGTTTTTTAATTACATTTTACAAATTCCAATATTTCACAACCATGATAAAACAACTTAGGAAATTGTTTGAGATTTATGTATGATTTAATAAATAAGGGGTCCTCTATGAATTTACTCTACACTGTTAAACCTAACAGTCAGAGTTACTAAATGAAACAAGTAAATTTTACTCAAATATTACTTAAATTTGACTTAATAGAAAAAATCAACAGCTGATACTTATGCTTTGCTTCTGACTGTTAAAGGAGAGTAAATGTTAAAATTAAGTGTTATTTTATGTTTTTGCCCAACATTAATAATGGGGGTGATGTGTTAGTGTTTAATTTTCTGTTATACTGGAATTTAAAAGGGTTTCTGTTATGTCTGGGGGTTACCATTGTGTTAAAAAGTATATGGCTAGGTTGAGGATTGGCCAAAAAACATTAAGGCCCGGTTTCACAGACAGGGCTTAGCCTAAGCCAGGATTAGGTCTTAGTTCAATTAGGATATTTAAGAAGCTTTTATAAAAGTACACCAGATAAAAACATTACTGGTGTGCATCTTGAGACAAAACAATGGCACTGACTTATTTTAAAATATGTCAGTGCAAGTTGCTTTAAGTTAAACGGCTCAAACATGCATTTTAGTCTAGACTAGCTTAAGCCTTGTCCTTGAAACCAGGGGGTAAAACTGTTTGTTGCTTAATTTAAAAAGCAATGTCTGTGCACACATTAGCACAATATCTCTTTACCTATTACTTTTGTACTTGCAAGCATACTTGTGCTATTGCTAACTAGCTATTGACTGTAAAAGATTTGCTTTCATACACAAAGGCCCCGTTTCACAGACAGGGCTTAGATTAAGCTAGGATTAGAATTTAGTTCAATTGGGTTTTAATACGTATTGTTTCTTCCCTACTACCACTTAAAGTTGGACGTTGCTGGCAGATCTGAATGCCAGTTTACAGTTGGTTGTGGAGGATTCTTCTGCCGCGACAGGTCATTTCAGGGGTGGGGGGTTAATTTCTTTGAAAAAGAAATGATGCACACAAATAAATAATTTATAATAAACACTGCAACATTTTGTTAAAAAAAATAAGAATTGTCAATTTTGATTTCATGGTGACTTTAAAGAGTCCATATGAGGAAAGGTCTCTAGTTATTTTGATTTATACTGTGCTGTGATATACATACATTTATTGTTTTCATGGGAGATATTAATGTTTGAGAATTGCTGTGACTAAGCTGCATTAACAAGGTCAAGATGTTCTTGTGTTGGGGTTAAATTTCACGAAAGTGTGACGATGTATAATTTAAAAATAGTAAGACTCAAGCATTGCAATAATGGATGTCATCTTTCAGTTAACATACTATACTTAACCTTAAACTGAGTATTTTTATATAACTATATAAGGCATTTTACACAGAAAAAGCGGCACAGAAACCAACTCTGAAGCGGCATAAAATCACAAAAATGTGCATTTACACAGACTGTTTAATGCTTCTCTGAAGCGGCATGAATGCATTTACACAGGAATTAAAATCGCAGGGAAACAATGCTTTGAACATAACTATTTTAAAACTATAGTTTTAACAAAATGAATTTAAAAATAATGAAATAATAATCAATGAAATAAAACTCGAAATTAAAAAATACGAAATTTTAAATTAATTTCCTCTGCATGCTATAGCTATCTCACGCTTTGATGTTTGTCATAATTCTGTGGTACTGATAGTTATTTTCTATTTCTTAATAAAAATTGTTACAGTTGGGACAAATGCTACAAAGAAATTATTCATTATTACACCGGGTAGATCACCACAGGATTAAAAGAAGTCGAACATTTTTTTTTTTTTTTTTTTTCTCAAAGAGCCAGAAATAACACATGATGCTAGCGTTTGCGTGTCAGGCAGGACAGCAGATGTCACCAGACCGTCGTGTGTGGGTGAAATATCGTCCTCAAGGAGATGATTTTTGGAATATAATGTATCAATGCACAATCACAGTGACGCCAATTGTGTTACGCATTTACCTCATCTGAGAGAAATGTGGCAGCACGTTGATCTGACAGTCTCTTCATAGGAAAAATACAAACGGCGAAAGCCAATTGATGATAAACGACGATTCTCTGCTGTTATTCTGGTGGTTTGCTTCACGATGTGAGTACAGGACTCTTTTACTTCTCTGCCCCTTGTTGGCAGACATTTTTTTTTAATTTGCCCTATATGTTTCGTCTCCTGCTTCTTGAATCTCGCGCCGCCTGAGCTGACTGGAATGCTTTTAGGTTGTCATGACAATGACGTAGTTTAGGGCGGCTATATTTCGTGTTCATTTACACCAAAGAGTATAGAACCCAAGAGGCGACACTTTGATACTTTTTGGGTAACAGCCACTAGATGGCGCTCCGGTAGCGCGGCCGCCATTTACGGGGTGAAAATACTAACTGGACCATAGAATCCTTCACATCTTACGCACCCAAAATCGGCGAATTTCACTGCCAAATCAGAAGCGCAGTAGAACAGTTTTTTAAATTAAGTCACCAGCAAATTGTATGGCTCCTACAGTAAATGTTGTATTGTCTTATACAGGTTATGTTTTATTTTACCAGTTGTGGAATCCAACCATTCATCCATCTGAGGTAACGTAGTTAGCCTACTTTATTGAGTATTTCCATTTTATGCAACTTTACACATTTATTAATAGTAAATTAATAATAAATTTAAGATCATCATGTTTGCAGCGAACAATATATTTCAGACCTAGTGGAGTAATAGTAATAATACTGTCTAGGTCTGAATTGAAATATACGTTTTAATGGATCACGCTACAAACATAATGATCTTATAATACATGATGCATTGCTGTGTCCGTTATCGCATAATTCCCACTTTTGGACACTTTTGCTTTAATGGACATTAGACAACACTGCAAAAACAAGCTGTTATATTCATATATTTATTGTCCAACATTCGCAATTTTTCTGATGCATGTCCTTAATTTAATTTCATATGTTGGTATTAATTCAGTGTTTATAATGCTAATACTTGAACTTCAAAGAAATTTAACCCAAACTGACTGGGTTTCTAGAGAGCAAAGGTTTTGTGAAAAAAGTGGAAGACTTAAACACAAAGTGTGTAAAATAAACTGTTAAAAGGATTTGATGATCACTAGTGATAGTATTTTATTCTGTGTTGTCATCATTCAGGTTGAATTTCAGCTTTAATGTACGTATTTTTTAACAAAGCAGCTGATATTACCATAGAAACTAGTGGACTGCCGACTCGCTTTCACCCCAAAATGGCGGAAACGCAGGGCCGCTGCTGGTCGCCGGTGTTGCAATGGAACGTTCTATTGAGTGTCGCTTCTTGTTAGTGTATGTTCTTTGTTTACACTGAACCAGAACAGTATCAGAGTCGCCTTTGATACTAGGGCCCGAGGTGGGTCAGACCCGGCATATTTTAGGTCTGCTTTAATGCGGCATTGTGTCTTTACACTGAATTCTGAGCAGACACAGACCCGCTTTAGAGCAGCCTTAAATCGGCTGTGTAAAGATGCCTTATATAAAGTTTTATATAAAGCTATATTTAACACAATAACTTGTGACAACTTGTGCGATAACTACTGACCTCCTTACAACATTCATGCTTATATCATCACAATGATTGGCTGTAATAGGAACATTACACAACAGCTTCTATAACTCAGGACTGATCTCTTATTTAAGAGTTGAATCATGAGTGACTAGAGTCTTTGGAATGCATCTTCCCATCAGGCAGTGTTTGTTATTTTTTAATATATATATATCTGTTTGTCATTTTAAAAGTTTGTAGCGCATTTATTCATGAGAAGAATATCTTAGAGAAGGCACTGTAGATTACATACATTAACTCAACATGACATTTATTAACTAATGTATCAAATAAGGTACAACATGCCATTTTAAATATTTTCTGTGGGTAAAAATGTGGATATCATCTCTAAAATACGTCAGAGTGGTGAGAACAATGTCCCGATGGTAATCAGATCTAATAGAATTCTTCAAGATATTTCAAGTATTTAGTATTAAAGTAAATTAAATTCGTATTTCAGTAATATGTTGGTTTATTACCAGCACTTTGACTTAAACACACAAGAAATGCCAAGATTCCTGCAGCTGTCAGATAAATCAACACTGAAAAGCAAGGAAAGAGCTTTGTTGTTGGGTAACCAAAACAAATATTACAAAACACATATTACAAAAATGATTCAGGTATTGATAATTTAATTACACTTTAAATTAGTGCATGAGTGCTTTAACACCTTGTTAGATTTAAATAATTTGGAGATCAAGTATTTCAAGAAGATCTGTTCAGGTTGAGCGATCTAGCACAGAAAAGCAGGTACCTGGGTATCATCAAATGGAAGACTCAGACACAGAAAGTGCAGTTCAACCAAGATACAAAATTTATTTGTCTAGAGGGTCAATATATATTGAAAATATAGGAAGTGAAACTGACAACTCAGCATTAAATACAATAAGAAGGGGCTGTACACTACTCTAAGAAGAGCAATATATTCTCTAAGCATGACGCAATGCCTAGACAGAGACACAGAAAGAGAAAAACAGGCACAGGATGTTCTTAGAATCTTACACACCTTTTCAACACCTTTGGCAAATTCTTCTAGAATTACTAAAGCCATGCCTGTCAATATTTATCATGAAATCTTTGAGTTAACAGTATCTTGCTCAGCCTAGAGGTCAGAGCACCTGACTGTAGCGCAGGCCCACATTCTGTTTTCTTTTTAAAATTAAAATGAAATCTTATTAATTTAAATTATTATTTGTTACATTATGTTTACAATATAATTCATTGAACCAGCTAAATACTAATCAGTCAAAATTTGGTCAAACACAGCATTCATATTTTGTTTTGGCTGGCTGTTCTGAAGTGTACAGTTAAATAATTGAAAATTTGAAAACTTAATTTTTATTAAACTGACAGTGTGCGTGAGGAGAGAGTTGAAGAAAAGAAAAAAAGAAGTACAAAACAAACAATAAATATTTACTTGTCCTCGAAACATTCCAGCCTGATCTTGTTTATGGGAAAAGGAACATTGGGCTTCCCAGGGTTTAGTCATTTAAGAAAGCTAATCTTCTTGTTCTTCAATAAATGATATCACAAAGGTCTTAGCTGTCAAAACCTTGTCCAAAAACAATAATGAAGGCAATATAACTAAATCAGAAATAACAGATGTTTGGATGTTCTGTATGTCTAATGTTTACAAATCCAATTTAAACCAGACTCGTAGATCGTTTGAAAGCCAGTATCTTATCTCTGGATATACTTTTTAATCCTAGAATTCAGGACATGTAGCTGTTTGGTGTCAAACATCTCCTACCACATGACTTTACTGCTCAGTTCAGCACAAGTCTCAACTCTATCATAAGCAGCTTTCTGCCAGCTTGTAAATAATATTAATAAATAAAAAAGGATAATGTACAGTCAGCACAAATAAACCCCAACAAGGTTTTAAACTGTAGTGTACATTATCTACATGGCTACTCAACAAATAAATGAAATGCAAGGTGGCGCATTTTGCGTTTGTTTGAAACGAGAGCTCGAGTCCGCAGTGAGTGTGATTGAGAATGGTGTCAGTTTACCCATATGCGCATTTGCCATGGACGACAGTGAATATATCTGACTATTTTGTAGGCAAAACCCGGATACGAGTTAGCATTTTAGGACTTCCGGTTCCAACGCCATAAAGTCAATGGGTTTTTTGAATGGGTTTTTGCTAAATCGCCTGAAATAAGGTCTGTGGTTAACAAAGCCTTTAAATATTTCACGTTTTGATCTATGACATAAAACACACCAGTTATAACTTGTGATTTTTTAAACCTTTATTGTGTCTTAAAAACGTTGGTTGTTGACAAATTGCTAAAAGGGACTACTTCCTTTGGTGGGGACTTTAGACGTCATCATGACAAACAGGACATTTGGACAGCATTTCTCATGAAAAAGCGGATAAGTATTCATACACAGCGCAGATCGTAATCAGTGAGCATGTTTTTAAATGAAGTTGTTTTTTAAATAAAGTTTGAGGAAGCTTGGTGGTGGTGACGTTGATCTGTGACCATGGTGCGCTGTAGTCCGTTTATAGCCTACTGTTAGCTTTTTATATCTGACGACTTTATTTAGGCTTCAAAATGTATAAATGTTGTGTTAACTTTTAAAGATTATCTTGATAGACAACGTGTAAGTGTCATAACCCTTTGTTAAACACAGAGCTTATTTTTTTGCGATTTTCCAAAAGTCTATGGGAAAAATGCATGGGCTTTCGATCGAGGGAACCCGTGCGCCGCTAACTTCCGGGTTGGCATACAAAAACACGTCATCCCTGAGGTACTCTATTTAAATGATGAGGATCACCGTCGTTTCCTAGTTGCTGCCAACAACTAATTTAAAAGAGAGAAAAGTCACAAGAAATAGCATTGGTCGGATATTATTTCAGAGTTAGATAAACGAGAGAGAATAATGTATAAACTCATTTAATTATAACGGTCAGGTATTATGATTCATTTAATGATTATGAACACAAATTAGGATAAACCATGGCAAACCAAACTAATGTTATGATTATATGAAACCACAATACATACCTGACACGTAGGCCTACCTTGAAATGAAGAGTATCACTGTCATTTAGTTGCTAACAACAACTAATTTAAAAGACAGAAATGTCACAAGAAACAGCCTTGGTCGGATATATTTCAGAGTTAGACAAACGAGAGAGCTAGAAGGTATCCTGAACACAAATTCAGATAAACCATGGCAAACCAAACTGATGTTAACGAAGCTTCTATGAAACCACAATACCTGGCACGTACAATTACAATGTAAAGCTACTTTTTTTTTTCTTTTTTTTTAAAGAAAAAGCTAGCCTATACGTTGGATAAAAGTGACGTTTCTGCAACACCTCCTACTATTTTATTTGGCTTTACTATTTGGCAATATTGTATTGAACTGCAAGGCTCTTAAAATGGTCACAATGGTGTAGCAAGAGGAGCATATATCACCTTTGTATTAAATTCTAAAGTTTTGTTAATATAAAATAAATCACTTTTATTACCCTATAATATAGAAAATATCAGGCACAGCTTTTTACAGAAAATACATTTTCTGTAAAATACAAAAGCTGTAGGCCTACTTGATATTTTCTATATTCTAACCCAATGAGAAACAATAATAATTACTCAGCGCTGTTAAAAAGTGCAGGTGATTAATAATAAACAGATATGTTTAATTAATATGTTTATTATTAATAAAAGGAGTTAAAAACCATATGTTCTGTTTTAGAATATATATTGGTAGCATTTTATTTTAGTCCTGTTCCCTGTGTACATACTATTAGTAGGCTAATTGCAATAACTGGGTAATAACTAGGTACTGAACCTCTAAACCTAACCTTAACCCATGTAGTTACCTTATATTACCAGTACTTTCTTAGGTAAGTACACTGTAAACACACGTACTGTAAAATAAAGTGCAACGCTTGCTTGTTTCATTCCCTCGGTAGCTGTTTATGTGCAAAGTGTAAACCAGATTTGAACATCTTAAAATCATAAATTTCTTTGTTTCTTCTTTTACGATCTCTTATCATGTAGCCTTTGCTGCCATCTAGTGGACTAAGCAGACAGCTGACAAAGGCAAAGTACAGTACACAATGTTCACAATTTCTGTTTCTTTCAAGAGCTATCCATCTTGTTTTTGTTCAGACATTCAAACTTGTAACACTTGATGACATTTCCAGTTTTAATGTTGACATTACATTTAATCACATTCATTTTTATTATACAAGCCTTTCTCTTCAAAAGTTTATATGACTGAAAATAACATTCAACATGGGGCATGCCTGCTTTGCATTGTAAGAATGGGGAAGGGTTGCGACTGCAACATCAACAGACTATAGAAGATCTCCGATCTGTTTATAGAGACTGCAATGTCCATCTAATGGAATGACTGTCAAGGCGTTGCTCTTTCTACAAATGGCTGTGGCAAAAGTATAGTGTCTGTTGCGCCAACACAAACGAACACAGGAGAAGCTGACTGCAACTGCATACCCATATATGTTATGTACATACACAGAATTACATACTTACAAGAAAATGTAAATACTGTATATAAAGAAACAATCAAAAAATCGAATTGAAATCGGAATTCTTGAGACGAAACATTAACATTAACACATCTTTTCATCAGGGAGGATAGAAACATTGAGTGTAAATCACCTCATCTGAGCATTTTACAAGTCCATCTCTGTGTGGTACATTCATACAGAGAGTGAGACAGTTTGAGAGCGAGACAGTTTGAGGAGCTTGAGAAATGCAGTCTCCGGTACAGAGTCCATGCATGGGCAGCTCTCTTTCTCTCTCTCTCTTTAACTCTGACACATTTGAGACACATTCACATTAATGTACAGTACATCACAGTCATTGAGCTTCGCCTAAGCTTTATTATGACAATGTAAGTCTACCGCCAGTAGGACAGGTCATTCGATAAGGTCACTGCAAAACCCTCTTCAAGTGGAATACCATCCCAGGTTTAGATGAGAAACTGAATTATGATCACCCGATGAACGGTGGTATTCCGTAACTAAGAGGTTCAATGTTGTTTTCATGGAAACAAAGGGTTAAACTATTTCCCATTTAGGTCAATAAGCACATTCAGTGATTATACTTCTTGGTAAATTTTGAAAAATCATGATTTCACACAGGGATTTACAGTACTTTCAGATGATTGCTCACCCCATTACAATTTCAGTGCAGTTAACCTGGGTCTAACATTTAACTCAAGTGCTGATTTCCCCTGATAATGAACGAAATTAATGATGTGTATGGAAGGTATAAAAACATAAAACAAATCAACAAAACAAGCATTTACACTCCAAAGCGGCCCCACGCAATCAAAGTCAACACAGGATTCTAGTTAGTAGTGCTACTGTACCTTTAAAATTCCACTATAGCTACATGTTATTTTAAAAGAGTGGACGAAAATCACTTATGGCACAATCAAGTTTTCTATGATCCCACACCTACAGACAAGATGACTAGATTTTTTTTCCTCAAGCCTGGTTTAAATACACATATATAGCGCATGTTTATCAAGATGAGGCCTGAGAAAGACAGTAAACCCACTGCTGATCCAGTCCATTCTGAATGCACACAGACACAGCTGTGACTTGTATCACAGAACATGTTCTTGAACAACTCAAACAAATTCTGATATGACTCCATTAGCTGTTATTGCAAAATGTTTATCATACCACAATACCAAAATATAGATGTTAAAAACTAGATTGATCCTCTGAAAAGTGTCTAAAAGTGTCCAAATAGTTCATCATCGCATTCTTAAAGTACATAAGTCTATGTAATTGTGATTGTGAGTGTAATATGTTGATTTTATTTGGATTTCTTATTTGGCAGCAATATTGTATTGAACTGCAAGGCTCTCGAAATAAAAACATCACAATGATGTAGCATATAATCTTTAAATCAATTCTTTTCATATTTTTTTTTAAAATAGTTTGAAATTTGAAACATTTTGGTGATAAAAAAATAAATCACATTTATTACTCTAAACATTTTCCTTAAAAAACAAGATACCTGACCCATAAAATAGTTTCTTTCAATTATGGCTTCTCGCAGAACATTTAAATCTACCGTGATGTTGTTCAGCACATGGTTTCCGTAAGTACAGCTCATCTCACATTATATATTTTTTCGAAGTTATCTGTTATGATCAACTTTTTGCTAATAATGTACAATAAGTAGGCCCACAAAGCCCTGCGCTCAGAACAATATGGCTGCCAGTGAGATTTTGAAAAACTGGGTCTACGTCCATGCCCAGCAAGTAAGATAAAAACCTCAGCTCTTGGAGGTCCCTAGCAAAATTTTCATAACTTCAGAAATGTATAGCTACATCAGTATTGTTGGTGAGAAAGAAATTCATTTTTAGGGCTGTGTTAACAACCATAAGACAGCAAATGCTAAAACTGAAAAAGAAAAAAAAAGATGTATATCCATTTTAGAACACCAACTGTGTTATAAAAATAGTTGATTTATGAAATTCCAATGAAAAACAGCAGTAATGTTAGAGACTATAAAATATCTCTTTTAGCTAATTTGGATAAAGACAATGGGATTCATTGGGAATACACTGACAAGTCGGGTTTTTTAGTGTACTTGTAGACAAAACATTATAAAGTCCTGAACTGATCATGATGTAATTGTAAGGAAACAGCTGCATTTATGTTTTACACATGTTGCTGATTGTTAGCCCTAAAATTCAACATTTACCAATGGCACATAGTTCAGTGATATCATTATATTTTTGGCACAATATGTTCAAATACAGTTATTATTCAACATGAAACTGCAGTTTAAAAAAGACATTAAATAATACCAAGGTAGATTCTGTGGTCTCCCAAACCACCTTTGGTATCTCTAAAATGACTAATCTAACAACATGTTATCTACTTGTACAAATAATTCAAATACGAAACAATAAATAAATTAATAAATAAATTGACAGACAGCGAGCTAGATAAATAATTCTAAATTAAATAAATATGTTTTGCCTCATGATTCCTGGCATGATATTTTTTTAAGATATAAAAAAATAATTAACATTCTTACCTCTGAATATGCATATGGTGCTTTACGTAGCTTTACAAAACATAGATGTACATAAATACACTCTTGGATTCACAGAGAATTGTCACTCTCAGGTACTGTATATTATCACTTTGGGGACGTGAGAATAGTCGTTTTTATTGTATCTTACTTTCTACTTGAACTATCTACAAATACCCTATTGTTTGTTTATAACTGAAAATATTTATTTTTCAATGCAAATGAATGCTTTATATTTCTCTCTTCTTTTGCCCCTTAAGTAAGGACTCAATTTTGGGGAGAGTAAAAAACAAAAATAGGCAAAAGAGACAGAAATAGCAAAATAAAAAAGGAGTGGTAATGGTGCTAATAGCTAAAGCTTGAGCAGATACTGAACAAAATAAGCCAATTTTTGGATCAGAATTTGCCTCCCTTTCAAAGTGTTTTGCTGGGCCGAAGTCTGGATCTTAGCACTCAAAACAGAGCACTTTAAAACAGAATTCTCCATCTCAAAACCACCCATAAAGATGCTATGGATCACATTCTGAATAATTACTTTTAATTGGGTAAACTTTATTTTACCACGCCTTAGTGGGCAATTATGAAATTAGGGGAGGCAGTTACAATTTAAGAAAGATAAGTGCAAACTGAATTGATCAAATCAATTCCTGAGGATAGGAGATTCAATAGGCGTTCAAAAACGGAACAATTCACTCTCTTCATCCTTGTTGCAGCCACCACATAGCTATATGGGAACTGAAACAGACAACATGAGAGAGACTGCTGGAGTATCTTTATCATGATTAAGAGCATTCAGTTAGTTAAAAACTTGATCCATTTTGATAATTATAGTATTATCTTACATGTGATAATGAAACACTTGTGGTGGTTTCAAGTCTGTTCTGCTCAAGTGTCAAAATACGATGCTGACTAAAAAAAGTAAAAGAATAGTTCACCCAAAAATCATCTATTTATCCTGATATCACTCAAAATATATATTATTTTTTTATAGTTATCTAGTTGTCTTGCTGTCTTTCATTTTTGGGTGAATTATCCCTTTATATAACCAACAAACATGACAAATAAAAACAACTAAAATAAAGGATTAAGACACTTAGAAACTTAGAAACACTGCAGACAGTTTCCTGAATCAAGTTTTTTTTTTTCTGAACCCAATTCTTTGGCCCAAAGGCCAGACAGCAACCAAAAACCACGGTGATAAGTAGTTCACTATCATCTCCCAACCTTCCCACGCAAAATGTGAGAAAAAAAAAATAAACAAAATGCTCAGTGCTTGGCTCAACAGAGTTACTATTTCATCAAGCAGCAGTTGGTATGAGTGTAGAAAATGAGAAAATAGAGGCTTTACGATAATGGTGGGAGGAAAATACCACCAAACATTTTCCCTCATTTTTTCCCTCTCCTGAACATTTTCCCTCATTTTTATTCCTGGCATACCTGTATCCCTTTTTTTCCCCTCTCACAGAGGCAAGTCGGTGCTGTTGTGGCGTGTCTTCCGTGAGGTGCCGTCATCCCGAGGGAGAGCCTTCTGTAGGTTGGACATGGCTGCTGTCTTCTTTAGGTCAATCACGGCGTAGCATTCTCCACGACGGGAAGATGGAGCCGCTGCGGCGGCAGCCATGCCTCGTTTGAGGGGAGGAGGTCTCTGTGGTACCGGACCCCCTCCTCCGTGTCCCGAGCAACCAGAGGGCTCACCCTCCAGGTCCACCTGGATGTAGTTGAGCTGGCGAGAGGGAGGAGGAGGCGGGTGACGGCTATGCTGCTCGCAGGTGGTGCTGCCACGTCCCGCTCGCTGACGTCTGAAGTCAAAGTTGAAAACCCGATTGGCCCTCTCAGGTGGGTGAGGGTGAGGAGGAGGGCAAGCGTGACGAAGACGTGTTGGAGGCTGAAGCTGTTAAGAGTTTGCATGCAAGTACATTTCAGTGTTACTAGTCACAGGGTTACCACACTTTTTGACTAATGACTTTCTATGATTTTTAAAAACTCATTTTATACAGATTCAACTCTCAAAAAGCAATACCTAGCCAATTAAATTATGTTAGAGCTGAGCATAACTATAAAAGTATATACAGTGCACAGCATAAGTGAGTACACTTATGTACACTTTTTTATATATAAAATAATAATAATAATACTAATTATATAAAAGTTAGGGAAATTTCTATAGTGTGTGTGTATATATATATATATATATCTTCAGTGTTATTAGCATGCATATTACTAGGACATTGACTGTTATTTGTACTTATAAAGCACATATTAATGCCTTTTACATGACCATATTCTACATCCCTTAATCGTACCCAATACCTAAACTTAATACCTTACTATTAATAAGCAGTAATTAGGAGTTTATTGAGGCAAAAGTTGTAGTTAATAGTTAGTTAATAGTGAGAATTGGACCCTAAACTAAAGTGTGACCATAAATATACATTTATTATATAAAATTTGTATCTATTTTCATGACTTTCCATGCCTGGAAATCACTATTTTACAGTTCTCTGATATGTAATTAGATTTGGCATATTCTCACAATATGTATTTGCTTGTGCTTTTGTTTACACACCTGTTCAGTGTTGACATAGTTCTGTAGAGCGTCACGATGAATCCCACCGCCGCCGCCACTCTCCTGATGATATCCGTTTGGGGTTGCGGGCCCTTCGGAATACTCGTACTCATCATATTCTTCTTCCTCTTCCTCATCATACTCGTCCTCATCCTCATCTTCATCCTGATCTTCTTCTTCCTCACGCTGAAGCGCACGGTATTCCCAAACTGGGGGGAGCGATGGAAGGTTCTCATAGTTGAGCAACGCGGTGCGTCGATGACCACCGACCCCCATTCCCCGGTCACAGCCGTATGCCTGCGGAGGCAGTGAGGAAGCGTGTGTGTGCGTCAGCGGGAGGGAATGTGGATGTGTGTGTGTGCGGGAATCACCAGTGGTGCTGCTACTGCTACTGGAGCCCAAAGACTGAGATTGGGACACAGTGCTCGGACTTAGCCTTTGCCTACGTGCCCCTCGGAGTCCGTTGATATTCTCATATGTCAGCTGGCTTTCTGAGCAAGGCTCCATGCTCGGGTGTCGGTGCATTAGATGATGGCAATGGTGATAGGAGTGTGTGTTGCACATGTGTACGGACGGGGTCTCCTCTCCTTCTGTTTCGGAGCTGCCGTCTGGCGCTCGAAGCGGGTGAGTGACGTGGCGGTCTCTGTCTCTCTCCATCAGGTGGCGCTGTGCTGGGGTCGGACCCAACATGAACTTCACCTCCTGGGCTCCAGGCTGGAGGAAGACCTGAGGGTCTTTGTGAGGGTCGTCCATGGGGCAGCAATGCATGCTGGGTTGGCCTGGGACTGGGCCCCCACGTATGGTGGTGGTAGTTGAGGTTTCTGGGTAGGTGGTGGGCCGCACTTCAGGCAGGGAGTGGACACAGTGGCGGCTCGAGAGGTCAGTTTCCATTCCCACTGTATTCACATATGTATGGGTCTGAAAACAAGCGAGAAAGGTTTGTTAGTTGCTATATAAGTGACTTACTGCACACTAATTGCCTGGGCTAAGTGTTAAAGTATAGATATTTTAACACCTGGAAAAAGTTTTATTATTATTCAAATGTACAAAGGTTTCAAAAGTATTTTTTAGAAATTTAAGCCAAACTTACAAATGCATGAATGTCACTGTATTAAATAACTCAACATCAAATCAAGAGGCATTTACTTAAAATTAAATAGCACAAACACACTTTTCAAGCAAAAACAATTCACTTGTTAGAAGCTATGTGGTTTTAAATGTGATGAACTTGAATCTGTGGTTACTCTGCTAAAAACATCCACTAAAATCACTATGAGATGAATTGGTTAAGGTGTTAGTTCATCCAAAAATTACTATTCTGTCATCATTTATTCTCATGTTGGTCCAATGTTGTTTTGGACCCCAATGACTTTCACTGAATAGACTAAAGCATTGTAAACATCCTTAAAAATGTTCCTTTTTGTTCCACAGGACAAAGAAAGTCATACAGGTATGGAACGACATGAGGGTGAGTAAATGATAACAAAATTCTTATTTTTGGGTGAAGTATAGAAAAGGTCTAGCATTATTTGATTGATTTGGTATGTTGTGGCTAATGCAGTGTTGCTTGAGCATCCAAATACTATTTGTGACTACTGTATGTGTGCACAGGCAGGTGTTTGTTCTCACTTGGTCATCCAGTCCCATGAGGCTGTGTCTGTGGTCGTTGGTGAGAGAGGGCTGCGATGAGTCTGCACTGATTGGGTATCCTGGGTATCCATTAGGAAAACCCTGCATCGGGAACGCAGGGGCTACACAAACAGAACAAAGCACAGTACACATAAGCACGTGATATTTAGGTCTCCCTCCTATAAAGGTTCTGTTGATATATGAGCGAGATATAAAAATAAAGTTGTGAGAAACATTTAATGAATGGAGTGGGAAAATATGTAAATACATGTGGCTAGGTGTTTAAATGTGCATGCGCTTTTTCTACTCATTAAAAAGCAATACCATTTATGTGACAGAATTAATTTACAAATATGTACATATGAAACCCTATTTGTTTAAGTGTGTACATATTCCAGCTCACTATTGGGTGTCTGTGGAGTTCGAGGCATGTCCATTTCTGGTGCATGCCCGGGTCGGGTCATGATCATGGGCTCTTCCACCACATTGATGCTGTTACATTGCATCAACTCCTGCAGCAGGTTGAAGATCTCTTCTGCACGAGAGCACTTGAATGCAAAGATCCCTGTCAAAACATACAAGAATAACTCAAGAAAATAGCAAGAAAAAAAACATTAAAAGCATAGGAGGAGTGTCACTTTTATTCATGGGGGAAGGCGCAAAAATATATTGGCACACAAAACACCTAAATTAGGATGACAGCATTAAATTGAACTTAATTTAACAATAACTACAATTAATATCACTAGTATGCACATTAAATTAAGTAGTCAAATCAACCAGAGTGCAACAGTCAGGTTCCGGAAGTAAAAACTCATTCATTTTCTCAATAAGGAAATCGATTTTTAACAATAACATACAAACCATTATAGATCAAGATAGACCTACTGTGAGCTCAGAGGTTGTTAATCAATGGTATATGCTTCAGCACACGCTATTTCAACTTATTTTTAAAATAATTGTTTAACAACTGAATTAATGGTGAAAAACTACATTACCCAAAATGCTGTACAACAATTCCACCAATCAGAGATTCGCGCAAATCGCACCAAAAGAGCTTCCATAAAGCCCTGCGAATGATGTCAAAATACTTAAATATTTGTATACATATGCATATTTTGCAATAAACCTAAATAAAACCTAAATAAACCTAAAATATATTGTTTCTATTGATTTAATCAACAACTTTAAATTAAAGCCATTGAGTACACAGTCTTGTACATTTTTCTTATTGTTTGATTTTCAAATACTTTTTTGCTTCAAATAAAACTTTGGGTAATACTTTATTTTAGGGCCTTTTAACTAGTTGCTTATTAGCTTGCATATTACTAGAATATTGGCTACTTGTTAAACACATATTAATGCCTTTTTCTACATGACCTTATTCTACATCCTTAATCCTACCCAATACCTAAACTTAACAACTACCTTACTAACTAGTAATAAGCAGTAATTATTAGTTTATTAAGAGTAAAGTCATAGTTAATAGTGAATATGTGTTTCCTATACTAAAGTGTTACCAAACATTGTGATTCACCTTGTAGCTGGCTGTCTGGAGGAAAAAATTCTTCCGGAACCAACGCCACTAAAAAAAGTGGGCGGTCACTAATGCACTCTATATACCAGGGGTGGCGAATGTCGGTCCTGGAGACCCACAGTCCTGCAGAGTTTTGCTTCAACCCTAATCAAACACACCTGAACAAGCTAATCAAGGTCTGAAGGGTTACTAAAAGCTTCAGACAGGTGAGTTTTTATCAGGGTTGGAGCTGAACTCTGCAGGATGTAGAAGTAAGAATCATCTCACCTTGTCCTGTCTGACAACGACGGCCACTCTCGAAAGAGAAGAGGTTGGAATCGTAACCGTATCGACGCAGGCAAAGGTATGGCCACCGAATGGCGTCACGTTTGCGTGTGTGCAGAATGAGCTCTGTCTGTGTGAGCTCCATGGTTCCTGAGCCCAACTCATTTCCCTCATCGTCCACATTAGTCACCTGTCAAACATAACCAGTTATCACAGATCCAATTGATGCTCTACTAGGTGAACCTAGCAGCTATTCTCAAATGTTGCACTTAAAATATTCACCACCACAGTACTTTTTAAAGGTTTGTTTCTGTCAGAAAGTGTAAATCTTGTGAAAAGCACCTTGAATTTGTTGAGATGGTTGTCTTGGATAGCGTCTCTGTATAGACAGCTCCAGCAGCTCCCCATAGCTTCAGCAGGCCAGCTGAAACCTTAAACAGGGACAAACGGGTCAGTTAATGCCAGAACTATATGGAGACAGCTATTAATAAGCAAGACATTTATAATTGTTTTATTTATGTAAAATAAATAGGCAATGCATAAACAGATGACTGAAGACAAAAAGTACACTTTTACATGCTCACCTGGTCCAGGCCATCAGTGGGAGTGATGCTTGCGTCAATCCCAGAATCCTCTGCTGGGTGTCATGGCGGAAGTGGGGTGTGCTGGTAAGAGCATCCAGGCCCAGTGCACAAATGTTTCATTTCTCCTATGAAGCAGAGAAAAAGAAAAGACTTGACGTACAATCCTCTGAGTATACTGTCCTCTTTTTCAAGAACTACTGTGATTAAGACACAGGGAATGAAGTTTCTCTGTCTCTGACTCCCACTGGATAAATAAAATGTAATTACTTTGTACTGGGAATCTTATTCTCAAGTGAAAAGCAGCTTGCAATTCACAGTTTCACATTCAGCCTATGTGCACTGATCGTCAAAAAAGATGGTCTAATAACTTATAACCGCAACTTGTATTTCAGGTGGCTTCAAACACAGTTCTGTCAATCCAATTTAATGTCATAAAAATTATACTGGCATGTAGAAACACAGTAAAAATGCAACTTTTGAGTGTGATCCCACCAAGAAAAGTAAGTTGAGATTTTGAAAACAGCCCAAATACAGAGTACCATATTTATGCTTTGCTGTGTTACTGTGTTTCCCTGCTTAAGCACTTAAGGTACTGCAAGAATGCATTATTATATTAAAACCCATGGGAAAAATTCCAACAGGTGTCATTGCTTTCTCTAAGTGTGGAATGACCACTAACTACTATCTAATTCAGTCCTATAAACATGATTTTAGACCCATTCATGAACTGAATCTCAAAATTAATATCAGTAAACATGTTTGTTGTTCTTAAAATATGCAAGAATAAAGTGCATTTGTTTAAAGTTCATAACACAGACATTGACTACATTTGTTCATCACTTAAAATTAAACACTATAAGACTGTAAATATGTGTCCATCAATTAAAGAGCAAAGAACAATTTCTGCAAGTAACAAGTAGCACAAGTTTAGTTCATCAACACAGCAGTTAATCAAAAAAAATCATGTTAATTGAAATTTATGTGGATCTACAATTCAAGAACATGCTGGACCACATCAGAAATTCTCATAATGTATGGATAAAACCAATAAATAAACTAATACTTTTTGCTCTGAAATGATACTACACATTCAAATAAATGTAAATCATTTAGAAATGAATACCTGAAACATGCAAAAAAACTAACTTTTTGCTCTGATTCTCTGCATGCTCGTTTAAAAACCATGAACTACCGTGAAAATAGAAAAAAACTTTAATAAAACGGCAACTGTGTTTCATGTAAATTAATGTGGTGTCTAATATTAAAATAGCAGTAGTTTTATAACAATGGCTTCCACAAAAATGTAAACTCAAATCCAATTCCATATTACAAAAATTATCGAATAACTACTATATAATGCTAAAATAAAATGAATTGTATAATTATATATGTTGCCTGATTTATGTCTAATATTAAAATCAACATTAACATGACTCAAAATTAATAATACAGTGCTCACACTGATCAATATAGCATCTTGAGCATTTCAAATGGCATAACTGCTTTAGATTAAATGTGAAAAGGTTAATGGTGGAAGATGGTAGCATTTTAAATGTGGGCCAGGCCCTTCAGATGAATTCATGTGCAATTTATTAATAAAGTTTGTCATGCACATGAAGGCCCAGTCATAAAGTTGCTTTCCACATATCCCCAAACTAACATACACAGTATTAGCGCCATGTACAGTCCACAGAAATTGGAAAGTGTGCAATACATTAAAGGTAGGCTTGGAGATAATGTATTTAATATTTTATCTCTTTTTGGATATTGATAAATCAGTGGCTATCAATATGAGCATGTCAGTTCATAACATCAGGCCACACAATGTCTCGTGCCTCACACAGCAGTCGAACCTGAAATCCACATTTGATTCTCTAAGGTCTGTCATGCAGGACCAAACGCGTTTTGCACCTGGAAAATTGTGTTTTTGTCTATAGTTTATGCAATAAACCAGAATCTTACATCCAGATCTCGTGCAGCAGGTCTTCCGAATAGACACTTAGTGACAAACAGATGCAACTTGAACGTCTTGTAGCACATCACCGCCAAGAATCAGTCGTAAAACCCGTAGAACTGCTGCACAAATCTGCAGGACTAGCTTTTTAATGCTAAGACAGAAAAGCAAAGTAGAAGTCGAACCAGTAAAAGCAACACTTGCGGCGTTCACGGAGATGGCTCGCTATGTTCCAGCCTTTGTATCCACGTTAGTGTTACACTACCACTAACCGTTTGCAGCTGGATGCTAGTAACTATTGTGTATCAAACACATCATATTCACGCAAACTAATGAGATGAATGAGAGCAGGATGCGATAGAGCTCGCGCTGTACCAGCAGCATCAAAACACGTTTAGGCTACTGCAGAACAATTCAGCTGCGGTTGCTACTCACATGTTTGGCAATGATTGCAATACGAGACGAGACAGATGAAGGATGCGAACAGCAGTCCACGGCGGATGCTACACCATCGCACTTGTCGGTCGGCGTGGTGGTCGTTTTGATGCTTATTCTAGTGGTAAGACTAAGAAAAAGCGAATTGCGTGAAAATATAACAATAAAGGCAATTGTTTTTTTCCCCGTAACGCCCCCTTGCTGCGGCACGGGCCTCTCTTTGACATTTCCCGACCACCAGGGTGAGAGTTCAGGCAGACAACGAGGGCTGCTGGAGCGACAAGAAGGTAGAATATGCTGGAGGACCAGAAGATGAGGTGTGAATGTGTTTGAGCATCACACGATGACGTGTTGGCAGCAGCTCTATTTAAATCCACCTTGCTGTCATTTAAGACAGACTAATCAAAATCTTATTGGTTTTATACATTCAGCATTCTGTCAAACAGGTGTTTTTCGATTAGAGAAATGGTTAAAGCTTTCATTTCTGAATCGTTTGTAACTGTTCAATATTCATTACTTAGTTTATGATCAACTGTCCAACAGTTTATTGAAGAAGAATAAAAATTTAACTGCATAAATGTGAAGAAAAAAACAAATCTCAGGGCCATTTGTATGTGAGTCTCTAGTCTGTGATAAAAAGATAAATATTTTACACATTTACCAAGTTTTTAGAGACTACATATATTGATTTTAGTTTCATACATTTTTGAAAAATACTGATACCATTTTCTACAAAAATATATATATATATATTATATTTTTACCATCAAGTAGCCTAAGAAGTACCAAAATATTTTCATCAGGCCTTGGCTTGAATACACAGGACACAGTTTTCAAAATATTAATATATATATATATATATATATATATATATATATATATATCACAAAAGTGAGTACACCCCTTACATTTCAGTAACTATTTTAGTATATCTTCTCAAGGGACAATACTATAGAAATGAAACTTGTATATATTTTAGAGCAGCCAATGGGCTGCTTGTATAGCAGTATAGATTTACTGTCCTCTGAAAATAACTTAACATACAGCCATTATTGTCAAAATAGCTGGCAACAAAAGTGAGTACACCCTAAGTGATAACAGCTCTACATCTTTTAACCATGCAAAGCCACATGTCCTATTCATCATGTTCATGTTTTTTGTCTGCTCGACAGGAACATACAAATTTGCGTATCTTGTATTAGAGCAGTTAAAATTTGGTGCTTTGAGTACAATTCTCTCATACTGACCACTGAATGTTCAACATGGCACCTCATGGCAAAGAACTCTCTGAGGATTTGAGAATTAGAATTGTTGCTCTCCACAAAGTTGGCCTAGGCTATAAGAAGATCGGTAACACCTTGAAACAGTTACAGCACAGTGGCCAGGGTCATACAGAGGTTTTCCAAGACAGGTTCCACTCGGAACAGGCCTTGCAAGGGTCAATCAAAGTAGTTGAGTCCTCGTGTTGTGCGTCAGGTGCAGAAGCTGGCTTCAAAAAACAGATGCATGAGTGCTGCCAGCATTGCTTTAGAGGTTGCAGAAGCAGAAGGTCAGCTTGTCAGTGCTCAGACCATACGCCACACACTGCAACAAGTCGGTTTGCATGGCTGTCGTCCCAGAAAGAAGCCTCTTCTGAAGCTGGCTCACAAGAAAGCCTGCAAACAGTTTGCTGAAGACAACCTGTCCAAGAGCGTGAATTACTGGAACCATGTCCTGTGGTCTGATGAGACTAAGATAAACTTGTTTGACTCCAATGGTGTCCAGCATGTGTGGCTACTCCTCAGTACCAAGAAAATTGTGTCTTGCCTAGCATGGTGGTGGTAGTATCATAGTCTGAGGCTGCATGAGTGCTGCTGGGACTGAGGAACTGCACTTCATTGAGGGGAACATGGATTCCAACATGTACTGTGACATTCTGAAGCAGAACATGATGTCATCCCTTCAGAAACAGGCCCGAACGGCAGTTTTCCAACATGATAATGACCCCAAACACACCGCCAAGATGACCACTGCCTTGCTGAGGAAGCTGAAGGTGAGGGTGATGGAGTGACCAAGTATGTCTCCAGACCTGAACCCTATTGAGCACCCGTGGGGCATCCTCAAGCGGAAGGTGGAGAAGCGCCATGTGTCTAACATCCAGCAGCTCCATGATGTCATTATGGAGAAATGGAAGAGGATCCCAGCAACAACCTGTGCAGCTCCGGTGAATTCCATGCCCAGAAGGATTAAGGTAGTTCTAAATAACAATGGTTCTCACACAAAATATTGACACTTTGGCCACAGTTTTGACATGTTCACTTAGGGTGTACTCACTTTTGTTGCCAGTTATTTAGACAATAATGGCTGTATGTTGAGTTATTTTTAGAGGACAGTAAATCTGGACTACTATACAAGCAGCACATTGACTACTCTAAAGTATATACAATTTTCATTTCTATAGTATTGTAGTCGCTTGAGAAGATATACTAAAATGGTTGCTGAAATGTGAGGGGTGTACTCACTTTTGTGAGATACTGGTAACATATCAGTTAACGTTAGTTTATTCACTGTGAACTAACATGAACAAACCCTCAACAACTGTATTTTTTATTTATAAACATTAACAAAGATTAATAAATGCTGTAAAATTATATTGCTCATGCAGTTCATAATGCATTAAATAATTTTAACAAATAAGACCTTATTGTAAAGTGTTACCGAAATGTGATATGCAACTCTCTGAGCTCATTTTATATACTAAGTAGCAGATATGACATTTTTGAATGTCAAAATCCCCAGATGATTGCCACAGACATTGCTTTAATCGTATAAAGTAGATAGCATGACAAAGAGTAGTGAGAAGGTCTTCACTGGAGTCCAGTCGAGGCTTTGCATGTGGAGGCTCAAAAGAGCTCAAAATCATCAAGCATCTCAAAACTCTCAGCAGTAGCAGGAGAGAACTCATTGTCAGAGTAAATAGCCCTCTTTCTCTTTCGTGAGCCTGTGAAATAAGGCAGAATTTCCTCAGAATCAGTGGCTGCAGCTTCCATGACACCAGGACTGAGGGGCAGCTGATGCTTGTCCTCTTCCTGCCCTGTGATGGCAGCAATCTCAGTCTGTCCATCGTGTGTGTCAAAAGAGAGGTCTAGTATTTTAAAGAAATCCTCAGGTGTTGCGAAATCCAAATTGTCATGAAGCTCCTCAATCATATTATGTGGCACAGAGGAGGATAGATTTGGTATGGTGCTGCTGTCATCAGCTTTGTTTGTCCCATCCACATTAATGCCAAGATTCTTCAACCTATCCATTAAGCTGGCTGGCCAGAAGGCTGGTGGAAGGTTGTAAACACCTACAAATTTTATTGGACCAAGCTCCTGCAGATTTGGAGGATCCCAGATCAAATCTAAACATGAAAAACATAAGCATACGAATATATTTATCTCTCTTATACTGATAAACTACAACATTGGTGTGATATTAATGCTAAGAAATTACTTTCAGGTGTGATAACACCACAATGAGTCTCAATCGCATCAGATCTTGGAAGGGCCTTATTGTGGCTGGTAGATTCCACCTCATCTCCGTAATCCGGTGAGGGAGGAGGTGGAGGTGGGCATGGAGGTAGCATGAGGTCATTTTTGGTCATGGCAGGTCCTTAAAAATTACACGTCATTTAATGAAACAAGCAAAAATCTTTAAATCAGATTTAAATGACTGATGTAAACTGTAAAAAATTATTGTTATTACAGCATTTTTGTTGTTGTTGTTAAAACAGCTTAGATAATTTATGTAGTTCAGAAAACATACTATTTTGAGTTTATGTTGATTAAACCAATCTCCTTCATTGTATTAACTACATTTTTTTTATTTCAATGAACTCAAAATGTTAAGGCAACCAAGTTTCTTACTTTTTTAAGTTAATCCAACAATAATTTTTACAGTGTGTAGATAGAGGTAAGAAACATGATTAAAAATGTCATATTCATAATTCATATTTATTGCACAGCATTTTGGATGAATTACTGAAAACTTTTTTTGTCAATATTAGTCAAAAATAGTTGGTTTAAAGCTTATGCTCGATAATTTGCTTAGTTTAAATCAACCACTTTAAACAGGAAATCATGTATTCATACCATTATGCAGGCCTATTTGAGGTGATGGAATGTTAGAAGGCTGCTCATCCTCTGGCCCGGACTGGGAACAATCATAGGAATTCATTAAAAAGTATATAATCATGCAAATATTGCTCTCTTAACTCACTTGTGTTCACTTGCGATTGATTATAAGTCTCTCATCAGTAAAATACTCTCATCTGCTGTTAGTATGTTTTAAAGAGACATTCCTGAGAATTCCTTTTATGATGTCATAAAGGTTAAACGGCTGCAGTGGCTTTATTGTAATTCCTGCACTGTATGGCAGGAGATGAAATGATGTATAGTTAAAATACAAACAAAAATACAGTTGCACTATATACATACTATATATAGACAATAAGGCGTTCATTTTTGCTACCATTGCTGCCAAAAGCATTTTTATTACAGCATGTTTAGAATGTAATCTTGAACATTTTAGTTTTTAATGTCACTATACATAACGCATACACATAACATAAACAGTTTCATTTTATTTATAAAAATGAAAATAAAAATTCATCATCAATCATTGGTGAGATTGGTCTTGATTGCAAACACACATCTAACTCAATTTTAATGAATTGAAATTGCTTTCACAAAATAATGACATAACATACTTGTTAAAGTCATTTAGTTTCAGCTAAAATAATGTTTTTAATAAATTACAATAGGCAAATAAAAAAAAAACATAAAATATCACTCAATCGCAGTGTTCATGTTATATGTTAAATGTCTACAGGTAAACCACTTGGCTTGGGAAGGTTTTAAAAGAAAATAACTATTTCTTCTAGAAGCAGTCTATTAAACACATGTAAGTAGCCTACAGAGGGAGTCGTTTTCATAGTCTGTAACTGTACATTCTGCATGTTGCACGTTTCCTTGGTGCTCTTACCCAACTGGAACAAGGGAATAAAAATGGTTCGATCTTGGTGTTAATTTGCACAAAATTCATTCAGTCCTGCATTACAAATAATTACACAACAGATATTTATATAGTCTGATTATATTTAAAACAATCTTATTTCAATGTTATTGACGGGGTTCTGTTGTCGACTTCGTGGCAGTCGTCGTCGATTTGCCAGCTTTTTGGGACTACTTGATTTTTGACACATCAAAGCTAATTTTCAGTGGTATATTCAGTGATGAAAACGGACGTCTGATCCAGCGCAGCGCCGCGTTGATCTTCTTGAACACCATTCTCGCATTACTATGCTGATCGTTTCACAACACGAGGAAGCGGCAGATGTTTATATGACTCTCTCTAGTGGCCAACGTTTCAGTAGCATTGTTTCTACACTAGAGCAGCCTAGTCCTTCTTGCACGCCCACTGTCTGTTACACAAAGTTATATCATGATTGCAAGATCATTCCGGTCATAGGAGGCCATCGAGACTTGTCTTCACATAACATCGAGCAGCTCTTCGACCTGTCAGGTAAAGGCAACAGCGTCGTTATTTAGTAAAACACGCAACTGCTTTTCTCTGATAAGTGCGTCGTTTAAAATCGTAAACAAAATTCTGTAGCGCGCGTTAAATAATGTTCTGCTGAGCGCGTGACTAACATTTTGCAACCACTCATGCTGTTTGTACGAAAGGAATACTGTCTATATGTGTTATATGCAACATTCTCATCACCATCTTCACTTTTAAAAATACAGTTTTGAGAGTCATAGGCTATGTGCGTCGAGTCGCTCTCATAGTAGGACAAACTGAACTGTCAATGAACCTAAACTTGATTCAGTGATTCCATTGTTGGAAGTTCATTCAAATTAATTTAAAACCGAAAAAATAGCATATTTATTAATAACAAATTTGATAACCTGCGCCAAACAGGCGTTTATTTCGAACGCATTTCAACAAAATCTTTTTTTTATTTTTTATTATTTTTTGTTTACATATTTACCCAACAGATATAGCAAAATAGTATTATATTTGAGTGTTTTACTTATTTTACTGTTTTTTATATATATATTTATTACTACATATTAGTTATACAGACAATAAGGGTGCATAGCAATTACGCTAAAACTGTGTATGTTCATAGGCAACTGCTAAGAAACCTGCATTCGCCAGTTTGCATTGAAATAATGTGGATTCCTATGCTGAGTTTGACTGCCCTGCCACATGTTGGTGGGATATTTGGAGGTCTCATCACACGGAGGGAGGTGAAGACATGGTACACCACGCTCAATAAACCCTCATGGAGGCCACCTAATGCTGCCTTTCCAGTGGTGTGGACCACTCTCTACACTGGCATGGGGTTAGTTCAAACAGTGGCCGCTTATTAAATCCGCCAGTTATGCATTTAAAGCTTTAAAGGAAGTTGTAGTTAAGTTTAAAAGTTAATAAATAACTAAAAAAAACCTCCAGATGGTGTAAATAATAGTTTTTCTTTTTTAAAGCTATGGTTCATACCTTGTGTGGAAAGAGCTCGGAGGCTTCACCCAGGATGCAATGGTGCCACTGGGGCTCTATGGGTTGCAGCTGGCACTTAATTGGGCCTGGACCCCCATCTTCTTTGGAGCACACAAGATTAAACTGGTGAGACATTACTCTGAGGTTCAAAATTCATATTGTTTAGTTAAAATACAGAGAAACTATAGTAGTCAACATTTGAAGTGGATCAAAACCTTCAATCAAAGTTGTCCTAAAACCTTCTTCTTAGGACAACTTTGATTAACTTTTTTGATCCACTTCAAATGTTGCCTACTGTACTTTAAAGGTAAACCAGGAACCAGTTTCTCTGCATATAGGAATGAGATAATATCAGAGATTTTTGTGGAGACATACTTGACTGAAACTCTATAGTACTGTGTCAGGGGTTCAACAGATTTTTCAAGCTACCTTCAAGTTTGTTCGGTTCTTCTTTCATATCTAGGCACTGATAGAGCTACTGATGCTGAATGGCACAGTGGCAGCAACAATGGTGTCTTGGTATCCCATCAGCCGCACTGCAACACTGCTCATGGTCCCATACATGGCCTGGCTCTGCCTTGCTACCAGCCTCAACTACTGCATTTGGAGAGACAATCCTGATCCCAAAAAAGACGACTAAAGAGGCCAATAAAAACTAACACTATTTTAACTAACACAACTGATTAGAAGTGAAGTTACTGTTTAATAATGAAGCATTTTGTTTATTTTTACTTACAAGTTTATAATATCAGAAAATTCACAATGTCTTAATTAAGAGCAGTAAAGGCAATAAAATGAGAATGTTCTAATGCTTCCATCATCTCTTCACTTAAGTTCAGCATTTTACACAGATCAGTTTATAGGTTCTTCCAACTCAAAATGTTTAATAACAGAAAAATGTTTTGTTTGCTTGCTTCCTTTCCTATTTTTATGAATAAAAATGTTTTAATGACTGTTTGAAAGGAAATTCAGTTACAATGTAGATTCTATTTTAAACACCAAGGTCTGGTCATGAACCTTTGTGGCTGTGCAAGGGTGGTGGTCAGGCAGGGTAGGTTTTTATCATCTATCTTTCGTGAACATATTTTGCCATAGTATAGATCATATTATCAATATCTGCCAGAAAATTCACGAGTGTGCACTAAGCTTTATGTTATTTCACTTGTCTATGCAACTTTCTATTAATGCACTTCAGATGTCATTTCATCCTAATCCTAAAATACAAAATTTCACAAACTTTAAATTAAGATGGATTGTTAAAATGGAAATTAAATACATTTCTGTTTTATTTTAGACTTTAAGTAATAAATATATAACCCCCAATGACATTGAGGGAATTAATGAAAACAAAAGCTTGATTTTTCTTTTGCATAGTATTTTCTTGAGCGAATCTGCCTTAAAGTTTTAAAATTTTGAAGGTTTGTAACCAAAAAAAGGCACCATTAACTTCCATAGTATGGGGGGGAAAATTCTATGGAACTGTTTGATTACAAACATTCTTCAAAGTATATTCATTTGTGTTCAGCAGAAGAAAGAAATTTATACAGGTTTGGAACAACTTGAGGGTGAGTTAATGATGATGACAGATTTTTCTTTTTTGGGTTAACGTCCCCTTTAACTCCCCCATGACTACATGTGTAAAACAGGATTGAACATCTAGAAGAAAATACAGTCTAAAAGATAATAAAATTAAGCGTGTAAAAACAGTTTGAGAATGTTTTTTAAAGAATGTACATAATTCAGAATGGCTTTTAATCAGTGGAATCATAAAACACACTGGGTTGTTTTATGGTAAATACAAAAAGTATTTATTTGCATTATGGATTCAAGAGAAATAATATGCAAGTAATAATCTATAAAACTGAATATTGTTTTTCCTGAATAATCACATTTCTTCAACTTTAACACAGCTCTCCAAATGAAACCATCCATTTTATTTCTTGGAAGTTTCTGTTCAACCATCAACATGAAGAGAGCTACAGTTGTTAGAAGTGAAGATTTACATACACACCTTAATTGTTTTATTTTTGAAAAAGTGCAAAGAGGAATAAGATCTGTACAGTACGATGATTATTTTTCAGCTTTTTCAGGGGGTCCATCTTCAGGTTTGGAGGAGAAGCGCTCCATTAGTGTCTTCCACAATCCCTTCTTCTCCTCATCTGTTTGCTGCATGTTTCCTGCAAAAGAAAGCTTATTTTTGTAATTTCTATATGGTAATAGTACACATAAAATGAGCGTTAATGAACCATTACTTTGACATGAAATGTAAAGGTGATCTAAACAAACTGCTCTTATAGTGAAAATTCACAATACAATCCAACAATATTTCCTCTCTAATTCAAAAATAATATACATTTTTTTCCTCTTCTCACTAGATTATGAGATGTTACATGATGCTGAATGTCAATACAGACTAGAACTTTACATTTAAGATTTAAACAAGTTTTTATAAACTACTCAAGTTTGGAGTCATTAAGATTTTAATAATTTAAGAAATTGATAGGTTTATTCAACAAAGACACATTAAATTGATCAAAAGTGACAGTAGAGACTTTTACAATGTTACAAAAAAATGCTAATCCAAATAAATGCAGTTTTTACTTTCTAAAGAATCCTGGAAAAAAAAAAAAAAATGCATCACTGTTTACACAAACATATTAAGCAGCACTCTTTTGAAGATAATGAAATGTTTCTTGAGTACCAAATCAGCATACTAGAATGATTTCTAAAAGATCATTTGACACTGAAGACTGGAATAATGATGCTGAAAATTCAGCTTTACCATCACAGGAATAAAATTACATTTTAACATAGAAAACAGTTATTTTAAATTGTAATTATATTTCACAATATCACTTTTTTTCTAAAAAATTCAGACAATTTTAAGAAATCCTCACCTGTTGCCAACAGTATTCGGCACTCCTCCACTGTCACACCTGTAAAACTTGTATCTTTCACTCGTGGAAACTAAAAACAAACAAACAGACAAAAATATTATGATGCTGTCAAATGTATTTAATGAGGTTTGCGTTAATTAAATCAACTAAATTAAAGACATTCTACAATAACAAAAATGTGAGGAAAGATGTTTTGATAAATATTCCAGTCTCTACAGAATATGCATGCTATGAATCTCTTTCAAAGAAAGTAAAGATACAAAAAAAAAACAAAAAAAAAAACAATATTTCTAAAGATGACAGCCAGTTAAAATATAATGTAAATATAAACGTTTAGATCTAGAAGATCTTTTAGGAAATTTCACTCACCTTTTCTTTGTACATATTACTGTTGATGCGAGCCAGACTTTCATACATCTGATCACATCTCTCTGGGTCTGAAATCTAAATTGAGACATATAAGACACAATGTTGCATAAGATATTTGTATTGCTGCTTAAAATAGTTTTTTTTTTTTTTAGAAGGAATCTTTACAAGAAAAAAACACTCTACACTGAGCTAGAGATAACAAACCTTCAAGTACATGCTACAGTAAGAGCTTCTCTAACATATCCAGCAAAATAACATGACTGTCTAATGAAAGCCTGAATACCGCTGCACATAATATGAAAGATGACATCTGACTCGTCGACATGCAAAATCTGCCACAAGGGTAAAACGTGCAGTAATTCACTTAGTAACTCCCCTACCTGTGTATTTTCTCCTTCTCGGAAAGCACTAGCGACTCTTTGGCGTAAAAATGTTCCTAAATCTCGCCCTTTCTTTGACTCGTCCTTTGGCCATTCCTCGCATAGCTTTAGAAATCGACGGTATCTGGTGGCAGACATGTTTTACGTATAGAAATTTGTAGGTGGTGTTTCACAACTGCACTGTGCTGAAAATCTGTAAGCCGTGGAGGGTCAAATGCTACGGCGTTTCTAAATCGAATTCCTCATAGAGAAAATCGCCCGTCTCTTAATACGGTTTGTCCCAGTTGAGGATCCGTAGTGCCATACTGTTAACCTCGTGGTTTGCCGTAGAAATCTCAAGGTAATATCAAAGACCCTCTGCTTCCTCGGCTAATACTAATTTAGTACCGCCACGACACTAAAAGAATAATTTAGTAACATAAAATGAGCGGAAAGAAAGCAGATGGGAAATCAGGTGGTGTCATGGGCTGGATAAGCTCAGCTTGCCGTTTTGCAGCGGACAGAAATGACTTCAGAAGGTTTGTTACTGTTGTAAATTCTCTACCAAAGCTTGAAACGACACGAACAGTACTGCTGCTACAACTCATATCGGAAATGATGTTCAAATGTATCCTTTTAAATATCTTGCCAGCATTTGTGATGGTCTCCTTTGTTTTATTGTTACAGGAATCTCCTTGTAAACCTGGGTTTATTTGCAGCGGGTGTTTGGGTCGCAAGAAACCTCTCAGATTTCGACTTAATGTCTCCTCAGCCAGTCACGTAGCTCCCGAACAACAACAAAAAAGGACTTGCAGGTGAAACAGCAAAAACATTTGAGAGCATTGTTCACTCCCATCCTTCAAAAACAGGTCCGAGACTTAACTCTTATTTTCTCTTCTCAAAATAGGTGGTGCTGAAATGGAAGAACAGAGACATTTTCTACAGTGGGTCTTGTTGAACAAGCCCATTCGACACTTAAGGGAATAAATAAAATCCCAGCAATTGGATGATTACAATTGTAGATTTCTCGTGTAGATTTCTTTGTGTTTTGTTGAAATAAAGCTCATGTTGAAACAGTTGCCTATAGCCATTTATTTGTGAATAAATCTAAAATATACATAATATTGGAACAATATTCAAGAAAATTAAAAAGTCCATTATTTATATTTTAAAGCACTTTATAATGCATATTTTGATGTCTTAGTATCCTTTTACATAGCATTTCCACACGTGCAGTCCCTTATTTTGAAGACAAAACTTTGATCCAGGTCTCTTTTTCTAACCTGAGGACACATAAGTATTACAATTTTAGATATTACCTTACACAAGAATATTATATTTTTCAAACCAAAATGTTCGTTCAAGATAAACAATGCGCAAGATAATAAATACTGGGGTTGGACAATGAAACTAAAAACACTGGCCTTTCATGCCTATATATGTGGCCAATCTTCACTGATTTACATTCTATCAGTAAGCCGAGTCTGAAGGTTGAATTAGCAGAGCAATAGCACAGCTGTACATAAAATATTGCAATCCACACAACATAATGGGAGACGTATCAGTTCAAAAGCGGACAAATTGTTGGTGCGTATCTCTTGCTGGCTCATCTGTGAACAGGACAGCAATTCTTGTGGTGTATCGAGAGCTATGGTATCCAGGATAATGCTGGCATACCACCACATAGGATGAACCACATCCAACAGGAGTTACTGCAACTGTTGATGCAAGAGGAAGCTGACTGAAAGGGACGTCCAGGTACTAACCTGGATTGTATCAAAAAAAAATAAAAAATAAAATAATAATAATAATAATAATAATAATAATAATAATAATATAAAACCACAGCTGCCCAACTCACTGCAGAATTAAATGTACACCTCTCTACTCTCCTGTTTCCACCAAAACTGTTAGTCGGGAGTTTCACAGAGTCAATATTCATGATCGGGCTGCTATAGTTAAACCTTTGATTACTCGTGCCACTGCCAAATGTTGGGCAGACCTTGGGCTGAGGACAATGTGAAACATATTGTTCTCTGATGAGTCCACCTTCACCGTCTTTCCCACATTTGTGGGAGTTACAGCGTGGAGAAGCGCCAAAGATGATTAACACCCAGACTGTTGCTGCCCAGAGTGAAGCATGAGGATGGATCAGTGATGGTTTGGGCTGCAATATCATGGCATTCCCTACTGTGCTTGATGGGCGTGTCACTGCCAGGGACCACTGAACCATTCTGGAGGACCATGTGCACCTAATGGTTTAAACATTGTACCCTGAAGGGGGAGCTGTGTATCAGCATGATAATGCACCATTACATACAGCAAGACTTGTGACAGAATGGTTTGATGGACATGAAAGTGAAGTTGAACATCTCCCATGGCCTACACACTCACCGGATCTAAATATTTTTGGGCCACTTTGGGGTATTTTGGAGGAGCAAGTCAGAAAACGTTTTCCTCCACCAGCATCACAGTGTCCTGGCCACTGTTCTGGAATAGGAATGGCTCAAATCCCTCTGGCCACTGTGAAGGACTAGTATCTGTCATTCCCAAGACAAATTGATGCTGTATTGGCCGCAAAAGGAGGCCCTACACCTTACTAACAAATTATTGTGGTTTCAGTCTCATTGTCCAACCCCTGTATTGGCTTGTCTTGGCAATGGATTATATTGTGTAGTGCAAGTTACCGTGTGCGTGCAGCAAATATCAGGGCGGTGGAAGATCTATTGTGGTTCTTAGTCAGATGGAGCAGGAGGGATTCAGGGGGTAGTCCCAAAATCGTTGTTTTGATTTCCTCTACGCGCACATTATCAGGAAATAGTGCATGGTCCTGCACAACAAACCTGTTTCCACTAAGTGGAGTATAAATTGGACAACAATAACACTGGATACCAAAACTAGGTGATTGTAATTTAACATAAAAAAAAAAAAAACAGAGGCAGAGGGTCAATGAAATTATAAAAACATTCCATCAGATCATACCTTCTAACAGAGAGGAGCAAAAGATCATTGAAAAGATGTATGTATACATCTTTGCGAGAGACTACAGAGACTTTGTGATTGCCACCAACAATTAGTTGCTTCAAAGTTCCCTCTTGAATCAAATGACGCCCTCTGGTGATTAATGGAATGGACTGATTGAGAACAGAAAGAAAACTGGTTTAAAAATATGACAGCAGAAAAATAAGAAATACATTAAGGCTTTATACCTTGACATTTCCAAAGTCCACTAACTTGTCCAAACAAACAAGCAGCTCTGTCCTCTTCATTTGTTGGACACTTCTGTCACACTCCTCCACTATCTACACAATCAGATTTATGAAATTACAAATTTATTAATTTGTAAAGCAACAGATGAATTACATCTAATTACGGAAGCTTGTTTCTGCCAAAAAAAAAAAAAAAAAAATTTTCCCCTTGCAATTGCAAGAAAGTAAGAATTTCAAGTTTATATCTTGCAATTCTGACTTTTTTCCCCTCAGAATTGTGAGATAAAAAGGTCGCAATTAACTTTTTTTTTTTTTTTTTTTAATAAATTATTTTGTGGCGGAAACAAGCTTCCATACAGTATATAATACTGATCAGCATGTAATCAATTAATATGCAAGGCTGATAATAATTTATATTTAATTTATAGATAAAGATAGGGGCATTTATTATTATAATAAAAGCAAAGCATGACAGCCTACCTTACGCACAGCTTCAATGGCTTCCGTCAAATTAGAGACATTAAGACAAACACCTTTAGCTCTCTTGAGGATGTTCTAAGCCAAATAACACAAACCATTCATGTTCACAAAATAAAGATGTTAACAGGATTTTCTCTGAAGAGTCTACACATCTCCTGGGGCTGTATAAAGGAAAGCCAACCTCAAGTAAGAGCGTCATCCGTGTGATCCTCTGAAAAGGAAGAATCAAAAAAGACTTGAGCGTCTGTCTCTGGCATTGTGGATCTTTCTCTAGTTTCTTCAGGATCAGCGCAAATTTTCTGTTGCCCTGCCTGGTTGGAAATGAAAAATGGTAATTAGAACACTACCATGCCAAATCTATAATATTAAATTGAATTATGTGTTCAATTTGGAAGAAATATGAAAATGGAACAAACAGCAGCTGAGTGATGACGGCCTCCTGGTACATTATGTTAGTGATGTATGGCACATAGACTTGTTGGAAGTCTTGCTGGTGTTTCAAAACTATATCACCAACCCGCGACATCACCACATCCTGCCTGAGATGGGACTCCAGGTCCTGCAGAATCCTAAATAAACCAAAAATAAAAGTAATATTTAATTATGATTATATACACATGCACATACACACACTCACCAAGACTGCATTTATTTGGTCAAACACAGATTTAAAAAAAAAAAAAAAAAGGGGGAAGTGAAATGTTTCCTATTTAAAATATTTTAAAATGTAAGTTACCCTGCACCCTGTGATGGCAAAGCTGAATTTTCAGCAGCCATTATATGACAAATAGAGCAAAAAAATACTGTGAAATGTTATTTAAAACTACCGTTTCTATTTTAATATATTTTAAAATGTAATATACTTCTGTGATTGCAAATTTTCAGCAGCCATTTCTCCAGTTTTCAGTGTCACATGATCCTTCAGAAACTCAAGTAACATTGCTTATAATTATCCATGTTTAAAACAGTTGTGTTGCTTAATAGTTTTGTGGAAAAACTTTTTTTGTTTATATTCTTTAATTTTAAGATTTTTCAATTAATAGAAAGTTCAAAACAACGGATTTAGTTTGAAACCTTTTGTAACATTATAAAATGACTTTACTGTCACTTTAAACCATTTTAAAGCCTTGTTGAATAAAAGTTAAGTAAAAAAAACTTCTTGATGGTAGTGTATGTAAATCATCAGATTAAAATTATATTATAAATAATACTAAATAAATTATAAAATAAATACTGTTCACATAATATTTGTATTAACACTTTTTTTTCTACCATTAGTTATACAGACATCAGTGAGTCAGACATAGCAATCAGTGAGTCAAGTGAAAAGCAGCATAATGCATTTTTCATATATGAAATTGTATTACATTTTATTTTATCCAAGTATTTATCCTTACCATTCACTGACTCTGCAGACGTCCTTTAGGTTGGAGAACAGAACATGATGCTGCACACGGGAGAGGGTCTGTTTGAGTTCTGCTGAGCACTGAAACACATTCAGTGCTACTACCAGACTCTTCTGATACGAAGCCTCTGACACAATCAGCTCAAATATGGCCTAGCCCGAAATCACAATAACAGAGGGATGAGTAGTGTAACTTTACATCAGACATCAGACCAAGATCATGTTTTGCGAGCATACAGCAGTCTTGTTGGTATCCTGCAATACACACCTCCTGAAGCTGGATCTCCTGCGCACTGAGGGAGTTCAGCAGACCCTTTACTTGTGGTAACTCCTGCCATAGAGCGTATGGCTTAGCCTGTAGTCCTGGTGGGCTCAACACAGAGGTCGGGCTTAAAGGAGGAGGAGGAGTTTTCAGACCGGGAAGACGCATAGATGTCACCAATTCTGAAAGTCCTGTGTGCTGTGCTCTGTGTAAATCCTTCTTCACAGAGTTCATCCAATACTCCTGATATAAAGGGACCGCTAGGAAAACAAAATTGGAGCAGGTGAAAGCAATATTTGGTGTTACTATACGTATTTGATAAATAAATATTATATTGTGTAACTAAACTTTTTTTTTTTTTAGGACCATTAGTATTTTTTTACATGACCCCAACCATCCATTCTCACCCACTCATTAAAGAGAAAAAATAACTTGAAACAAACTTTTCTTTAAGCAATTTTTTGGTTTTTTTGGGGGTCTTTTGATTGTTTGGATGAAATGTGACCCAGCTACAGTATCTGGTTGACAGTTTTTGTAAGATTCATCTGTAAACTTACAACTGTTGATGTACTCTGATTCAAACTTTGCAACGTACGTTTCCTCTTGTTGTGCATCGACTTCCATTGCATCTTCCCTGAAACAAGAAAAATAACTACTTTGTTTCTGTGCAAAGGCTGACGTACAGACAGAAATTGAGTTATTTAACACTGGATGCCTGAATTATTGTTTTGTGTATCATAAATGTTACCTTTTCATCTCATTCTCAAAGCAAAGCATGTCAGATGATTTCAGACTGAAGCTCTCAGAAGAAAAGAGGGATGAAATGGGCAAAGAAAACCCCATAAAATTCCATAACTGTGAGCTTGCAACAGATCGAAGAGCTTCAGCCAACCCTTCAGATGCACTAAGAAAGAGGTCAAAATGAAAAAGTCGTCAAAATGAAACACCATCCTGGCACCATCTAAAGCTTTTAAAAAAGATTATTGTGAGGTAGGCGGCTAATAGGAAATACAACAACAGTCAGGATAAGAATAGTTATATTAGGCCACGTTAAAACACTAGAATAACAAACTAATTTAATATTTATTACTCATTTATTTTGAGTACATACTTGTAAAGTCCTCCAGACGCTTCACAGTCTTCCACGTTTGTTTTAGGGCTGTGTTCATCTAACGTTAGCCCGGGACGAGCATCTAGTGCTTCAGTTACACCATCTCTGTCGGCCCAGATTCTCCCATCCTCCATGACGTGAGCCCTATACGCTAATCTCTCTCGCGGTTTTATGCGTGGTATTGAATTTAAACTTTGAATTATCGCCGTAAAAATACCTTTTTACACGCAGATACTAATACGCCACCAAAATACTTTCCAAACCACTGGATTAAGATCTGTGTGAGTCAGACTAATTTAGCCGAGCGTCCTCACCTGTCCAATTTCTCACAACCAATTTTGCTGCATTTGATTGGGCATTGCTTTGGCAAGTACGATTAATTTATTATTGGCTGAACCCAAAGAAACAATAAAGAAAATGTAATGCCATGTCTCAGTGTCATGTCATATCTTTTTTATGAAATAGTGGGAACAAGATTTTCATTATCATATTACAGTAATAAAAACATGATAGTGAATGTGGATATAAATAGGCTAAGATGTGCAAATAATAACTCAATGATCCTAAAAAATATACTTAATTTTCCTAATAAAAGTTAATATTATTTTTAATATATAATTAAAATTTATATTTCTTATATAATACATATTATGGCTTCAGGGTCAAATTTAACCGAATCACTCTATATTATAAGCAGTTTAAGTAGATTCAAGCAGGCATTTTAGCATTAATTAATACAAATACCGGTCAGATTTATGTAAAAAATCATTTGAAGTATTATGCTTAGGCCCTATTTTTTACACTTGACATTACTGGAGTCAAATAATTATTACACTTAAATAATACTAAAAAGAACAAGCTCACAGTTGAAATATAAGAACCACTTTTTCCTTTTATTTGGTTTTTAAACTGTATACAAGATGAAACTGAGTTTCTCAAATAGAATGAACAACTGATATATGACCCAGAGATTACAAAATGACAAAAGGTAGACAAAAGATCACAGACAGCTGGAAAGGGCACATCAGGGGCACATCGTTTAGACAAGGGACAACAAATAAGAGAATAAAACAGACATCCCAACAAAATGTAGTGGTAGCTGCCCTGCTGAGGGCATATGGGATTCTTCCTGTAGACTACTTTGTCAGCAACAACTTTTTCCTTTCAACTCCATTTTAATGGAAAACACAATATAAAACAATACCACAACATCATGAACGTGATAAAAAAGAAATACTCCTGATAATAGACTGACAATATTGTTCAAGGATGGACTATGAACATAAAGGTTATGGTATTTAAGTCTACTTTATAATTTCCAAAGGCAACCTATTGAAAACATGTCAAGTTATACAGGATTGGCAACTATCAAATAAAATAGTAATTAAAGAGGAAAATAATCTTAACATTATTGCCAACTGAAATTGGGAAAAGGACTCTGAAATTGCTGCTTTACCGGTTTACTATCTGTTCTGATCACATTTAAACAAAATAAAATAAATTTAGTAAGATGCTTCAGAAGATTCTGTGTAAGGTCAGTAAACATCAGGCACATAAATCAATTTTGAGATCTAAAACCATGCAGTTGTTGGAAGATAGGAAACGGGTCTATTTCTGCCACATTTGTTTCATTACCGAGCCCCACCACCTGAAGTAAACTATTCATGATCCTGTAAATTGTCTGACAGTTTATCAAATTTATTTAAACCAAACCAATAAAATCAACAATCCATTACGAACTATTGAGGCAACATGCAAAACTTTAAAAAAGACTGCACAGACATTATTGTTCTGTTGAAAGGGAAATATGGCCAGCTTCTCATGAATCTATTTTTAAACATGTATGTTGGCAAAGTAGAGAGCCGGAATAAGACCAAAAGTACAAAACAACGAGGACTGCTAAAGGAAAACCACAGGATGAAAAAGGCTCATGTTAACTGATGCCACCCCTACAGGTTGATTTGGAGTCTAAGAGGGCACAGTGATGTTTCTTGCAAGCAGCACCAATAAGGCAAGCTCCACGCTGCCTTGAGCCTGTTCCAGTGCCTCAGCAGCCTCAAGAGCAGAGAACCCTGATGCCTGGATCCTCTGAATGTGCTCTAGTGGAAACTGTCCCATCGAGGGCTGTGGTGCAAGTTGGTTGGAGTCTTCAAGGAAAAGCTGATCCGTCGCAGTGGCTTGAGTTTGAGGAGATGGCCCTAGGCTGGAATTGGTTGATAAGCCAGCTGCAACAGAAAGGGGGTGCTGCTGAGACAGATCAGCTGAGATGTCAATGCCTGAGGTGTTTTCATCCCCAATGTCCTGCTCTTGCTGACCCTCAGGGAGCTCAAGATCTCCTTGGGAAGAAGTCACCGGCCCAGAACTTTCCTCAATAACAAGGGCACAATTTCTTTCAGCTGCATAAGGGTGCTCTATCGTTTGTTCCACTATGGGATCTACCAGAGTAGAAGGTTGGTTCTCTGTGTGCCTTGGATTGTTTGGTACATCTGGAGTATCCCTCACTGATTGGGAAGTAAATTCAGCTTTGGCAACACTTCCCTCCTTGTCATTTGTTGTGGCAGTATTAGAGGACGTGTCAATAGTTGGGTTTAAAGTGACTTGGTTTCTTGCAGCACGATCCTGGTCCACCTCGTCAACATCTTCTCTTGATGTTGTAGCATTAGGGTCAGACTGAGGAATCGATCCAGAAACTGTTGGCCAACTGCTGGACATCAGAAGTTTATGGAGCTCCTTAAGGGCTTGAGCCAAGGAAGGGATGTTATCTACCTCTGTCTGGTCTCTTTCACAGGGTATTACACTCTTTTCAGAGTCTGAATGCACAGAAGAAGTGGCTGGCTCAGCAGCACAGGGTTCAAGGTCCAAATCTGGAACAGGCATGCATTGTGGTTGAGCCCCTGAAACATCTTCCATTACACTACCTTGGTCTCTCTGGAACTGATCAGGAAAGTCATGGCCAGTTTCTGGGTTTGCATTGGAAGAAACATCCATGTCCACTTCCTGATCCAGTGTTTGAGTCTGAGAGCCTGGGTTAAAAAGAATAAAGGGAGATTCTGCTGCTACAGTCCCAGAGGAAGTGATATTCTTCCCCAAAACAGTGTCTATCGGACTGTCGGAATCTCCTAAAACGATGTCCCCTGTCACTTCAATGTCCTCGGGCACAGTACAAGAGAGTGGTTCCTGAGAGGGAAGAGTGCTCGGGATGGGAGCGTCTGCATCTGTCTGTAAGCAAGATGTTGAATCGGCCAGTCCTTGGGACTGAGATCTGAAGGTGTCATCAGAGGGATCTGGAGAGGGTTCACCAACTTTCAGTGGCTGAAGTGGAGAGGATTCAATCGATGTGGGAATTTCAATTTGAGACGCTCCTTGGTTTATAGAGGCTGGGGCAGACTTGGAACGATCTAGGGTGAGACTGTGGGGATGACTTGAGGCTGATGATGTTGAGGGTTGGTTGAGAGGTTTAAATGGCAGGGATTGTGGTGAGGTAGTTTTTCCATCTTCAATATCTGAGAGAGAAACAGTAACTGATGAACTTAAAAGTCTACATTAAAATAGGTGATATAAAACCATGCAAATTCAGCAAACACTGCAAACCATGCAAAATAGTTAGCATCATAGACAGACAAAGTTGAATTTATTTCAAGATATTACTCACAAAATGGAGGCCGTTCCTGTGCGTATCAATGTATACCTTGTGTCTAATATTTATTGGGTCAAATATTGTATTAGGCTAATGAAATATTCCCTTTGTGACTGTAGTACCTGGTAGGTAGAGCCCTCTCCAGCTGTCTGTCCATATGACATCAGTTCTGTCCTGCTCATAGTTAGGGCACACAAACGCCACACATTTCATGCAATAAGAGGCAAAAATTAGCAAAAACATCCAGAGAAAAAGAGTGAAAAGAGACATGCACCTATCAATCACATTAGCTACACAAGGTGGTGTTCAACTCATGTCATTTAAGAGAAATCTGTATGAACATGAACTTGACAAACTCATGAACTTTACACTAACAAATTACAGTATTTACAAATATAAACATTACTAATTTACAAATAAGCACATTTTAACGCTATCTAGAAAACCTCAAGAATTTAGTGAACGTTAAAACTGAAGAATACGTTCTGAAGAGCCAATGTCCTAACATGTTTTAATTAATGTCTCCACAGTTTTATCAGTGTTACTGACAGGTGTGTGCAAGCATACACTACTGTTCAAAACACTGAAGTCAGTAAGATTTGTTTTAATGTTTTTGAAAGTAGTCTCTTATGTACACCAAAAGGCTGCATTTATTTGATGAAAAATACAGTAAAAATAGCAATATTGTGAAATATTATCATTTAAAATAATTTAAAAACCAATCGCACATGATCCTTCAGAAATCATTGTGATATGTTGATTTGATGATCAAGAAACATTTGTATTATCATCATCAAAATTAAAAATTATTTTTTGGAAATTGATACTTTTTTCAGGATTCTTAGATGAATAGAAAGTTCAACAGAACAGTTAAAAAATCTTTTCTAACAATTCAAATATCTTTACAGTCACTTTAGATTAATTGTCCTTGCTAAATCAAAAAAGTATTGATGTCATAAAAAAATTGTGCACCACCTTGTGAACTGGGTGAGTGGTTCTGTACTGCAACCAAGAAAAAAAAACTATACAAAAATTGTTTACATTTTTTTTATATTCTTCTGTTTCCCTAAACAAGGAAATCACTTAAAATTCTACAATGAACCACTGATGAGTATTCATTGCTTGTGTTAAATTTTAATGCTGCCTTCACATGCTTTCAGAATTATCGTAAATACGGGTTTCCTAGTTAAAAATTGTACATGAACGCCCTCTCAAGTCATTTTTACCACTGGGAAGCTCTGCGATAATTTTGATAGCCAAGTTCGGGCCATAAAATTTAAACATGGCGGAGGGGAGAACGATTGCTGCTGTGACTGGTATTCTTTATTCATTTTTTCCACAACAGCTACACCGTCTTGTTTTGTCATTAGCGTAGTGTATATTTACATATATGAATCATTATTTGATGTTTTATATTATTTGTATGTTTTATACACAGCGAAAATAGCCTGTAAATAAAAAAAAAGAAGCTTGTAATCACGACAAGCTCATAATCATGACTTGAGAAGTGGGAAGTAGGAAATTTCCGATAGCACATGAAGACAGCATAAATCTAGCTTTTATTCCAAACCGTTAGCCATGCAATCTCTTGGTCTATATGTCATGCATCTCACCGCTGTCCTGTACAGATCTTTGTATTGCCTCTGCCAGTTCTCGATCTGCAATCTCCTCAGGCCGGGTATCCTCTCGTCCCTCTGGCCCATATGCCAGCCGGGCACACTCAGGCAGCTCTGCCTCAGGTAGAAAACGTGTCTCTGTACCCGTCGTCCCAATCAGGAGAACATTTTTCTTTAGATCTATGGAGCACTGAATGAGAGCAAATCAAGGTATAAGATAAGAATGACGGTAAGTAGAAGAGAACAGGCATTGCAAGAAACTTCTACTGGCAATCTTCTCTAAAACAGAAACCTTTTGATCCATAAAATTAAATATAATATTAATATTATTGCTTACATAATACTAAAAAATAAGCTATTTAGACTATATTTGTAAGACTACGGGAGATATAAAATATTTCCTGAGTACGCAGACTGACAATAGCATGCAGACAAAGTAACCTCACTTGCTAAACTACATGAGTCAAAGGAATATAGGAAAAAGTCTGCATCCTCAAGTTAGTTTTATTTCATTAAAGCTACATTAATGGTAAGTTACGGGAAATATTCGATTTCCCATATTCCATTATGGGAAATAGATAATTTTATTGGCTATGAACCAAAGTTCCCAGGCAGACCTGGTGTCTCTTCAGCATGTCAAGGCCTAGCAGCATATCCATGGGCTGATCTTCCAAAATGGAGAAAGAGCAAGGCAGGAAATCTCCTTCGATCTGCACCTGGGCTGGGTGTAAAATATATATTTAGTATATTATGATAAGATTTAAGAAAAAGTGTTGGGAGGATATACATAATGAATATTAAAGGAGCAGATCTAAATAAATGCTATACCCAAATGAACTCGGCCAATAATTTTCTGGGTGCCAACTCCTTTGGCAATGCCTGCCCAGCGTCTGTCCACTAGTCGCATGATATTACATCGCTCTGCACATGCTTGACTCATAATCGTCATCTGAGCTCCTAAAAGAGGATTATAAAACATTAGTATATAATAAGAAAAAACCTCAAGTATTAAAAGTTAGCAAGACATTACTACCTGAGTCAACAAAAGCCTTTACTGGGTGTCCATTGACTTTGCAGTTGATGTATAGCATGACCACCTGGCCAAAACTCTCAGGTGCTTCTTCCATAGCAATGGTCATATTCTCTTCAATGTTGTGCTGTCTGGAAATTAAAAATAATCTCATGAATTCTATCTTTCTTTTTTTATGATCTATGTGCCATAGAACATGCTTTTGCTGTGCATGCAATCTCACCCCTTATTTGTTACCTGATTTCTTCCTCAATCTTGGCCTGAGCTTCCAAGTCAAAAGGATCTGCAGTCAGCAGTTTGATTCTCTCCTGCTCTCTTCGCGCTCGGTCCTGCTGCTGCTCCAATAGCACCTTGGTGAAGCGCTCTGAAAAAGGGAATCAAAATGGTTCTGTCACTCTAGGAAAAAACATTCAGTTATCCACATAGATGCATTTAGGCCCCATCATCTTTATTTACCAAGGTCTCCACTCAGCAGAGCCTCAGCAAGTGGAGGGTTTCGCTCTTTCAGCAACGAAAGCTCATGTGGATTTGCCAGCAACATGTCACGCAGCAAGGCGGGGTTGTCCAGTCCCTGAGGAGAAAGGGCTGAGCCTGATCCTGATCCAGAGCCAGAGCCTGGAGTGGTGGCTTGGGGCGGCCGTGATTGGGTCACATTGGGGCGCTGGGCTTGGTGCTGTCTGTTTTGGCCTGAGGATGTCCCAGGAACAGCAATGGAACTGAAATCGATGCGAGGCAGACCTAAGACATTAAGATTTATTATGATTAATGCCATGATAAGCTCACATTACGCCTTTTAAAACAGATCTAGTTATGCTGGTTTACCTGGAACTGTGGGTTGTTGCCCTAATAACCTCTCTGCTTGTCTTAACACTACCACATCTCCATCCTTCAGCCCATAGTTCCCCAGGGCTCGGGTGGGATCTTGTAATGGCTGCTCTGCGTATGAGATCTACAGAGCAAAGGTTGTATTATTTTATTCATTATGTGAAAACACAGCACATCATCTTTTTTGTCAAAAAACCTACAAAACCACTTTACATTTGAAAAAAGTTCTTTAAAATACCAACTCATAGAGATAAATGTCTTAGTTTTAAAGTTGTTTGTTTAATAAACTGCTTTCTGTTTCAATTCATGCACCATTTAATGGGAATCAGACGCAGTTTCTCTTTCGATTTTCAAATCGAAAGATTTATCTGCGACCTCAACACACGCATGTCAAATAAAGACTCATTCGTGTTATGTGTTTTAACTGCGCACAATTCAGTGTATTATGGTTTCCTGAAAGGATTCATCTTTACCAAACCACCAAACTACGTTTCCTCGAAATAGTTTAGCTTTGGTAAATGCTCGTCATTAGGGCAAATATGACCTGTTAATCTTTCCAGATTTGGGTTTTTCTTGAAGTGTTGACAGGCTCAGTATGCTATTAATAGACCTAAGGCACTAATTTGTTTAGTCAGGTCGCTTAGCATAGTAGCTAACTAACTGTTGCAACACTTTTGGAAGATGTTTACCTGAATCTCCCCGGCTGGTATTCCTGATTCTAGTTCGCAAAGAGCCAAAAAATCCCTGAGTTCAAGCTCCGGGGACACTTCCAGGGCGAAAGTGGTTTCCGAGCGGTCTCTCGGTGCACAAAACACGGTGAGCAGCATTGCGCTCGGGGTCGAACCCGGTTACTGCTTCTCTCTTACTGTCAGAAACTGCCGTTATTCCGGAGTTTTGCTACAGGAAATGTGACCACGTGTGTCCCGTTAAAACGTTGTGTAAAATCTGGTTATGAAAAAGTTAAGCATATGGAGAAACATCTGAACAAGCAAACACAATTCGCTAATAAAGAATTCGTTCACTTCCTTTCCACTGCTCTCTAGCCACTGCCGTAAACCGATTACGTGTGTCGTAGCTTACTGAGACAGGAAGTCAGAAACAACATACAACATCAAAACAATGCATTTTGATATGATAAATTAATTGAATGAATGAATGAATGAATGAATGAAATAATTTAATTCAATGTCAAATTAAATACATTTATAACATTAAAGTGAATAACTAAATATAAGTAACTGAAGTAAAAATAAACAAAAGGCATTTTTAAGTAAATTGTTTTTAGTTAACGTGGTAAATGTCACAAATGTGCTTATTTGACTGATAAATGTATCCATTTTTTTTATACCTTTCAGAAGTTTTTTATAACTCTTAAAAGTTTTAGAAATCCTAACATTTTCTGTTTATTTATTTTTTTTTACACAGTAAAACTAGTTTTTCCAATGTGTCCTCAGACCAGTATACATGCATGCATATTTATTTAGATTTTTTGTTTATTACGAGATCCGATTAAGCAACTGTACTAATAACACAAAGTACATAAAATGTATTAATATTACTACAAATTCAATTCAATGAATGAGGCATGAGTGACTCGGTTGTTGTTCTAGTCGGGACACCCAACCCCCGTACTGTAGAGGGCGCTACGACACAACGTAATTCATCACCATATAGATGATAGTTTTCTGGGGGGAATAAATAACAGCAGTTTTAATTAATATTAGATAATTAAATGAACACTGTTGTAATAAATATGAGGAATGACTGTCAAGTATAAAGTTAAGGGTACTTTAAGGGTAAAACTGTATTGCACTCACAAAATACAGTGGGTTCCTAGGATTCAAAATTGAATTTAAACCTGTAAATAAACAAAGTTTAGGATTTTTAAAAGTTTTTAAAAACAAAGAAACTAATTTCTAGATTACTAATCATCACATGGTCATGACACTGACCACGTGAGCCTCTGTGAATTTTTTTTTATAGTCTATGGAAAAAGGTCAGTAAATTTTTCAACAAATCTTTTTACTAAAATTATTATACTGATAATATAATTAGATTTGTTTGTTCTGTTTATAAATATTACTATAAAGGCGAGATACAAAAAAACTAAATCTGACTGTAAATATAAATCACAATCCAAATCGGTTTATTCACCACCAAAATGTTTATTGGACCCTGTTAAGTTTCTCATCCTAAGTCAGAGTCATGTACAGAATTTGATCATGTGGTCTCTTAATAAGTGCATCTTATAAAAACACCTTAATTGCAACAATATACACACTAAAATACACAAACAGATGACACTCTCAGAGCTAAGATAGCTATGTTTCTGTACCACATATACACATTTTCTAATTAAAACACAATATATGCATTTAACACTTACAAAGCACACATTCAACAAGTTCTGGTCAATCCTTTGTGCAAACAATACACACACACTTGGAACAGACATAGATCACTGCAGAAATGTACAACATAATCCATGACTGTAGCATGCACATATTGATTTAAACAATACTTGTCTATAATCTCTGACCTATTTTGTTTTTGTACACTTCTTTAAATTGCTCTTTTCCCAAACTGAACTAACAGCACACTCCCTGACTTCAACTGTCAACTTTGTACTAACCCAGTTATTTTTAGACATCCTAACTTTGCAAGGACAAGTTAAAAATTGCATTGAGATTGGGGCACCCTAAAATGCAACAAGACTGCAATCTCACTGATGCACTATGAGGAAGTTTGAAATGTATATTAGGTTATAAAGGGCTTCATTAGAAGCTCACTGACAGCCTGTCTTGTCTTATAAGGTAAGAGTTCAGATTTGGGAGAGTGCTCATGGTTGGTTTGGTTAGAGCAATAAACTGGCTCAATACTATGATCACATGAACATAACAGTTTTTTTTCTTTTTGACCACATTATAAATATGTCACTTTTGTAAAAGATGCTCCATTCTTGGATTAATGAATGAGAAGCCAGCGAAAGCGCTCTGGTCCATGGAATCGATCAGGCCTTTCTCGCAGTGTGAGAGGCGGGGTTTCTCACTCAAAAACTCCCGGTCGAAGTTACTGCAGTCATTTGGAGCTTTCTGCAATTAGATAAAACCAGAAAAAAATTAGCAAACACAGAAAGACACACACACAAAAAAAAAGAGAAACGGATGTGAGAGGAAAAACATACCACTTTCGGCTTAAAGGGGGGCTCAACCTCTTTCCTTTCTAGAGCAGGCCAGTTGACAGTCTTGAAAAATTGGTGGCCTCGTATATTACCCACAATCCCTAAACGCCGTGAAGGGTCGCGCTCAAACAGCTGTGTTCAGGCGTAACATAAAAAAAAAAATAAAAAAAAGGTGTAATTGCAGAAATTCAATTTGCGTTGTCATTAATTAAATATATGTGCACGTGTACCCTTTCTAGCATGTCTCTAGTATCCACTGTGATCCAGCGGGGATAATGAGGTGTGTCCATTCGGATCGATTCAAACAACTCGTCCTCGTCGTCACCATGGAATGGAGACTGACCAATCAACATCTCGTAAATGAGCACGCCAAACGACCACCAGTCTACTGAGAATGAGTACTGCTGACCCAGCAGAATCTGTGATTTCCCACACACAAACACATCAAATCAGGACCAGGCCAATGTTGGTCTGAGAGTGAACCAACATCAAAGTGCATTTTATACCTCAGGAGCGATATAATCTGGAGTTCCACAGAAGGTTGTGGCCCGATTGTCCCCAAACACGTTCTCCTTACACATTCCAAAGTCAGCTATTTTTATGTGACCGTCTCCATCTAACATCACATTATCCAGCTTGAGATCCCTGACAAAAGGAGAGAGTAATAGTGAAAATTATCCTGAAAACTGTTCTGTGAATTGTTTCAGAGGTAAAATGGGGAAGTAATACATAATTAATACATCAACACAGTGGTGTGATTTTGTCTGTACCTGTAAATAATGCCTTTGGAATGGAGAAACTGCAGGCCACACACTATTTCAGCTGCATAGAACCTGGCAAGAGACGTTCAATACAAGACAAGTTCAAAACAATATTTCTGGTGCTCTCATATATATATATATTATATATATATATATTTATTAGGGGTGTGATGAGACACGAGATTGGGTTCACAAGAATGAGACGAAATGTTGTTTTTTTTTTTTTACACAGTATTTTAAAGAAATCCTCAATGACAAAATTCATGACTGGAAAAATAGTCTGCAGGTGCATTTTGAAATGTTTTAACTAATCATCTTGTAATGAATGTCATTTCAGTTCTACTTTCTGAGTATGAATTATCATATACATTGAAAGACAACAATATACAAGCACTGTAAAGTTTTGCCACAAACTCAACTGACTGGCTTCTCTCCTGTATGATTTCACATGAGTCTCTTCAGACCTTATTGTACATGGATTATGAGCTTCCAGAACTTCTGATTGAGGCTGTGTGTGACCTCCTAATTGAACTCCTTTCCACAAATTGAACATAGAAATAAAAACACTATAAATAACAAAAATAAATAAACATTTTTTCTTAGTCTCATTAAGTGTAATCAAAGTACTCTCTCAATATTTAAAGTGCAAACAGAGACCAGAGCTAAGAGGTGGTTCCAACTAAACAGCCCAGCCTAAGATAGGTTTGATATTGGGAGACAGGCTATTGTATGCAGCTTAATTTGTGCACATCAGGGAGCTCGTGTTTTACTTTCGCTTTACTTTTCGAATTCTCTGTGTATAGAGACCGGTGGTGTAGAGTGCACATTCTGCAAGATAAGACATTTATCAGACACTGAGGCTCTGTAGTGCAACGAATCCTCCACCATGGTCTTGTCAGTCATCTCGTGGTAAGTGAACTGTGATTCCTGCTGCACTGTGTGCGAGCAGAGCAGACATTTACAATAGTTTATAACTGAAGCGACTGTTATCCAACTGATTTAAATGGTTTTTATCTCTATAAAAAAAAAAAAGCAAAACGACAGTGGAGGCGGTGCCGAGGTAAGCACAGTAATTTTTTCTATGCTAATTTCACCCTCACGCTCCGTCATGGTGATATCACGAGACAGCTTTTCACACAACGAGAAATCTCATCACATTTTTATATTGCGAGATCTCGTCACACCCTTAATATATATATGGAATGCTCAGTAAATCAAGAGCTCACCAATATTTTTATATTATAGAAACTATTGTTATTTTGTATGCATATATGCATGACATACGTGGCTCTGTACAGATCAAAACGCCCCTTTTCCTGTATGTGAAACATCAGATCTCCTCCATTCAGATACTCCATCACAAAGAATAAGTGCTCCTGTTAGAGATAAACAAATTAAAGTAAACCATTTATAGCAAACAATTAATAAATGTTCATGACATTTACATTTACTTTTTGTTTGGTTCTGTCACATCAAGATTTAGACACCCTGCAGACCAAGAGGTGCTGTAGTTAAGTTCATAAATGGGGATTGGGTGACGTCCTTTGATTTTATGTGCCCTTATTTTAATAAGAAAATTTGATTTAAAATGAAAATTAATTTTATTGAAAACTTTTGGAATGTGGAAAACATCAATGATGATAATGTACTAAATGTGACGGGCATAACTGCATATATTTCAAGTGTTTGTGTGACTACTTTGTGGTTGTTTTTGTGTAAATGTATGTTTAGTGTACCTTGGTCTGAAAAGTGGAGTAGAGGTGTGTAAGAAACGGATTGTCCCAGGCTAGAGCCAACACTCGTTTTTCTACCATGGTGCACTCCACATCATCATCCATCAACACCACATCTTTCTTCAGCGCCTTCACCGCAAACCATTCACCAGTGCCCTTGAGCTCAGCCAAAAGCACCTGACAACAGAAAGATGATGAACATGTGTTTATGTGTGTGAGACCTTGAGCATGACTGTATCTAGCAGCTACTTAAAACTTACAGAAGGCTAAAAGGCTAAGTCAGGGAGCTTCCTACATAATCCTGTGACCCTCCACCATAACCACGTGACATAAGCAAAACGCATTACCTCCTTCATGTCTTCTACACTGTACATGTATGTGTGTGTGGGAAAGGGAGATTGTATGTTACCTTGCCAAAGCTTCCCTTGCCCAGGACTTTATGGAAAATGAAATGCTCAGCAGTGACACGTGTTTGGTGGGTGATTCGAGAGGGGGGGCGAGGACTCAAACCCTCCCATAGACGACCATAAGGAGCCACATCTGCAACATAGCTTTTCTGATAAATTGAAATCATCATTTTTATTGTTAGAATTACCACCATTTAAAACAAGCAATCTCACCATTAACATCAGTTCCTGGACTTTTGTTAAAATCCTGGTAAACAGCAACATCCTGCGAGTTGCTCTGTGAGTTGCTTTCAGGTCGCTTGGTGGATTTCTATGACAACACAAATATACACAAACCTTATTTCAATACTTTAATGCTGTTACGATTATATTTAGTGCCTCATAACTTGGGCTTGTGCAAACATTAATATATACACTTGAGACTTGAGTAAGAGCCTCTGCCAGTAGTTTCTGGTTGATGCCACACAAATTGGCCACTTTAGTCTGGCATTTATGATGGACATTCATGGAACAGTCTGAAAAAGAAGAGACAATTGCAAATATATAATCAAAGTCCAACCATTAAGTATAGCCAAAATAACAAAAATAAAGTGGCTTTTTTCCAAGTAAATATAGCTAGCCAGTTTACAGAGTTACTGACCAGTGAGCTGGTAACTATTAAGCATTTCTAAATATTAAAATGGTTTAAACTACAATGTAAAACACCAAAATAAGTTGTTAGTTAAATAAACCAAAAAGGGAATTAATGATATTAATTTTCATAGTTTTCCAGAGTTATATATAGGCCTCCTCTCACGCTGATTGGGTAGATTATCTGAACGTGCCCCTCCCGAACTTTGTTAATAAAACATAATTTGCAGTAAATTAGCAGGTTTGGCAAACTTTTGGGCCCTTATAATAAATACACTGTTCACATAGTATACTCACCCTCGCATTTGAGGCCCTGTTTGACAAGACCCCACAGCAGACTGCCGCAATGGTCACAAAAGGTGGGACTCATGTAGTTGTAGGTCTTAAAGCGATGTGGCATGTCAATCTTAAAACGCTCCTTCTGAAACTGTAGGCACACACACTTTAAATAACCCTGTCACAATAAAATAAAAAAAAAATAAAAAAATGCAATACAGAACATACCATGGTGTCTCGACTATTGGTTGCAGTGCCCGTGCACCTTCCAATAATTTTATCAATACACTTCTTGTGGATGGCTGCATTGCATTCTGGTGGAGAAAAACATTTTTTTTTTTTTTTTTTGGTGGGCTCGGGAACTAAGACAGGTTTTCAGAGGCTCTGTGTGTTCACAGTGTTGCTTTATTCTGGATAAAACACTTAAACGTTGAACAAAGGAAAGCAATCCAATCATGTATTTCCCCTTTTAGGGTACATTCTTACTAAAACATGTCTGTGGACATATGTGGGCAAGTATGTAAGATAATGGGAAAAAAAAAAAAAAAAAAAAAACAGCGAAATATACTCACGTCTGCACTTGTAACCTTGCTTGTTGAGACCCCTGGGCAGTAAAAGACAAAATTATATGTATGTCTGAGTTATAAACTTTTGATGTTATATAACTGAACATTCGGGACTGACCAAACAAAATCTCTGCAGACAGAGCAGAAAGTGGGCTGTCTGAAGAAGGTGGCGATGAACTCATGGTTTTTGATGAAGTGAATCTTAGCCTGTTTAATAGCTCCACGACGACGAGTGAGAGTCGGTGCCTCCTCTTCTGTTACTACTGACTGATGACACTCTGAGAGTGAAAGAGAAAAAACAAAACAGGATGGAAGCAGAATCAAGCTGATGGAATGAATTTTTTTGACAGTAAATTCATGAGATCTTTATGTCTTGAAAACAATTAATTATAATTTAAATATATTTAATAATTTAATGTTTTTTTTTTAATTCAGCTTTTACAATGCCTGTATTTTGTTCCATTCCATTACGTTTTGTCAAGCTGTTTTTGAACAAGCATACGCCACAAACGTCCCTTGAGAAACTTCCCACTAGGGTCAGGTGAATCCACCACCAGACTAATTATAATGTAAAGCCGTACAAGGCTGATTAGTCAACTAGTTGCTCAATCAACCCACAGACAAAATTACACTGAAAATACACTACTGTTTCAAAAGTATTCAGCAAGTATGCATTAAACTGATCAGAAAGTGGAAGACTTTTACATTGTTAAAATATTTGTATTTAAAATAACTGTTGTTCTTTTGAACTTGTTATTCAAAGAATCCTGAAAATGATTTTCACAAAAATAATAAGCAGTTCAACTGTGAAAATAAATGTTACTTGAGAAACAAATCAGCATATTAGAATGATTTCTGAAGAATCATGTGACACTGAAAACTGGAGTAATGGCTGCTGAAAATTCATCTTTTCTATTACAGAAAAAAAAAACATTGAAAAAATATAAAAATAGAAAATAGCTATTTTAAATTGTAATAATATTTCACAAGATTACAGTTTTTACTTTAATATTAAAACAAACAAACAAACAAACAAGAAAAACATGGTGAGCATTAGAGACTTTCTTTCAAAAACATTTTAAAAATATATTAAATGACCCTAAACTTTTAAACAGTAGTGCACATTATTTTGCACATCCAAGAACATTATTACAAACAAATGGAAAATCTGCAGTGGAACATTTTGAATTTTAAAAACAATAAAACACAAAAAAGAGGAGCAATGGACAGACTGTTTGAAGAAGACAGTGTAATGCAGGGAAGAGCTGTTGTGACATGTTCAGCAGAGACATTCCTGTGCACAGAACTTTAAAGGGAGTCCAAATGGATTCAAACACACCCATACACACGTGATCAGATAAGCATGACCCCTCCCAAAGCTAACGGCAAAAGGTTCAAGCAGGGCTTTAAATAAAAAAAAATAAAAATAAAAAATAAAATGTACATTGAGAAGGAGCTCAAGGGAGGCACTAAGGTGAAACGCCCGTGTCCCATACTGACACACTAACTGCTTGAGCATAATATGCATAACTCCCTTTAAATCTAGCCCTTTTCATGAAAATGTCATTTCTATGAGAGCAGCAAGTGAGAGTATGTCTTACCTGTATCTAAATCCTCCAAAAAGAACTGTACAGACATCATAACTTTCCCTGAAGGCTGCAAATCAACCTGAAAATGAAGTGAGACTTTATAACATAACCTGTGAAAATGCAAACACTGGCACTACATGACAATAAATAGACAACCACATACCCAAAATTCAGCACGTCCGTTTGCCTTCTTGCATCTTTCAGCCAAAACAGACACACCTACAGTAACTTCTGCTAAAGGTTCCTCTGCGGTTCTCATGAGTAGTATTTGTATGACACGTCCCTCATAAATATGTGCATCAAAACTGGATCGCCAAGCAGGATACATGGTGGGCTTCTTCTGGATCAATGTTTTTCCTCGCTCTTAAATGGAAAAGGGGATATTTTGTGATCAGGAATAACCCATTGGATAATGGTTGGAATTCAATACTAGTATACTTCACATATGGTATACTACAAAATATTTTAAAAAGAATTATGTGAAGCAGTATGCAAAAAGCAGTAATAAACATTTCAGTTCATACTGTAGTACGACCTCATTATGTTGCATGTTAAATTCAAAGAGTAGCGGTTGGGATTTTTAATAAAAATGAGTAACAAAAAAGAAAACATAACTTTTGACGTTTTTTAACAATAATCAGCCAGAAAAATGTTATTAAAAATTGCAAGTGATATCGCTTTCAGTCACATGGAAATGAAGGTCAAGTCAGGGTTCATTGCAGTGTGGGAAACAATATTTTGTGCCGTTCTAAACTACTCATTTGGCAAAATGAAATAGGTAATTCAGTTTATGCAGATGGAGGATTTGCATGTTGTTCCATGTACACACAGTATACTGCAAAAACAGAATGAGAAGCATGGCAGTATGCCATTCCAAACATAGCAACGCACTTGAAACCCCCATTACACACACACACACACACACACACACACACACATGCATATATTTACTCACCAGTGCTGAGAGCTTCCTTCATTTTGACGGCACAGAATGGTGCCTCAGTCATTGGCGAGAATGTGCCAAGATCATAGGCATTAAAAGTAATTCTCAGGAAAGGGGCCATGGCAACCCCTCAGGCACAGCCTAAAAAAGACACAGAAAACCAAAATTCTTATGACTTTACTAATGTGTTAGGTGATATGTTCAGTAAGAAAGCAATACATCAGCATTTAGGAATAAGGAAATCAAAACAAAAATATTACTTCATTATCAATTTATTTTAGAACTGCTAATATCATTATGTTGTAATTATATTTACTCATAAACACAAGACTATACATTGTTTATGCTAGCACATGTGCCTGCAGAGGAAATTTAGTCTCATTATTAGGGATCTTGGTGTTAATTTCTGTCTGTTCTGTCATTAAATCTAATAGTAGCTCTATTGCTCTCTTAGTAGTTTCATAATACTTTGTTACTTACGTTTTGTATTCAATTAGCATCAAAAATAGTCATCCACCCTCTTTCTGACCTTTAGCATTAAGCGGGCCATTTTTTCTGCTGCGCCTTTAAGGCTTCTATGTAAACGCCCTCTTTAGATGTAAATGAGGTTGAGTGCTTTGCAGTATTTTCTCAAGAGCAGTGAATTTGCTACAGCTCTGTTGGTCTCTTTTTGGTTCAGAAAACAATCCATGCTGAAATGATCAGACTGACATGATGATAGTGACCATGGGAAAAAAAAAAAAAAAAAAAACTTGAACTGCAGTTTCGAACACTGGGATTCTTTAGAAGGATATGCAGAGTGACGGGTGCTACACACAACCAAAACCATCACAGTTTAACTCTTCTCATTAGTATTTCCAGAGTTTAGGAGTAAAAGTATCCTACTTCCTTCTTATTACCCCACTGTGAATGGGTGGACCAAGTTTCTAAGTACCAAATACACACTGACAGGGAAATGGAGGCGTTCATCAGGAGGTGTCAGAATATTAGAAGGTGTTTTAGGAATAAAGATGAAGTTTTAAAGGGTTAGTTCACCCAAAAATGAAAATTCTGTCATTAATTACTCACCCTCATGTCGTTCCACACCCGTAAGACCTTCATTCATCTTTGGAACACAAATTAAGATATTTTTGATAAAATCCGATGCCTCAGTGAGGCCTGCTTTGCCAGCAAGATAATTAACACTTCCAGAAAGTTACTAAAGACATATTTAAAACAGTTCATGTGAGTACAGTGGTTCAACCTTAAAGTTATGAAGCGACGAGAATACTGTTTGTGCACCAAAAAAACAAAATAATGACTTTATTCAACAATATCTAGTGATGGGCGATTTCAAAACACCGCTTCATGAAGTTTCGAAGCTTTACGAATCTTTTGTTTGGAGTCAGTGGTTCGGAGCGTGTATCAAACTGCCAAAGTCACGTAATCAGTAAACGAGGCTTCGTTACGTCAGATTTCAATGGTTCACCACTCGGGGGCGTGATTTTGGCAGTTTGATACAAGCTCCGAACCACTGATTCGAAAAAAATTCACACAAAATTATTCTCGTCGCTTCATAACATTAAGGTTGAACCACTGTAGTCACATGAACTGTTTTAAATATGTCTTTAGTAGCTTTCTGAGCATTTGAAAATGTTAATTATCTTACTGGCAATGAAGGCCTCGCTGAGACATCGGAGTGAGTAATTAATGACAGAATTTTCATTTTTGGGTGAACTAACCCTTTAAGTATATCAAAGTTTATTCTCTGAGCATCTGTATACTGTGTGTATCAAAGTCCATTTCAAAAGATTTAAATTTCATGTGATTTGACACATTTGTCTGTGTGTAAAACTGGTTAACCTACAATATCATTGGTCAAACAAATAGCTACTAACAAGTTTGTGAGATCTGCATTTGCTTTTTTGTGATTTGTTCAAAGCACTTTAAATCCAACTCCAATCAATACGATTAAGTAAAAATATTTAATTGCAAATTAATCCTTTTTGCTAAGGCTTCCTGGTTTAATTCTCATGCAGCAGGACCATGTAGAGAAAGGGCTTCTGGTAATCTGTAACATTGGTCATCCCTTCAATCCCCAATTGTCTCTACATTATCTTGCTTTATTATAATGCATCAAAACAGTTGGAACATGACCCAGAGGAGGTTTATAGGTTATGATAATAACTGACCCTAAAATTGATAGGTCTTGTATAATGTCAGGACTCCACCCACTTCTGTCGAAAGCCAATGACATGAGTCAGGCTGTGACTGCAACATAGAAGCTTCATAACAAACCTGAAAGTTGTGTTCAGCGGACTTCAGACCGTATTACTACTACAGAGTGTGTAAGAATAAGAAAGACAAGGAGAGAGAAATTTGAACAGTCAACACACCCACACACACACACACACACACACACACACACACAAAAACACACACACATTTCTGCTGTAGTTCAATTATGAAGTGCACTTGTTGAAACATGTCAGTAACCAGCACAGAAATGTTCAAACAAGTTGCAGCATCTCAATCTAAAAACCTAAATCTGTGCTTATGTGTGTGCTAGCGAAATCAGTTGTGTTGAAGCCCGTGTCAATAACAAGCTTGCAGCACAGTACAAAATCGATTCTGAAATAATCCATGACACATCAGAGTCTCTCTTAGAAAGATTCACACAAACACACACACACACACACATATTAAATCCTGTCTATGCCTGATTCTTCAGCTAAAAAAGACTAGAAGAGCCTGAGCAACAAGTCTGTGCTATTGTGTGAAAAAGAGAGCAATATTGAAAAGGAGAGAGATAGTGAGGGTGGGATGATGGGTAGGCAGATGTGGTTAACAGGCTTCATGTACTTTTATGAAAATACTTTAAACATAACGGCATTTAAATAAGTATTAAGAGAGTGTTTGTACTCTTAAACCTTATGATAAGCCATAACATGAGCTGAAACATTTATAAGGGTGTTAGAAGTGTGTGTTTGCGTGTGCATGGCTTTGTTAGGTATGCGTCACTAGTACAATTGCAACAAAACAATAATCCTATAATAAGTATTGAACTTAAAGGGATAGTCCACCCATAAAATTAAAATCCTATCATAATTTACTCACCCTCATGTCGATCCAATCCAAACATGTATGATGTTTTTTTTCTGCAGAACACAAAAGATATTTTGAAGAATGTTGCTAACCAAACAGTTTTGGTTCCATTGACTGTTTTTGTCCATATAATGTAAGTCAATGAGAACCTCAACTGTTTAGCTACCAACATTCTTCAAAATATCATTTTTTCTATGTTCCACAGAAAAAAGAAAGTCATACCACTTTGGAATGACATGAGGGTGACTAAATGTTGATAGAATTTTCATTAAGTTTTTAGGTTGACTATTCCTTTAACACCCTCAAGTTGCTCCAAACCTGTATGAATTTCTTTGTTCTGCTGAACACAAAGGAAGATATTTTGAAGAATGTCAGTAACCAAACAGTTAATGGGGCACCATTGTATTATTTTTTTCCACACTATAAGAAGTCAATGGTACACCACAACTGTTTGATTTCAAACATTCTTCAAAATAATTTCTTTTGTGTTCAGCAGAACAAAGAAATTCATACTGGTTTGGAACAACATAAGGGTGAGTAAATGATGACAGTATTTTCATTTTTGGGTGAACTATCCCTTTAAGAATGGCCTCATTGACTTGAGCCAGTAAGCAACCACCGAGAAACCACCCAGGGCACCCTAGTACCCATACTGCAATCAGAAGACCAACCGCAGTGCAGAAATCTTGTTGCGCATAAAGTAAAACATAACGAAATCTCCCATCTGATGAAATTATCATTATGTTACCAAACTCACCATAACTTGTTGCTTTAAAGTGCATGAAATACACAATCTAAGAATGTACTTCACATAATCTTGCTGATAGTTAGTTTCTTGCAAGGCATTTCTGAGGTCTTTCTGTTTATTTAGTTAACATTGATGTCAACAGGAGCAGCAGGTTTCATCACTTATGTCCACAGTCATACACACACCATCTAATGTACGGGACAGGAAGGAACTATCGACACCCATGAACAGAATGAAAGAGTGGTATGGTGTAAACTGTTCAACCACAGCAGGATGTGTGTCTCCACTGCAAACAGTTATCACGTCAACCACATGCTAGCTTAGTGATGGATAGTTAATATTAAAGGAAACATGACAGAGGTGAAATCTATCAACAAATCATCAACAACAACTAAAAACAGTAGATAATTGCTTTAAAATGTAACAACCATTTCTACCATGCCAACATACACACACATTTAGTCATCTCAACTAGAACCACGCTCCATCTGTTTTGTATATTAGATCAATAATCATTGATATTTTGTAGAGGAGCGTGTCAGTGTTATTTTAGAGCCCTCAATGTCATCAATTGGGGCTATTTATGGACTATGAACAAGGGAAATGTAAAAAAATATATATAATATAATAAAAAAAATATATATTTTTTTTTACTAACAGTTTTGTAACAAACCATCTAATGCCTGTAGCCAACATCACAGGCGCGTGCATCATTTTTGGATATCAACAGCTCGAAACTCGCCTATAACGTATAGCTAAAATGCTCTCTAGGTAGGTCACTAGGTTGAGACACAACCTCTATTGCCTTTTCAACTACTTAAGAGTTGTTGTATAGCAAGACAAAGTGCGGAAAAAACGATTCTGTCAAGGTCCAGTAGACAGCAGCGTACATGACAGTTATGTGAAACCGCGGTTTGCACTGCGCCCTTTTCATATCATTCTAATAGTCTACATATATGTTAAAGGTTTTTTTGAGAAACATAAAGCCATATAAAACATTGAGCAGAGGGATTGAGGTCTGGTGTATCTATAAAACACACAGACTGCCTCTGCGCGCGGCGCTCGAATCAGTTCAGTGCATCAATCGGAAAAACAGCGAAGAAAACGAAACGCAAAATTACCAAAGTTCTGACACGACCAAGCAATATTCGATTAAAAAACCCAAGAAGTGATGTGTAACTTCTTACCTTTCTTCTGGAAGAAACGGACTTTTCTCTGAAGCGCCTGCTTTCTTTGGTGATTGAGTCGTTTGAGGAAGTACAAATCGCTCGTGGAGTTCTGAGTAAAAGTAGGGCGGAGTGACGTCGCACAGGTGCTCTCTTTCTGCGCGCGATCCCTCTTCTGTCTCACGCGCGCTCTCTCAGATGCCTGTATAAGCCACTGCACTGAACAGAGAGCACAGGTGCGCTTGTAGAGTCCGTAACAGTACAGCCAGTGTGTATGTGAGTGACCTCTTTGGCGGTGTACCTCTAGATGCCCCACTATTGATGGCGTGCATATGGCAAGCCATTTGAGCATTTATTCTTTATTTCATTTATTTAGTTTTTAGCAGGGTCTCCCAAACCATTATAGACATTGAGGGGGACAATATTTGATATTCTTGATGCTGCTCTTCTGTTCTAAAATTATGCACCACTCTCAGTGTTGTTAGGATGACAAAAAGTTCATTTTTAGGATGGTCTGTTTCAGCTGTCTAACAGCCCTGTCAATATGAAAATGACTGATATGGCCAGTTAAATCAAAAAAGCCGGGTTTTCCTGTTTACAGAAGCTGAATGTAATTTCCAGCACAGCGCTTTAGTTTTAACAATTAAAGAGTGTGAGGTAAGAAGTAGCTATATATTTAATATTCGACAACTGTTTTTGCGACAGTAATATCCAGTGATGCAAGCTATTCAACTGTTTTGTCAACTTTGCCGCTTTGAATGGAAAATAGCTTATATCATTTATGTGATTCATAATAGGCTATAATTTGTAATTGAAAGTGACAAGACAAGAAACATTAACAGAGCCAGCATATTAGACAAACTAATGAGTGTGTACATATTTTAAAATAAAAATATTATATTGTAATATTTGTAAATTATTAAACATTACAATAAATAATTATTTTACTAATATTTTATTTCCTTTTTCTTTATTCCCTTTAAATCCTTAAATTTTTTAATTCCTCCAAAAAAAAAGTCCCCCCTTAGAGTGATGCAGGTATGACGTCAGAACCCGGATGACTAATTCGCCTCTGGTTCCTTCGAGATTTTCCTGTGGGGTTTTTCAATTTATGAGTAAAATAAAGACTGCGCTAAAGATAACTTGGCAATACATTTAGGTTTTGTTCTTTTATGGTTATGGCCTTATTTACTAGTAACTATTCCAATAGTTGTTAATATATATTTTAGCTAGTAGTGGCTAGTAGCAAAAGAGTGTAGTTTAAAATGAAGAAGTAAGTCACTATTAAAAGTAGTGACTTGGAATATTGGAGTAGCCTACTAGTACTTAGTTACTAGTGAGATTTAAAAAGATACTAACACTACTACTTTTGTAGCCTAATTAAAACTAAGTAGGCCCAGTAACATAAAAATAGATGCTATTTAATGAATACATTTTAAAACAGCTTGCCACATATGCCAAAATTATGTTCACAGCTAGACACACATGCAAAGAGGAACAGTGCTGATTTATAGATAGTTTACTCAGATGCATTGAGATGAGGAACAGACCATGTGTCTGGTTTCTATATTGTGTCCATGAAATATTATCTATAAAACATATGCTGAAAGGTCAAATAACTGTGGGTGTGGAGGATGCAAAAATGTGAAAATCTACATCCTTCTCTGTGTGTGTGCGTGTGCTTGTAGTCTTGTCCTGCTTTCCTTCTCTTGGTCCGCAGTGCTGTGGAGTGTATGTCCTAGATTTAAGTGTGTGGGTGAGTTTTAAAAAAAGCAAAGAAACAACAGTATGTTGCAGAGCCTATGTGTGTGTATATCTGGTGCAGAACTGGAGGTGGTGAAGGGGCTGTTTTGCTACCCCTTGGCTGATCAAGCAGATCTACACAGATAAGCGGTATATTGTTATGTGTAATATAAAAACCCAAAGTACCAATTAAATGATATTTAATCATTTGTCTTTGTTTTGTTTGTTTGTGAAAAGAATATTAGATGAACAGCCCAACAAAGCACATGGATGATGGGGCACTGAGAGAGAAGTTTACATTGCTACATAAACTTTGCATCTGTCACACTCTCTCTCTCACACATACTATAAACAGTTAAGTGATACCTTATATGTCAGTTTTCAGCAGTAAAACAGAAGCCACATTTCTTCCTCTTCTCACCACAAACCAACGAAGAGAGTATAATACTTTGAAACGTTTTTAGTGGAATTACACATGTAAGGTAAGATGAACAGCCCCAAATAAAAGGGAAGTGGAAATATGAAGAAAAAAAGTATTTTTATAGAGATGAGTTTATTTCCTGCGTATTAATAGTAGATCAGGCCAACTGACATGATTTACAAAATGAGAGTTTCCATATATATATATATATATATATATGCCATTATGCACGGACTGGGTAATTTACCTAGAAAAGATCAAGAAAAGAACAGATAACGCTTTTATGTATTGTAGGAAAAAGAGGGATCTTTTCCTCCCCCCTCTCTTTATCTCTCTGCTGCAATGCAGAGGAACATAAAGCCCAAAAGTGTCATGACAATGTCATTGTGACACTGCCATGGAATCATACACACACATTTTCTGTGCCTCTCTATCACTCTAGATCTTCAGTCAAATTGTCTTGTTCTAGAAATATGAAAGACTAAAATCCTGTTAGTAATATGTCTCACCTTTGACCTTTACAGATATTACAGTACACACAACTGTTACAATTTACTGTTTACAGTTAATTTATCTACACTCCTGGGCAAAAGAAAAAAAGGGCCAAGCCAAAAATGGCAAATTATATTTAGTGGTATTTTAATTTAAAAAAATTAGCAAGGATTGCACAAATACGATAGATAAAGTAACATATCACAGAATATCCTCACCTTTTGTCTTCTTTAAATGTTTAAGCTGTGTGGGTAAACTTGCAGGCAGGAAGAAGAGTCATTGTTTTTCCACTTAATGTTAATGGCTTCAAACAGTTCATGTGCAGTAGAAAAATGTCTCCCAGTTCGTTTAATGTGAGACCAAAAATTCACTACAGGGTTCAAATCTGGATTCTGACCAGGCCAAAATATGAACCTGATGGACTTGTTCTCAAGCCACTTCTTGGTTGTCTTTGCAATTTGGGCAGGAGCATCGTCTTGTTGAAAAATAATAATGATCATTCCTCTTTAGATAACAACTTTTCAGTTGTGAGAAAGCAAGCCATTCTGCAATATTCTCCTGTACTCAAAAGCATTAAATGACTTTTCACAGTGAAGTAGCTCACCAATGCCAGCAGCTAAAAAGACTCCCCACAAAAATGACACCTCTTCCTCCGTGCTTCACTGTGGCAGAGATGCATCTATTATTATATTTCAGCTTTTCGAAGATTTTGTTTCATTGTGATTCATCACTCCACTCAAACTTCTCAAATTCTGCCAAAAACTTCATTGTGTCTTTGATGTTTTTTCTGAGACAGTAATGGCTTTTTAAGTGGTGCATTTGCTTAAATTTTGATAATTTCCTGACTGATAATGTTTAGCCATTTTTGTCTTGGCCCATTTATTTTATTTTTTTTGAAGAGCCATGCACTTCACTATGCCAATGTAGGCAAAATAAGTCGACTTTGTTTAATAGATCTCAGTGAGAAAGGTGAAGTGGGTTGGGCTACAAACAGGCAAATAGAGATGTTTTGATTAACAGTAAGTTCACCCAAAAATGTGTCATCATTTACTTACCCTCAAGCTGTTTCAAACCTGTATGAGTTTCTTTCATCTGTTGAACAAAAAAGAAGACATTTTTGGAAGAATTTTGGTAACCAGACAGTTGATATTAGCCATTGACTTCTATAGTTTATTTTTCCTAAGGAGTCAAGGGAAGGGTCCCCTTCCCTTGACCCCCTGTCATACAGAGACCACACCCAACTGCAGATCCATTCCATTATGGAACGCCTATACTTTTCCCAATCCAATTTCTTGATGTAAACTATTTTTCAAAAGTCATGTTTTCTTGTTTAATCCTTAAAAAAGGATTTATGTTAAGACCTATTTTAGAACCTGTGGTAAAAATGAAAACACAAACCTTGGTCAGTGAAGTGCATAGTTGCATCAACTATACATACACTCCTGCAAGAGAATAATTTGTCCACTTTAACAAAGAAACTGCAAATTAGGAACAGAATGATGCAAATTGCTTTTTCTAACATACCTCACTGCTGATTCAGTTCTTGAGAAGCTGTTCACTGCAGAGCCACGGGTGGAGCTTAAAGTCCAGCTCCCCCTCTCTAGATGTAATTTGGGCATAATGGGTGGAGCTAGAAGGTCCAACCATACCCTAACCCTACCCATAACTCTATCCCTCCACCCATTAGATCCACAGAGGTGCAGCAGGACTAACAAGCTCAACCCATAAGGTACAGAGAGGGGGAGCTCGATCCAACCTTGGTCCATCCATCTCACGTGCAATGCAACCGAAAAAACTTGCCAATTGCTATGCAGGACACATTTTGAGATATTAAGGAGATTTTTACAACCTCCTTTAGAATTTCTGATTATGTAGATGCATGGTATCTAACAAGCAGGAACAATGATTAATTGGTGGAAGATTTTGCACGAGTGTAGGCCGATATCGTATATTGTAAGCTCAAGTAATGCAGTTGGTTTCAACCAGTACAATCACACACACACACATAAATATATATATACATAGACACACACACAGTCTAAGCTTATGTATATGGTTTCAGAAAGGAAAAAAGGGGAGCATGTAAGGCAGAATGGACAATGAATAGCTTGAGATCAAAGTGACTTGGGAGAAAAAGAAAATAGAAAAGAAAGGATAGAGGAAGGTAAAATGATGAATGTCTCTCTTATTTGGGACAAGGTGTCCGTAACTTTCAGGTACTCCAGAAAACAAACTCCTCTCATCCTTGCTCTCTCACTCTGTTCTGGGTCACATTGTCTCCTGGGAACATGGAAGCAGGGCAACGTCACCCCTCCCTTTTTCTTCATATCCCTCATACAGACACAGTCTCAATCTGTAATACACTCTTTAATTACGGAGTTGAAGATACTTAATCACAGAATCGCATCTCTAAAATTCACTCTCTGTGGACTCAACTTGGCTGTCGTTAAAAATAAAACTTAAAAACACTGAGGGGTCCTGATAAAAGCTAAACAAACTCTTGGTTCCTCCTAAAGTTCCTCTACCCAAGTCTGAATTGGTATGATTTGCATTGTGAAAGCGCTATACAAATACATTTGAACAGAAGAAAACTAAATTAAAATGAACCATTTAGGAAGTCATATATGTATTGCACTGACTACCATATTGTTAACGGTTTGATATTCAGCATTGGTCAACCATAGAGGTTATAGTTATCATATGCATAACCGCATTAAGGAAGCAAATTTTCAAATGGAGGAAAAAAAGAAAAAAGGGAAGTTGAGCCACTAGCGGGGTTCAAGAACGCAATGTGAACACAATGCACTACACTCAAATGTTTATTCAAATGATAAAATAACAGTTAAATCCATCTGACAAACTACGTATACATTCTTCATAAATATACATTAAGCCCTCATATTGAAGATGATAATTATGACATTGCAAGTGAACAGAATGGCAGATTGGACAAAAGTAAGTAAATTAAACATTACATCATCATCAAATGCAACGAGAATACCAGCTCTGTTGCTAGATACTAACTATCAGTCCAAAATTACACCCACTGGTTGTCCGTAGATGCCATTGTCCAAACGACTGACTAGGAAATATAATCTAGCATGAAATGACAGCAAGCAAATGGCACTAACTGAATAGAAGAGTCTTAAATTCACACCAGTTCCCATCTATAGAAACTGTCCTAATATAGTTTAGTGATCTGGGATATTGCATAATATATTACATTGTATAAGTTAAGCAACATGGTTTTAAAATATTCTCATCTAGATGACAGCTGGAAGTGCTACAGTGAGCCTTTTAAAGTGTGTCCACAGCTCAACGAGGTCTTTGGAAGAAGCATTTGGCACGAAATAAATGTCTGAGTGTGAGCATTTTGTTCCCTTGGCATTCCAAAAATACATCTGTTGCGTCACGTTAACGTAGGGATGGCTGATTGCGCTCCCAGTCACACTGGGTAGTGATTTTTGAGTATGACATGTAAATGCATTGCTCTCGAATGATCAATAGTAGATTTAATTGCTGATATGAGAAGACGACACAACGAGGACGGCTGATGCTACAGGACTGTAGCTTCTTCCATGGCATTGACCCACCTAGAACAGAACAGATTTTTCACATTATATAATAGAACATAACCAGGGCTTGACATTAACACCTGCCAACCCGCCAAATGCGGGTGGATTTCGGCAGTGGTGTGTAACGCAGTCACTCCTACTAGTCACTTTGGCGGGTTCAATATTATATATAATATATACTTTTTTTCAGTTATAGTCTTTTAAAAAGTCATCTGAAATAATAAACAGTGTAAATATAGTGTTATCAAAACTATCAATTTTTCAATACATATTAATACTGAAATATCTGCAACGCTTCCAATACTAATTTCCCGCCTCCCCTCACTCACTTGTTTCATTCGCTCGGGATAAATATTGTTGGTGCTATAGGGCTTTAATTTTGGCGTGGGATTGTGCGTATTGCGCATAATTTTACTCATTCACGCAGATTTTGTGCTCACACCAAAAGTACGTAGACATGAAGCCACCTCTCAGTATTAAATTGAGTTCTTTTATGCTGCTTATTGTGCTTAAACAGTCAAATACACACAAAATAATGTCAAAATGCCTGCCTTGGCGAGTATACATGTAAACACAGTCAGTTATGTTTTAAGTGAATGTAAACAGAAAAAAAAAAAACGCATGTGTAACAGTATAATGGATCCGTGCGTCTGGTCCTAAAGTGACAGCAGCCTAATATACTTGCTGCCAAATTATGAGATAATATTAAAAATATCTATATGGCAGTTTTCCCCATGGTATCAAGTGTCAAAATTGTGGCCAGTGAAAATGATGAGTGGCTAGTAACTTTGGAAAACCACTAGCCACAGTGGTTGGTGTGCAAAAAAATTAATTTCAAGCCCTAAACATAACATTCATATGTTATATTATTTGTATAATGTTTTAGAAAGAAGTCTTTTATGCTCAACAAGGCTGTTTTTATTTGATTAAAACAATACAGTAAACTTTAATGCTGTGAAATATTATTACAATTTAAACATTCTAATTCAAATTCTAATATGCTGATTTGCTGCTCAAGAAACATTTCTTATTCTTATTTTTTATATATATATATACATACATACATACATACATACATACACACACACACACAGTCTTATAAATTGGTATATAATGTAATGTGTATGTGTTTTAACCTTTGCGCAGTGTGACTGTCCTGGGCTCTGAATGTATAGAAGAGTGTGCTTTTGTGGTACAGATGAAACATGCTGCTTTCCTCTTCAACCTCTGACCTCACAGAGAAACCCAACAGAGGAAGGGTCTCACATGCGACCCTCTCCTTATATAAGACAAAAAGACACAGGGAGAGCTTAGGAACTGCATGTTGCAAGTTAATGTGTGCAAAAACATGATTGTGTGCATTACCTCAGGTTGTGGATATGTGTAGAGAACTTTATCTTTTAGGAGGAACCACAGGCTTCTCCAACTTCTCTTGGTGTTCTTGCATCTCTGCAGTGTTCCACTCATCACCCCCTCAGACCCTGTCTCCTTGGCAACAACACATGATAATACATTAATGTTTCATAGTTCACCCCAAATTCAAAGGAAAATAAACAAAAAATGTTTTGCATACAGAAAATAAAGTATATAAAAAATTATATATTATTTAAATTAAATTTATTCATAGATCTCATTACAAAACTTGGGTAATGATTTTCATGTATGTGTTTTAACAGTATTATTGTAGTATTTATAATATAGCTAATATTTATAGTTTATTTTATTTCAGCCTTATTTCAATTAATAAAAATGTTTTAATAGTTTTAGTTTGTTAACCATAATAACCATGTTCCCAAACTGTGAATCCCTAGAGGTTTGTGAGTGAGGCACTGTTCATGAGTTGATGAAAAGCTAATAATTTAAATGATGATATATTATCTATCTATATTAATAATGTATATATAAAGATAATATTTTATAGAGATATATATAAAGAAATATTTTATTAGTTTACCTGCAGTCATGTAACCATTAATCGATATCAGAAAACTATAAACATGCAAATGTGGTGTTAGCTTTAAAATCTGTGTGAGTATTTCAGATAAATATTTTAGATCAAAAGGGTTCGCTGACAAAAACTAGATAAATTCCTGTATTACAGTAACAAGAATGAGATTTGATTTGCATTAAAGTAATAAGAATTGGGACGGGGGGCTTAATTGCCAAAAAAATAATGCAATGGCAAAAATCTTAATGGTCTTAAAGGGTTAGTTCACCCAAAAATGAAAATTCTGTCATTAATTACTCACCCTTGTGCCGTTTTACACCCGTAAGACCTTCGTTGATCTTCGGAACACAAATTAAGATATTTTTGTTTAAATCCGATGGCTCCGTGAGGCCTACATAGGGAGCAATGACATTTCCTCTCTCAAGATCCATAAAGGTACTAAAAACATATTTAAATCAGTTCATGTGAGTACAGTGGTTCAATATTAATATTATAAAGCGACGAGAATATTTTTGGTGCGCCAAAAAAACAAAATAACGAATTATTTAGTGATGGCCGATTTCAAAACACTGCTTCAGGAAGCTTCGGAGCGCAATGAATCAGCGCGTCAAATCCGCAGTTCAGAGCGCCAAAGTCACGTGATTTCAGCAGTTTGGCGGTTTGACACGCGATCCGAATCAATTATTCGACACGCTGATTCATTACGCTCCGAATCTTCCTGAAGCAGTGTTTTGAAATCGGTCATCACTAAATAAGTCGTTATTTTGTTTTTTTGGCGCACCAAAAATATTCTCGTCGCTTTATAATATTAATATTGAACCACTGTACTCACATGAACTGATTTAAATATGTTTTTAGTACCTTTATGGATCTTGAGAGAGGAAATGTCATTGCTCCCTATGTAGGCCTCACGGAGCCATCGGATTTAAACAAAAATATCTCAATTTGCGTTCCAAAGATTAACAAAGGTCTTACGGGTCTGGAACGGCATGAGCGTGAGTAATAAATGATAGAATTTTCATTTTTGGGTGAACTAACCCTTTAAAATAATATTTAATTTTCTGTATGTATGTATATACTGTATATGTATGGTCCTTTTGATTTTGGTGTGAAATAGGTATATTTAATTATGAGATTCACCTTCAAGAGCTGCAAGGCAAAGGGTCATAAGTGCAGATCCTTTTTAATAGCACTTATGCTCCTTCAGCGCCAAACTCAAGATGCACTGCATTAAATATGTCCTTAACAGGCACTTTCTTAGTGACTTACTACATGACAAATGACTACTGAGAACAACATAACCATGCCATTTATACAGTAGATGAAAAAAAAAAGTGTGTTGTAAATTTAGATTATGTTAGATCAGAGTGAAAAGTGATCTGCTGAGAGTGCAAACAAATATTTAGGTATTATTTAGATATAGATATTAATCCAGAGGTTAAGAGATACCTGGTTGAAAGACATCTGGCCTTTGCGGCTCTTCCACAGACTTGATGGATGAATGTTTTGGAAGACAGCAGAGAGTGGTCGACTAGAGCTCTCCGTTATTGTGGCAACATCTCTCAAACAGATGCACAAACATATGAGAGTCAAGCATAACTAGGCATAATTAATAAAATTACTAATTAATCAAAGATATTGTAGTTGTACCATTCTTACGCAGCTCAGTGTAACAATGATCACACACTTTGGCACGTCTGTTCTTCATGTATTTGAGGGGGAATTTGTTCCTGCAACAATCTCTGCAAACAACCTACAAGTAAGATAAGATAGAAAAACCAGAATTGACAGAGCTTGTAACTGGTACTCTATGTAAGTATGATGCACTTTCTACTAACTATAATTAACTTAACATGTCAGCTAACTCTCATTAGAGTATTAGTAGACTGTCTGCTTAATATCTGCTAACACTTTATTTTGACGATTCCCCAACTGACATTCTACTGACTATAAATAACTTTGCAACTACGTCAACTTATTATACTTACCCGAACACCTAACCTAACAGTCTACTAATACTCTAATGAGAATTAGTTGACATGTAGTGGCAAAGTTACTTACAGTTAGTAGAATGTCTGAAGTGGACGAAAAAAAAACAAAAAAAAAAAACCCAATATATATATATATATATATATTATATATAAAAACTATGTTTCTCTGTATGCATTTGTACCTTGCCACAGGCATGGCAGTGATGTCGTCTGTTTGTGAGGCTGAAATGTGAGGGGCAGTTCATGCAAACGGTCACCTGGGAAACAGACAACAGGGGAGGAGCGTTCTCACCGAGACACATCTCTGGGCCCTCCACTAACTAAAACACAAGACACATTCAAACAAAATGTCAATTCTTTCAGGTGACACGTTGACATTTTAATCACACTGTATATACAGCTTCCTCACCTCAAAACAGCCCACTAGATCTCCTGATGCTGGGCCAAGATCCACCAATGTCCGATTCAGTGTAACAAACCAACTGTCCCGTTCGATGCAGGAGCTGCACACAGGAACACATGCATCAGTCATGCTGCACACATACATATGCATGCTTGAGCGAGTAAGTTTGTTTATGTCACTTGCCTGGCAGACAAAGTGATGCTTATATCTTTCACTTCTATCTTCAGTGCATTTTGAGAGTTCTCTATAGGTGGCTTGCTGACCTGAAAGACGAAAGTGAGAAATGTATAATAATTATCATTCATTCCCTGTCCATATGGTTCAGATAATTTATGGAGCTCAAAAGTATTCAAAGAATTGGTAATTAAGATTCTATAAGAGGAAAGGCCAAAATAAGCGAAGGAAGATATAAACAAGTAAAATATATATGAACATTTCAAACATTTTCAATATGTATAATAAATGCAAACTAGAATAAGATAAAGAGAACCATGTTTTATGCATTTAATTTTCTTATAAGTTTATTCTCTTTTGTGTTATGCATTTTTCCATATTCCTTTAGTTCTGTATTCTTGTCTTATTTTCTTGTAAGCATTTTTATACTATTGTATAATAAAATAATATAAATATTGCTATAAGGTTCTATATAAGTAATGCTTTACAAACATACTTATAGCCAGTGTTGTTTTAGTACTATTTATATGCTATTGTAGTATTTATTAACATTTTGAATAAGCTTTTATTTTTCACTTTTTTAAGTTTTCATTTAATTTGATGTTAAATTTTAATAATTTTGCTATGTTTTTGTCATTTTATTTTATTTTTTTAATTATTTCTATTTAGCTTTAATTTATATTTCAGTTTTAGTAATTTTAGTTCTTTAATTTTATTTCAGCTTTATTTCAATGAATGAAAACGATTTTTTAGTTAAAAATAACAACACTGCTTATAATTAGCATCTTGAGCACTTAATATGCTGCATTAGTGTTATGACTATGAAATAAGATGATTTTTAAAAAACCATTATGCATTAATAAACAGTAGAAGTTTCCATGAATGTAGTCAGTCCTACCTCCATCCCTGCCAATGGTAATCTGTTGATGAGTCTGTATTTGCCATCTTGCTGAGGATATGTGTAAAGCATTATGTCATTCATCTGAAAACATAAAACGTTAAGGCTTAGAAATACATAACATTCACAACATACATGTAACATAAAAGCACAAATAATTACTTGATCATTTTGTTATTTGCACACCACAACAGTTAATTTGCGTTGGTCGCAGTAACAAATGTTCACCACAAGAGAGCACTATGAGGTTGGTTTTGATCACAAGTTGCTTTGCTGCATCACTGCTCTGTCAGTCAGTGATTACAGGCAGCGTGTTTGTATTAAAGCAGCTGGTTTCAGACAAGCTTCCAAGGCATGATAACAAATTCAAACGTGCATTCAAGTTGTGATATAACAATGTGAATATTCACTGACTAGAATACTTGCTGTATTTCTCTGTGAAATAGAACCATTAATCATCAATTACTCAGTCTGACACCATTTTTATTCTTTCCAACAACTGCCAAATCATGTGCACAGGATTGCTGGTTATCATAGGCAGTGAAGAAAACAACTATACTGCTAAACACAACCTAAATTCCTCTTTCTAGACAGGATGTTAGACTCAGACGTGCCTTCTAACCATCAGATACTGTCTGATAAGGCAGCATATTTTGTCTTCTGAAATGTTAATCAATGGTGCATAAGAAACTACGAAATGCCACAGACTGTCTCCTGCATCAAGCAATAAAACATGAGGGATATTCCAGTTCAGCACTCTGAGGGCCACGTGCCTGTCTCACCGCACAACTGTCCATCTGGCTTAAAAGTCTACAGTATTTCTGACAGCCCATCTCACGTCCATCCTGTCACCCTCTGTTCTGTTATCTTAATAGATCGCTCTGTCCCCGTTCCCACAGACTTATTCTGGGGTGAGAGCAGCAGGGCAAAAACAATAGCACATGTAGACATAAACACACAGAACAACATCCTGCCAGGAAACTCTAAAAACAAGTAAAGTAGCTCACAAACACAAAGGAGAGACACTAGAGACTATGCAGAAAGAAAGCAACTGTGTCTCTGGTGTGCTCAACACTCAAAATCTCATCTAAGCAAATAAAAGTGATACATAAAACTGACAGAGCAGATTTTCAGGTGCAAAATTCCCAAGAAAATTTGTATAATTGATAATTGTGTTGCAAAAATACTGTGAGTAAAATCAAATCAAATTAAATCACATACCAAGAAAAGGTGACGTGGCTGTTTGCACTTTCTGCTGACTTTCATCAGAGTGCCCTCTTTCACAAACACCTAGGGCAAAGTTACAGATAGACAACCTTACTCACCATTACTGCATAAAATAAAATAAAATAAAATAAAACAAAATTTTATTGGATAAGTGGTATAAGGTGTTATGTGATCAGTAAGCCATTGAATTTCTCACTCTCCCAGGCTGTAGGAGATCTGTCAGACCCAGAACACTGTGTTCAATGTGGACCAAACGCAGAAGATCCGCCTGACAAAGAGGGAGGAAAAACATGTAAAATTCCCTTACATGTCACAGTGGCGTCATATACACATATGGCCTTGGTTCCACACACATATAACCTTATCTGGACTCTCTGCAAGTACATTAGGCCAACACACACATACTCACTCCATTCTTAAGGCTGTCATTGGCATGATAAGCAACATCTGAGACCACAACCAAAGCATCTGAGGGGCAAAAGAATAATAAGTAGATAGGGACAGATGTAATATTTCAATATATGGACATATATACTATACACACACACACACACACACACACATATACACATATACACATATATATATATATATATATATAAAATTTGGGGGTGACATATGATATTTATTGACATTTTTTGTAAATAGATTTGGATATACAGCTGAATATGTTTTAATTATCTATATTCAATAATTACTGAATACATAAAAACATTTCCTAAAACTGCATATACAATGATTACACAATCATTATAAAAATGTTTAAAATAAATTTATTTTAAGCATAGTACGTCACACCGCAGAAAATAACAGTACACCTCCCTTACCAACAGATACTCAATTATAGCAGCACCTCATTAATAAATGATCATCACATATAAATAATGCAGAAAGGCTTGTTTAAGAAGATGAATAAAAATGCACGATGGGGTCAAAGGTCATTTGTCTTTTGTGAAACTATCTTAAAGATCTGAGATTTGCTGTTGCTTAAGTAAATCAATTATACACAGTGAGAGATAAGACCAAAGGTTTCCATTGTGATTGAAAACATGCCAAGATAAGAATCAAACATCAATTTCTTAAAATTTTTGAAAACTAAATTAAGAAACAAAATGGCTTCCTGAGTAATGCTGCAATTTACCTTGTGTATTTTCAAACTCTCGGGAGTCTGGTGAGAGGTTATTCAGGTAGTCTGTTAGAAAAAATAAATATAAAGCAATATTTAATGTCTTGGTATAAAAATTGAACAAAATCACAAATTATTAGTTTAAAACATTAGGGATTTTTATCACAGAAACAAGCATATTTAGAAGTCACCTGTTAGTAGCATACGGTACTGTAGGATGCGCACAATGACCTGCAGCAACTGCTTTTTCAGGGTCACTGCATCTAGTAGCTGAGATATAAAACATGCTATGTAATATGAAAAATATACAAATACATGCCATCTGTGTAAATAAACACATAAAAACATTCAAATGTAATCATACAGTACAAAACAGAAATCACACAGTACAGTTTGAACAGCTGTACTAAACAATTTGGCTGGTTGATGGATATGCATAATAAGCATAGATTTGATTCTGATAGTGAAAAAAATCCCTTACTGTGCTTTGTATGTGTTCCAGATAATTCAATTTTTCATCATAATGACTGATGTAGGAAGAGAAAATGGAAAACTCTTTCTTCTTTGCCAGGATGATTTCAGCAATACCTTCATTCTGATCCCTGATGAGTGGAGTGAAATGTACAAAACAGATGAAACGATGACAGATGGACATAATTTGGGGATGATAAACAGTTTAAGGTAGCATATGCACATGCATGTGTGTGGTGTGGGTGAGAGTGTCTTACCATTCTTTTAAGCGGGTCTCCAGTAATGTGTGGATATTTTGGTGGAGAGTACAAATATCAGGTACCTCTGTCCACACTGTCATCAGCCTCTCATCAGCTTCAACTGACTATTGTGTGAAAGAGAGAACAAATAAAAGGAAGAGCATTTCATTATTTTGAAGATGCACTCTATCACTATTTTTCTGATTTTTCATGATCACATCAACATATTTTCCATCTGAAAACCACAGGCAAACAAACATACAATGTCATTACTGAATATGACCCACCTCACAGAGAAGTTGTAAAGTCTTAACATGCCTTAAATGAAGAAAAAAGGAGACATGTTGATAATAATATTGTATTTCTATTCAATTGTTTTTCAATTATGAAAGTTTTTGTGTCACTCTACTTATACATTTGAGATGTTTTTTTTCATGACTTACTGGGCCTCACTATCCAGAAGCTCTTTGGCACAATAGAAAGCCCTGGAGCAGTTGACAGTCTGAAATAAAATGGCAGCTGAGTTACAATAAATTGAAACAAATGCAAGCAAGACACATAGAAACACTCATAATAAGCTTACCAGTTTTTCAGATGCCTTTGTCTTTTTCTCTTGTGTACAAGCCACACCCACAGACACACCCACTGTTCCATCTGTCCTCACATTAGGAGAACAGAAAGTGTAGAGGCTAAATAACAGAAAAAGAAGAATCATGAAAGTTAAAAAAAAACAAAAAAAAAACATTTAAAGTACTTAGTTATGCAATCATGTAACATTTGGATTTGGACAAAAAAATATAATCATAGATCATGCTTGTCACACAAATGGTCTTTTACTTATCTGAAACTGCAAGACTTTAAGTTCTTAAAAACTACAATTTTAATAATAAATTGTAATATGTACAAACTAAGGAATGTATACATTCACATGCTGTAAAAACAAGAATGTGGGTTATTGTGGACACTGTCAGCAATGTCTTTATGACTGTAAATATGAAGATGTATGATCTGATGTCATGCTAGAGGTCTTAAATGAGCAAATGATTGTCACATGACACATTTGCTTAATTATTGTTTACTTACTACTGTTAATTTCAAACAATTATTTTTTTTTTTTTTTGGATGCAGCTTTTGTATTAGCTTTTGTAATATAATCAGGTCAGTTAAATACAGATTAAAGGGATAATTCACACAAAAATGAAAATACTGTCATCATTACTCACTCTGAAGTTGTTCCAAACCTGTATAAATTTCTTTGTTCTGGTGAACACAAAGGAAGTTATATTGAGAAAATTTGTAACTAGGCTGTTTTGGGGCACCATTGGCTACCATAGTAGGAAAAAATTACTATGGAAGTCAATGGTGCCCCAGAACTAACCCTAACAACTCAAGGCTGAGTAAATGATAACAGATTTTTAATTTTTGGGTGAACTATCCCTTTAAGAGTGTTGCAAAATTGTCTAGTAAATTTAGAAAAGAAACAGGATCATATTGTATCATTAGATTACCAAAAGATTTAACATGTTAATTTGACTTAGCTTTCAACATGTTAAATAACACATTACTTATGATTCCAACAAGATGAAAATTCTTATGCTGTTTATGGTGTTTAATTCCTCAAAACTGAAAAAGAAAACACCACTGTTTTCACAACTGTATTGAAATTAATCCTGAGCTTCATATTAATAATATAAAACACTATATTAATATATAAACAATTGTACCTATCGGTCTCTTGCTCAGATGACTGACTTTTGCTCTGGAAGCCTGGCAGACTGCTCATATCCACATAGCCATCAGTATCATTGGATGAACTCTGATTTCGTTGACTCTGAATGACGGGATTCAGGAGACGAATCTGCACATTCTCATAGTGAGAAGCAGCGTTTTGAACGTTCTCATATTCCGATGAGTCGGTATTGGGAGATGAAAAAGATCGAGGTTTGAAAAGGGGAAGGGGCTCAAAGAGAGAGCCTGGCTCAATAGAAATGGTGCTAGAAGTCAAATCATTATTAAGAGTGAAGTTTAGTCCCTGTTTTTGTCTATTCTTTTGGAAGAGAAAGGAAGAAGGAGACACAGGTGGTGTGCAATCTGGAGTGCTCTGCAAATCCAGGCTGCCCATGTTATGCCTGATAAAATCCAAGCGTTTACATGACGCTTGTGGACTTGACTCGGACGAAGACCTCGAGGAGATTGAGCGATTATCCATCACACTTTTCCGATCTGATTTCCTAAGGAATCGTAAAGGCAGAAGATATCGTTTAAACCCAAAATCAGGCTTCTTGCAAGAAGCGGAGATTTCGTTTGGGAGGGATGGAGAACTTTTTCTGATTGGTCGCTTTGTGATGGATGCCAGTTCAAAAGGCGGTGGAATATCCACTCTTGTAACTTTAGCTAAGTTTGAGGTGCCCTGTGAAAGACATCCTAATGAACCAGTCAGCGCAGGTCTACTATCTCCAAGGAAACACTGATCTGTATAGAATGAGCGTGGGTGTAGCAAAAGTCGCCCATTTCCTGGTGCAGGGCTAGTCATTAGGTCAACTCTCTTACTGGGGGTTTCCACAGATATAGAGCGAGTCATAAAGTACTTCCTGTTCTGAAGGAAGTCTTTGGCTTGAACTTTTGGCTCTGTCTCTTCATACACATGATCTACTGTGAGTCCTTTTCCTTCAGATATACTCAAGTGGTCACTTGCAACTCCTCCTTTTTCTTCTCCAATGCTCTCTTCATCCTGATTATGTTGTAAACTTTGGCCTTGGGTTTCAGGTTGCTGTTGAACAAGCGAAAGGGCGCTCATGACATCAAAATTTAATGAAGCAGACATGGCATCATCATGATCAGCCACATATTTGCTACAGAAGTTGTGATTTGCATCTGCTACATCATCATCTGAGACAGTTTCAGAGCCTGAAACAATAAATGGCTGAGAAGAAGAAGAAGAATTTGAAAAAGAAGTCTGATCGGATTCGAGGAGAGTTTCACCTCCATTGTTTGATGAGGGACAGTCTAGAGAGTCAATAGCTGAGAGATCCTGAGAAGCACTTTTGTCTGACAAATAATTGTTTCCTTTTTCCTCCATTTTCTCTTTTTCCACCTGCATTTCATCATCCTCTTCCTCAATGGAAGTTGAAGACAAATCTGAGCTGTTCGATCCATCCTCAGTGATAAGCATCATAATATCTCCACTGACATTGTCCTCTGTTTCTGTCATTTGAAGAGGTTCTGTTTGTTCAAAGAGATCACACTCAGAAAGTCCATCTTTGTCTGCTAACGCCTCGCCTGCATCACAAATATCTGGGAACAACCCATCTATGTCTTCTTCACTTGAAAACATTCTGCCAGGGATTATGCCATCTGGGTACAATTCTTCAATGAAAGTTTTACTGGTGCAAATTTTGTCATATAGTACTCTGTCTCTGTGTGTTATGCAGCCATAAACTGTATTAGAAGCCATTTGAACATCACTAGAACTTTCATGTGAAGTTAATACACCATTTTTAGTCAGTCCCCATGCTATCTTCCCTACATCCTCTACTTGTATCTGCTCTGCTACTACATTATCATCCACCTCTTTTTTACTGCATGAATCAGACAGAAGGTCCATTGACTCTTCCTCATCCTCTGACTTAGATGTCTCACTTTCTTCTAAACCCTCCACCAGATCTAAATCTATTCCCTGTGCTAACTCATCACCGCATCCTAAGTCATCCCCCTGTTCCAGAATAACATCCGGTTCCGTCTCATCTGTTTGTACTGTCCTTTCCATACATATAATTTTTTCTGTCTTCCTCTCTTGTGACCCCTCCTGCTTCAGTACTATTTTTCTATGCATTTCTGTCATATGCTCTTTTGAATTTGGAGGCCTTAGGCATTTGTTAGTGTGGAGCGGCAAGTACATATTGAAGTTTGAACTGAGATGATGCTGTAGATATCTTCTAGGTTTGGATTCAATCTTTGGTTTGAGTTCTTGATTATCACAGTACTCTTCAGGAATAGGTGGTTGTTGTTGCATCTTGAAGAGAGGCTCAGCCTGGAAGTGTTCTCTGGGGTCCAGGGGGTGCTCCTGAAACTCTAAAATACAATATGTAATAAGTAACATTACTGCGAAGTAAACATATTAACAATTCAGGGCAGTTCCTTCTGCTTTATGCATTAGGATTTTCTATAGTAGAATGAGCAAAATATAGAATAATAAGATGGAGAGTAAAAAAAGAAAGAAAAAGAAATTCAGAAATTCACATTTTACATCAAATTTTATGATACACACAATTGTCTTAACATTAAAAGGTGTTAAAAAGGGGTTCATTTTCATTTAAACTTGACAGATTTGAACGTTTTGCTGTATTTGATATTTTGCATACACTTTTTATCATGCATTTAATGTTTATTTATGCTTTTTTAAATGTTAGGTATATAATTATTTTTTTGCCTTGTCACAAACCCAAACTTTTAATGTTAAACTATGAAAATACATCATAAAAATGAATTATGATCTACACAAAGAGTGAAATAAACCATTTAAATATGTATCATATGATTAAAATAATTAACTACAAGATGCTTCACAGTATACTATAGTGGAAATTTCACTGCATATAAATACTTCCACAGGACCAAAAGTGCGTAAGAAACATTCTCATAATAAGAAAAAATTTAATATGTAGCCAAATACCATAGTGTATTTCGTACATGTTCTACTTGAGAAGCAACATGAACATATTTAATTATTTATAAATCTAACCAGTCAGCAACTGTAAATACAATGAGGCAAATTTCTTTTCACAAAAATATCGAAAAGTGAGCTACTCTAAACTTAATATCCTACTATTTCACGTACTTTCAGACATATAATTTTTTTTCCCACAGACACATATTCCTCGTTTCGTAATTTACCAGCCTACTTGGTTACCACATTATCGTGTTAAAAACTCACCTGCGCTCATTGTCGAACATCATCTAGTATCTGAGGGACGGCGATAACGGGTCAAATCCATTTGAACACAATGAAATCGTAATCCTAGAATTTACACGGGATTATAACACGAGATTATACATCAACTACTGCATTCTCTTACTTCATTTTGCGCTATAACAGCAGTACAGGTCAGGACAGCAGGCGCTCAGCACGAGCGCGCGTGCACACGCACTCACGGACGAGACTTCGCCTTGGCTTCCTGAGGAAAGGGCGTCGAGACAAAAAGAAAACAGACTTTTTAAATTAAGAAAATTATATATATATATATATATATATATATATATATATATATATATATATTAATATGCATACATACAGAGTTTGTAGAAATTTGACCACCTAGTTTGTTCAGGAGCACACAGATCACAGATTTTTCTCTATATCTCACAACATAAAATGAATATAAAAAAATAAATATCTAAAAAGTTAAATACCTCAAATTATATAAATATATGGCCTTCAGAGGTTTGCATTGCAGGAAATACCTCTCTTATCCTGCATAACCTTCCTTAACAACAGACACCCAAAGAGCAGGCAATATGTGGAGTATAATGAGCATATTACCACTTTTGGGATATTCCATGAATTTGTCCATAGTAACAATGGAACAAAACAGTCATACACAAGCATTCATGACGCACCACCTGTGTCCCAAAAAAAAAAAAAAAAAAAAAAACCTGAGCATTAATCTGGGTTTGACATTCAGATTAGAACAGTAAAGTAAATGCAGAAAAAAAAAAACCCATCAGGATTAGATAACATCTTCTCATGTAAATCTCTTACACTAATAATGTCAAGATCAGTCACAGGTTAAATCCAAATAGTTCAGATGTCAGTGTCTGTTTGTAATGGCAAAAATGGCTAAGTAAAGTGAAGCTATAGCACTGAAAAAAGGTCTAGAATCATCAGTCTGTAGCTGTTAACTTCAGCTGCAACATCTGAAGTGGCCAATGAGTTGATCCAGGGGTAACATTAGCAGCTGTTATTTTTACATGTGTGATTAATAGTAGGAAGTCATTTCTATAGGCTTAAATAAGGCCATGACCTTTTTCCAACATCTCTACAGAAATATGCTTCCTTCCTCAAACTTCTTTAGCCTGAGTTCAGTCTGGGTTAGTATGAGCATTTAATTCTCCAGATCAGGAGAAGAGTGAAAGAGATTTAAAAAAAAAACCCTACTTTAAACCTAAGACTTAAATCTAACATTATCATAGTACTTTATTTATTTACTGTAATGTTATTTGTGTACAAAATGTATTCAGGTGTCCATTCTGTTTCAAAAATTACTACTACATTTGTTGAAATGTGTGTGTATTTAGATGAGAATATTATGAGTTTGTAGATTAGACTACCCGTTTTCATCTTTATTGCAGGATGAAATGTTTTACCTGTTTATTTGTTCAAGATTTTTGTGACACCACAACAACAAAAGTGTCACGAACGTGGGATAAACTGGAAAAAAGGATAGTGTATTTCGTTGTGTTAAGAGTTGCATGCACTATATAATACACACGATCACATCATGCATGTTTATACCTTTCATTCCCTCTACAATATCATATTCAAATCTCCAGGATGCTACTTCTGGAATCGCAATGGCAACTGAACAAAGGTAGAGAAGATTAATGATATCCTCTGATAACCATGGTTAAGGCACATATCTTATCCTTGATTCATACTACCACACTCACAAAGACTCATTACCTTCATGGTGTTGTAGTTAGTCATAACTTGAATGTGTGATTCTGGGGTTTTCATCCACATTGCAGTCAAAGGAAACATTGGAAAAGGAGGGTGATCTCACTGGCAGTTCGCTACCTGTAGTAGACAAATGTTAAACACACAGGCACATAAAATCACATAGATGTGCACACAACAACACACTAATGGTGAGACAAACACACTGACAAGAAATCACTGTTCATCGTTTGAACAAAGAAGGGAAAAAACACCCTGAACACTCCACCCTTTCCAGTTCAAGCAGGAAATGCTGAGCATGATAAAGTAGGTTGAGTGTTTATCAAGGATTCTGTGTTATCTGAGCATCAGTCCTTTTGATCATGCATTAGTATGTGTTCAATTTCCATTGCAAACGCGAATGTTTACCAATCACAGTTGATATGCATTGATGCAGGATATCACAAGATATTATATTTAGTTAATGCATCAGTTCTGACTAGAGCATTATATTTCATGACAACAATGATACAACACATATGTCAGCAACTTACTTGCTCCATATTGCGAGGTGATTCGTAACAGTCCACTCAGAAGAAAATTTGAGGAAAGACCATGAGGAAATAGGAAAAAGAAAGGATGAATTTGTCATTTTATGGTTCATTTCAGAAAATGAATTAGTGTCTTAGCATAGTTATTTGCAGAAAGTAATGTGGAGCTCAGCTGAAGCTTTATTGTGTTAAAAAGCCAATTAACATATCAATATCTATGAACTGTAGTGTTAAAAAGAGTAGCATAAAATCTTTATCAACTTGGAAAAAATCACTGGAAAAATCACTGAAGGTCACTATTTTTGGAAAGTAACGTTTATAGAAGCTGTTTAACAATTATTTCAAGAAAAAAAAACATATAAGGTTAAAGTAACCTTTTTATTGGTCAGCTCTCAAAGGTCAGATCTTTATAACACAATAAGAGGTAGTTTTTTTTGTAGTTTCATTTTTAAGTTTTATTTAATAAGCAAGAAAATTGTGCAGAGGCACTTTAAAATCAATTTGAATTTATGTAATTAATAAATATAAATAAACATACAAATACGCAAACCCTGGAAATCAAAGCATGTTGAAAAGATCACTGAGGAGGACAGTTTCATCATCATCATCATCCTCAGGCCCAAAAACAAAACTCCATCCTTCATAACCAGGTTGTTCGTCCATAAAAAAGTCATCATCCATCCGCAGCGTATGAAGAAGCTCCTCCAGACTTAAATGTTGGAAACCCCTTTTACTATGAAACGCTCCTTTATTGACAAAGGGATTAGTGCCCACGTCCTCATTCTGATCTTTCTTGAACTTTCTCTCTCTGCCCTGATCAGGGTTAGTTAGATGGTCCATTTGATCATAGACTTGCCTCTTCTCTTTGTCAGACAGAACCTCATAGGCTAAGGGAAAAAAAATGAACAAAATTAATCATTAAAAAAATACTTCAGTTTGGTAGTGAATAAACTTATTTTAGGGTGTACACTTGTGCATCCACACACACCCTGAGCAATGTTTGTAAAGGTTTGCTGTGCATTTGGGCTTTGGTTCTTATCGGGATGGTGTTTAAGGGCCAGCTTGTGAAATGCTTTCTTGATCTCTCTTGAAGATGCAGAGCGAGGAACTCCAAGAACTGAGTAATAGTCACTCACACAATTACAGGCACACACACATAGCAGAAGCACCATGCATAAATGCTCTCCTGTCACCATCATCCTCCTGAAGATCAAATGAGAATAAAGAACAAACCTACCTATACATACACATATGCTGTTCAAAACATGGGCCACAAAACATATTTAATGTACTACTACAAATGTCTATCATATCATTTATCAAACAAAGTGGCATCTGTAAACAAATTATGCCAAGTATGTTCTCCTAATGAGTAATGTCACATTTATTTGCCATTTGTGCAAGTACTTTAAGATTTTTTAAATCAATCCACACCTCAAGGCATCCAAGCACAGTAACCAACCACAGGTGTAGTTCATCACATTAACTATTAAAATCACATTAACATTAACTAAGTTTGAAAACCAGAAAGTCTTAAAAAGAGCTAATTTTGAACAGCATAGCTGTTTTATGAGGTATAATTTAAAAATTAACAAACACATTTTTGCAGTTTTGCTAGTATTAGTATTGTGATATGTTAGTATTATCTTTCTAAGAACAAAATGATGCTTGGTTGTGTACACAGACACACACACACACAAACACTTCCAAACACTTTTGGGCCAACTTTGGGGCTTGCCAAGGTGTCATAAAGATAGAAATGTATACTTACCACAGTATGTTACTAATACACCCAACACCTTCTCTGAAGAAATAAAGTTTTTACTTATCGCTATTAATAAACGCAGAATTTCAATCAATGCTGACCCAATGTTTCTAAACGTTGCGCCTATTGACGAATATAACTCTTTTTAGTGGCCTTTTCGTGAACGAATCGGTTTTTATTGATCTTTTTAGTGAACTTTTTCAAAAGATTCGATTCATTGGGATGAATCAAAAGATTCACTACGCCACTAACATCCATTCACGTGAGGGCGCTGTGTTTTTACTCGCACGTCTCTTCACTGTAGTGCTGCGCTTGTTGAGAGCGGATTGTAAACACACGGCTATGGCTGCTGAGAGGGGCGGAGGCGACAACAACGTTAACGACGAAATGGGGAACCAGCTGCAGCTCCTGCCAGGTAAATGTTCTTATTTGTTTCCTATTAAACACGGAGCTGTAGAGAAATCGAAAGCATGGCATCTTAATGTCCTCCTCAAAACTTGCAGGGAGATCTTTACAGACATTTCCAGATCCGCAGCAGTCGCCGTGCATGGGTGCATGACAGATGACAGATCTTTTTTACTAACTGAAAGTGTCTGCGTACACTTGTTATTTAAAACACAAAGTGTCTGCAAAGATATTTTTGTAGCACGTTTAGAAGGAGCTGTAGCAAAAATGGATGCAACAACATTCTTAAGTCAAGTGTGTACGCATTTTGTTGTTTTATTGTGTTGTCAGCAGACATTTGTTGTTATATTCATTGCATTATGTACCTAGATGAGATATTTGCTTTCTGTTTACTTAATAGTGGCTTCATACATGCCCGTTGTCCTCAAATGACTCTGTAAATATAGTTGAAATCGAAAGTAGGTTGTAATGTAGATGTAATTAACAAAATGAAAGTATAAGTGAATAATAAGAGAAATTGTATTCCACTTCTAATCTTTGTTTTTATAGAAAATGAAGAAGAAGAAGAAGAGGATGTCATGGAGACTGAGGATCGAGATGGTGAGGATGCAGAAAAGCCAAGCATTATAAACTTTGACACCAGTCTGCCAACTTCACATGCTGTGAGTGTCATCTGTCATCAGTACTTTTAAACACTGGTCATGTGATCTGAGGCTAATAAGATTAAAATATAGCTCTTTCATTCATTTCAATTCATTAGCATGCACTTTGACATTCAAGTAGCTTATGGTCAAATTTTTGCTGTAACAGAAATCTATAGAAATAAGTAATCAAGAGTCTTTTTCTTGTTCTTTTTTATTGCATGTTTGTCTTCATTTGTGTGTGCATTGTGAAGTATCTGGGCTCAGACATGGAGGAGTTTCACGGCCGTACCCTGCATGACGAGGACAGTGTGCAGAATCTGCCGGTTCTTCCCCACGTCGCTCTCATTCTGATCCCAGGTCAGACGCTACCCTTGCAGCTTTTTCGACCACAGGAGGTCAGCATGTTCCGCAACCTCATAAGCCAAGACCGCACGTTTGCCGTGCTTGCACACAGGTATTAACAGACACAAGGTGTAGAATAATAACTTCTCCACATTAATGATCACATACCTTTGATTCTTCTTCAAGGACATTATCCAAGCATGTTGCAGTAGGGTTTGCAGGTGTATTGATATTTCTTACATTTGTACATGTATGCCATAGTTTGACCGGGTTTCTATTTCTCTCAGTCCTGATGCGAGTGGAGTGGAGATAAAGGCAGAGTTTGGGACGACGGCTGAGATCTACGCATTTCGTGAGGAGCAGGAGTATGGCATAGAGACAGTGAAGATCAAAGCTATTGGACGGCAACGCTTCAGAGTGCATGATATACGCACACAAGCAGATGGGTATGGGTATACACATGCTTTCAGCGGGTACAATGCTATTTTTCATTGAATGCAGTAATGTAATGTTAATAAAAAAGACCAATATTTTTGTCTTTGTAGGATTCGTCAGGCAAAAGTACAGATTTTACCGGAAAGGATTCTGCCAGACCCTTTATGTGCACTGCAATTCCTGCCCCGCTTGCATACACAAACTCCACAGACCAAACACTCACAAACAACACCACAGCAGGACCGGTGCAGCCAGACCTATAGACAGGTAACTAACATACCTGTAAACGAACATCACTTTAGACCAGTGTTTCTCATCCATTAGGAGACCTCAGTAAACATCCAAAGGGGTCACAGGATTAAATGTATAATTAATATATTATTAAAAAATAAAATTATTATTATATTAAAACACCTAACTATTATTATTAATATACTAAAAAATTTAACTAAATTAAAATGTACACCTTCCCCCCTCAATAACTAGTTTTTATTAAAGTTTTATAATTGTTTTACCATTACTTCTATATGTAACATACATTTTGCTTAATTGCTTAACACGTAATCTCCCTCTCACTTTCTTTCAAAGAAGAAGCTCCATTGTGCTGGTATGACTTCATGGCCTCCCTGGGTTTATGCACTCTATGACTCTGTGAGTTTGATCTCTGATTATTAATTTGATTATATTATTAACAAAAGATTTTACACTATACATTATAAACCCTTAAGGGTGCAATTTTTTTTTCACTTAAACCATTTTACCACTTAGAAATGAATGGTACTTTTCATTATTTACTTATTGTAAATATTATTTAAAGGATTAGTTCACTGATAATTTACTCACCCCTATGTCATCCAAGATGTTTATGTCTTTCTTTCTTCAGTCGAAAAGAAATTAAGGTTTTTGAGGAAAACATTCCAGGAATTTTCTCCATATAGTGGACTTCAGGTGGGGTACAATGGGTTGAAGGCCTAAATTGCAGTTTCAATCCAGCTTCAAAGGGCTCTACATGATCCCATATGAGGAATAAGGGTCTTATCTAGCAAAACGATCAGCCATTTTCTAAAAAAAAAAAAAAAAAATGTATATACTTTTTAACCACAAATGCTCATCTTGCACTAGCTCTGCGATGTGCCACGCATTACGTAATCACGTTGGAAAGGTCACATGTGACGTAGGCGGAAGTACCGAACTTGCAAAGACTAAGTCAAACGCCCTTTAACAAAAAAAGGTAAAACAACGATGTCGGACGATTTTGAAGTAAATGAGATGTAAGAAAATTAGTTTTTTGCCCTACTTCTGCCTACGTCCAACGTGATTACATAATGTGTGGTGCATCGCAGAGCTAGTGCAAGACAAGCATTCGTGGTTAAAAAGTATATACATTTTTTTTTTTTAGAAAAAATAGAAAATGACTGATCGTTCAGCTAGACAAGACCCTTATTCTTCGGCTGGGATCGTGTAGAGCCCTTTGAAGTTGCATTGAAACTCCAATTTGGACCTTCAACCCATTGAACCCTATTTAAGTCCACTATATGGAGAAAAATCCTGAAATGTTTTCCTCAAAAACCTTAATTTCTTTTCGACTGAAGAAAGAAAGAAAGACATAAACATCTTGGATGACATGGGGGGTGAGTAAATTATCAGGAAATTTTAATTCCGAAATGAACTAATCCTTTAACTTTTATTAGTATTATTATTATTTATTTAGATTGTAAATACATTGATGTGTTTTTAAAATGTACAATCTCGTTATTTATGTGTTTCTCTCCAGAAAACTCTCATGAGCAGAGTAAAGAAACAACTCCATGAATGGGATGAAAACCTCAAAGACGAGTCCCTGCCTACAAATCCTACTGGTACACACTTAGAACGAGCGCACAGACAGTTTCAGGCTCACGCACACAGTCAGATAGTTAGAAAGTGTCTCTCTCTCTGCAGATTTCTCATACAGGGTGGCCGCATGTCTACCAATAGATGATGCTCTACGACTGCAGCTACTGAAGATTGGCAGTGCCATCCAGAGACTGCGCTGTGAATTGGACATCATGGACAGGGTGTGTATGTGAATAGTTGCCTTTGTCTATAAATCTTCATATATGTCTTTCTATTTGTCTAGGGAGTTTGTTTTATGCATTGTAAAATGTAGGAAAATATAATGTTTATATTTTTCTTGTCTCTTTACAGTGCACCTCTCTCTGCTGTAAACAGTGTCAGGATACAGAGATAACCAGCAAGAATGAGATCTTCAGGTCAGACAATGAATTTAAAAAAAATGCTGAGAACTGAATTTCACAATTTAGTTATATATAGAGTTGTCAAAAGTACCGACTTCGGTACCAATCGGTACTGAAATTTTAAAAATGTGACACTTTGAGCGCTGTTGATCGGACTTGACTGGTCCGTGATAGATGCCTGCTTTCAAACTCTCCCGTGTGTATCTGTGTAAGTGCAAGCATCATTGATGACTATTTACAATGTTTTTGAAGCGTTGATCTTCGAAGCCAATCACAGACATATCTGATGAGCACATGAACACAATGGCCAAACAGAGGTATTTACGAATTCGCTCAACAGCGCTCAAAGCCTCACATTTTTTATATTTCAGTACCAACTTAGTACCGAAGTCAGTTTGACAACTCTAGATATTGTTTGGCAATTGAGGAGAATTAAAGAGATAGATTACTAAAAAAATTATTTTATCATCAAGACCATCAAGCACCAATGAGGAAAATAAAGCACCATAAAAGTTCCATGAAAGTGGTCATATGAACAATTCATCCATGCATATTTTATTTTTTAAGCATTTTTTTACACATCATAGTTTTTAATCCTCACCAGAACTTGAGTCCCATAGAACCAAGTCCCCTCCCTACATTTTTAATTTTTGATAATCTGTTACACCCAGATGTACATCACACTACTTCTGTTTCATTGCAACTTTAACAATCTAAGTCTTGTGAAGCCATGTGATAGCTTTAGTTGAGGAAAAGACCAAAGTTTAAGTCATAAAGTCATGATTTCCCTGTTGGAACTTTTTTTATATATATAAACTGGAAAGTTTTCAATGACTTATCAAATGATGACAGACTTTACATTTTTGGGTGATCTTCTCATTTAAGATGGAAATGAAAACAGTTACTCATGCAAAACTCCTCTGTCTTTAGTCTGTCTCTGTATGGGCCAATGGCAGCATATGTGAACCCACATGGTTATGTTCATGAGACACTTACGGTCTACAAGGCCAACAACCTCAACTTGATTGGACGGCCTTCCACACTTCATAGTTGGTTTCCAGGGTGAGATTTAATGCTTTTGTATGTTCAAAAATGTGTTTTTGGTCATTTTGATTATTATGTCTTAGTATCCATTCAAATAATTAATGTAAAATTTGATTTGTATTTCTCTGCTTAGGTATGCGTGGACAATTGCTCAGTGCAGAACCTGTGGCTCTCATATGGGCTGGAAGTTCTCAGCAGTAAAAAAGGATCTGTGTCCACCTCGTTTCTGGGGTTTGACTCGTTCTGCCCTGTTACCGACAATCCCACAAGGCGATGAAGGTGTTAATGGGTCACGCTTGCTGTGCCTGTGATGTGATCTGAGGATTACTTGTGACCTTTAACCCTACAGCCCATAAGCATATGCTCCCCAAGGGGTCTCCTCTATCACCCCAAAAATATGAGACTCCAAAACCTCATCCAGAGAGAGAGAGAGAGAGAGAAAGCAAGTGTGTTTGTGAGTTTATATGTGTAGATGTGTGCATGAACAGGGAGAGGAAAGAAAAAGGGGACAGTGAAGCATAAGATACAGAACAACAGAATGCAAGTTGTTGCCTTCACACACCTTGTGCTGTGTAAATTACAGCCTGATACGTGCAATATCATACCAGATGAGCTCTTTAAGATTACAGTCTGTTGTAATGCACTTAATTTACCGTCTAAGCAGTCTTTTCTTCATTATTACTGACTAGGTGACAGTTATTGATGCTCTTTAAAGGGATAGTTCACCCAAAAATAAAAAAATAATCTGTCATTTACTCACCCTCAAGTTGTTCCAAGCCTGTGTAAATTTCTTTGTTCTGCTGAACACAAAGGAAGAACTTTGGAAAAATGTTTGTAACCAAGCAGATCTCGCCCCCATTGACTACCATAGTAGGAAATAAAAAATACTATGGTAGTCAATGGGGGGCGAGATCTGCTTGGTTACAAACCTTCTTCAAAATATCTTCCTTTGTGTACAGCAGAACAAAGGTATACAGGTTTGGAACAACTTGAGGGTGAGTAAATGACAGAATTTTTATTTTTGGGTGAACTATCCCTTTAAGCAAGATCTTGCTTGGGTGTTTATGAAATAAGTACTGTGTTAAAATAGGGACAAATCTCTAACACCAAAGTGTGATGATCTCATTTAGTCCGACAAAAAGTCTTTCATGCTCACATTTAGTGACATAATCAATTATCATGTAGAATACCTCAAACAATTAAATGCTTCTTCAAAACAAGATCTAAACTGCTTAAAATTAAATCATTCTTCACATGCTATCTCTCATGTGCTTGCTTCGGGTACTTGGCACACAACTCCTGGCAAAAATTGGCAGATGTTAAATAATAAAGGAAATATCAGGGAGGTACCGTTTATGTTACTTACACTTCATATCAAGAGTAATTCCCAAAAACTTTTTTGTATTTAATCAGTTTCTCTGTTTTGCTTTTTCCTTTGTCATTTGTTTATTTGGCTACCATTTAATTAAATGATGATATGATGTATATAAGTTGAGTTGAGAGCCAAAAACAGATGTGTGTATCCAGAATGGAAGTAGCGTGCGACAAACTACAGTCTGCACTGAGAAACTTTCTAAAAATATAAAGATTCTGTTCACATGTTCATTAAATGGAGTGCAAAATACACACTTTATACAGAAAATCAGCCAACACACATTCTCCACTAGTTAGATACAAAAACACACTGACTTGCATATCTGTAATGTTCAAGAGATAAAATACTGTTCAGTACTAATGAATTCTCGTCAATAAACCACTTCTGAAAAGTCACTGTGTTTCATCTTTAAAGAAAATTGATAACACTACAATTTGTAGAAACATTAATAGTATGGCATTCCAAGCAGAACCATGGTTTAATCACAGTCTGAAAAGACACATTTGTAGACCAACTTGGATTTGTGTACAAAATGGATTAAAAAATGGAAAATGTTGAGGATATTTTCAGCATTCTGCTGAAATAGCCCACTTGAGGTCATATGACAACATTGAAGCATACTTTTTAAAAGAGGAAGAATACAGTATAGACTGTTATAATTTAGTATTTCATTTCGAACACAGCTATAGGGTGAATTCAAGGTGGTTGTGATCATTTTCCCAAGTCATCTCAATGGCAAAAAGTGTCACAACCACCCTGAATTCACCCTACATCATGCGTCATCCGACCAAACCACTAGAGGGTGTTGTTGCTATGCTATCGCGCGCTGTCTTCTTCACTGGCTCTCGCATGATTACGCAATAACAACAAACGTCAAGCTGTACAGATGAATGTCTGATAGTCACGTACGCGTTCTCTTCTTTCCGTTCGTGTTCTCTTTAAATCGGGTCACTGATGGTCTGAGCCGATAAAGTGTACTTTGTCGTTTCTAGCCTTTATGAGAGAATTAGCGCTTTAGTTGTACTCTGTAGTAGCGAAGCTGCTATTTTGTATATTTGTTTGGGTCCTGTCCTGTGTTTAACGATGCCTCAGGAATCTCAGGAGGGGCAGCAACCGCTGCCGCTGGTCCGATCTCTGGTTAGCCGGACACCGGCCTACGTGTTGTTCTGTAACTGCAGCCCGCGCGTCGTGAAGCCCGTCTGGATCAACTTCCGCGGGGAGCCGCAGCCATACGTAGATATACAGCCGTACACCGGACGAAGAATGACAACTTATGTGGGTTCGTCAAATTATTGTTTAATTATTATGTTCTAAATAAATTGGTAAAATTACAGTATGAGTCGTTCAGGGTTATTTTCATCATGTTACACTTTAAGAAGTGCCAGACAGTGCACACAAAATGGATAAACATCAAGTGTTTTGCACCAGGCAAACCAAACTGTTAAGTTTTTGGGTTGATTGCATAAACTAACAAAGCGTACTTTGAAACAATTGAGCTGTATCCCCATAAGTGGATACTAGTCTGAGAAGAAACCACTTCAATAATTAACTTTGACCCCAAGTGTAAATAATTCGAACCCATTGACGTTTTAGATATTTTGCAAGTGGTGCTCACTGCAGGGGAAGCTGCTCACTGCAGGAGCCAATAGGTGGATGTCGACGTCCAGGTCCCCTTCTCTGGACGTAATGGGAGGCCTAACCCTACCCTATCCCTAAACCTAGAGGTGGACTAGGTCAAGCTCCATCTTTTACATCCGGAGAGGGGGAGCTGGATATCATTTGGCTCTGCAGTAAGCACTATTTACACTGCAGCGCCAAATGGATGGAGCTTGACCTAGTGCAGCTCCACCTCTGTTGGTATAAGGAGAATGGAGCTTAACCTAATTAGGCTTAGGGTTAGGGTGTGGTTGGACCATCTAACTCCACTGATTGGTTCTGCTTTTTGACTTATTCGTGGCAATAAAATGAATAATCTCAAAGATATTGTCTCTGTGCTTTAAAGGGTTAAGTATTGCAATGATCTATTTGAATGAAAATTTCTCATATTATATTTCTGTTTCTGTCAGGACATCCATGGATGTTTCGGGATGCAGAGACTGACGATCCAATGGTAGTCAATAATAAAGAGATGTACTTGCCAGCCGCCCTTGAAAATGGGCAAGTCTCAATTGCCAACATCACATTACCTGGTATACATATTTTACTGGCTTTTGCTTAAGTATTCAGGCTGATAACCAATTCACTCTTTTTATAAAATTAGAACTAATATTGAGTAACTATGATAACTGTATTTCTAGGCATGGCATAATAACAACACTTGATATTATTTTCATTGTAAAAGAAAAATCTTAAAAAAAAAAAAAAAAAAAAAAAAATGTGCAATTTGCAAACATACTCCTCTGCCTGTGAGTCATTAAAATTTTCTGGGAAAAATAAAACCCCTCAATTACGGGATCATTAATCAGACTGTGAATCTGAAATTTTAGATTCACAAAAATTTACTTTGCACTTTATATTTGTGTTCACCAGTGTTGACCTTGCGAGATCGCTGTCTGCAAGTTGTGAGGCGGTTTGTGCGCAGAGAAGATATCTGTCGACTGGAGATCGCCCACTGCCTACAAGATGACCTTGCTCAGAGACCCAGCATTCACGCCGATCTACGACGCATTAGCCAGCGAGTGGAACAGAAGTTACTGGAGAACAGAGAACAGCAAAACAGATGAAAACATGAACATTAACTTTATTGTGAATGAGGACATATTTACTGAGCAGACTTGTGCACCAGCACCATATAAAACGGACAATATATTCTGGCACTATAAAACACAATCCTGAGATCACGAGGAATATTTTCTAAAGATGTATCAAGCAATACATTCAGGCCCTTTAGGCTTTAGTGAGATGCACTGACATGTGAGTCCATAGAAAGAACTTTAGAAAATGCAGATTTTGTGTGATTGTGTGGTAGACTATGCAATAGCTGAGAGCATTATTTCATTTTTGGTTACAGTTCTCTGTATACTTTTACTCTTTTACCAATAACTTTATATTTGGAAAAATGTTCTTTGTAAATAAAAAGAATGACTAAATATTTGTAATTATGTCTAACTGTCTAATTAAGTCTAATGACTCTTGCATCAAGCCAGCATTTGTTATCTATCTATCTATCTATCTAGTTTCTCTAACAGTGGTTTTGCTTGGTTTCAAACATCTACTTCAAACCCCTCTTATATTAGAATACATTTTCTGATGTACATCTTTTAAACTGTCAGGTTGAAGCAAGCTATAAGTCTATACAATTTATTAATTACAGTATTTGTTGGACAAAACAATAGTTTGACGTTTATGTATATTTATATCAATTGTTTGCGTTTTATCATTTTTAACTGATTTTTAAAAAAAATTAAATTTAGCTGAAAAGTACTTTGACAGCTTACTCCTCATATGATAATGTACCACAGTAGTTCTGGGGCATGTTGTCACAAAGATCAACGTGTGTTCGGCGAACGGCATCTTTTTTCCTAGGCAGAAATGTTCAACCGCTTTTTTTTTTTTTTTTTTTTTTGTAGACTTTTTGTAAGTGTATGCGCCTATACAGAAAAATTGCCTTTCAGAAATAAATCCACCCTGGTTTATATAATGCCTCTAAAATTTCCATAAAATTGTGAATCTTAATTCTGTAAACCAAATTAAATGTTCACTTTCATTTTCTTTCAAAGTCTACATACATGCCTGAAATGTGCACACTCCATACTTAGTACGTCTCAAACGAACCGTTCACAGCCATGCTATCCAGGGTTCAGTACGGTGAGGAGAGTTGACTGCAGTGAACGTACCGCTAATTACTTACGCACGTGATCCACCTGAACTTTCATCCACACAGGCTTTAAGGTTTGTAATGTTAACTTTGCTGTTACTTGGACGGAATTGTGTTTATTCAAGAGTATTACACGCTTTCAGACTGTTTTCCGTTCTTGTGATCGCCGTTATGTGTATTGAAGCTTGGGGTCACAGTTTTAGGTCAGGCACGAGGTTTCTGCTAATTATTAGCATCTGTAATTAACTAATGGCTTTTTAAATAAACATGTTAACGCGTTTTACATTGTATACAGGTTTGTGCTTTTTGTTTTAATAATGTATAAAAATAAATACAAGTATAAAAGAGCCCTCGATGTGTTTGTAACCTTTTAGCTAGCGTGCAGAAAATGCCCATCTGATGACCATTGAGTTTTTAAAGCTACGTGTAAATATTGGATGAGTATTACTCACTTTTCACTTCAAAGTGAGTCTCAGAAGTCCTTGTAACTGCATCTGGTTGCTGGACCTCCATCTCCACTTTGAATTTACAGTGTTATGGTTTGTTTATTGTTTTTCAAAGAACCTGCAAGTGAATCCATCTCAAAATTGGCTTAGAAACAGCTGCATCTGGTTGTGGTTCTCATTTTTGACCTATGTACACATTTTCTTTCTTCCTCAAGATCTTACGATGAACCGCAAAAGGGAAAAGGTGAAGTTGACATGGCTGAATAAGGCGGTGGACTCCCCCAGAAAGCTCATGAAGAACAGCGTGGGTGTGGCACAGCCCACATGCTGGGATGGAGATGGTCAGGATGGTGGTATGAGCGAGGCTGGCTCTCCTGGCCTCAACACTTCTACTGGGTCAGCTGGACTGGGTGACATGGAAAACATGTATCTCAGCACTCCACAGCACTCCAATTCTTCACGAAGTACACCTAAAACACGCTTAAAATTGACTGGACCCCACAGAGCACTACGGAAAAAAAACAGTCCTGGTGAGGTGAGTAACAATAAGGATTTTTTCAGTTTCCCCAGTCTAATATTTTATAGTGGAATGAAATATATTTTTTGGCTAATTTAGTAGAAAAATCTGTATTTAAAAATTGCAGATATTTGAGAGGATTTCCATTGATTTGTGGTTTTGTGTGTGCCATTTAGGACACTGTTTCAGGGCAAAAATCCTCTGTTGAGCCTTTACCTCCCTCTGCTGGGAAAAAACTCAGGAGTCCAGAGGATGGACAGAAAGTCATTTACCTCAAAGCGCTGAATGATGCAATGGGAAATGCAGACAAAAAGTCATCATTTGGTGCGACTAAAAGTCTGTTTGCAAAGAAAACCCCAGAGAAAACTGTGAAGGCAGAGGAGGAGGAAAACTGCCCTGACCTTGAGTGCTGCTCGTTCAGTGAGAAGAATGAACTGCTTCCTCTGTTCATGACTAAGGATAGGCCTCCCCCACTGGAGTTAATAGAGACAGAAGATGATGGGACAGAAATAAAGCTGGACACCAGGGTAATGAATACTACTACTACTACTTCTTTTTTTTTTTTTTTTTTTTTTTGTTGAAAGAAATGAATACTTATGTTCAGCAAGAATACATCAAAAGTGCCAATAAACACTCTTACATTTCTGCAAAAAACAAAACATAAAAAACTAATATATATATATATATAAGTAGCCTTGTTGATGATGATGATAATAGTAAGAAATGTATCTCAAGCACCAAATCAGCATATTAGAATGGTTTCTGAAGAATCATGTGACACTAAAGACTGGAGTGATGCTGAAAATTCATCTTTGATCACAGGAATTGGTTGCATTTTAAATAGATTTATTATTTTATTGTAGTTATTTATTATATTATAGTTATTATAGTTATTTTAAATTGTAATATTTCACAATATTATTGTTTTTACTGTTTTAATAAAAAATGCAGCCTTGTTGAGAATAAGAGGCTTTCAAAACTAAAAAAAAATCTTTTTAACAGTTGTTATATATAAGCATGTCTATTCTGCACTATTGTAAATGTCTTTTAAAAGAATTGATAGTGACTTTTTCTCTATGCACAGAGTGTGATCCTAAAGCGACCAGAATCGCCGGATTGGTCGGATGTTGAGGACTCAGAGCAAGTTGAAGTTTTCTCGCAGGATGAGTCCTTTGAGCCAAAGGGCCGACAAATGAAGCTTAAAAGGGATTGTGAGCTTGTGGACTTCAGTGACACTCCTCCACCATTGGAATGCAACCCTTACTCCTCATCACCAGCTTTAAAGCCTTCAACATTCCCACAAGCCCTTTGGGAATTAGAATCTCAAGGGGCTGACACTACCCCAACCGTCCCAGCCAAGGATGTGGAGCTGTTGTCAGAGCGTCCGCCTCAATCTACAGCCTCTGACCTTGCAACCCCCAAGAAATATTCGTGCGGTATGTCAGTTAGACGGTCCCTCAAATTACAGCAGCCCATCATCAGCACCTACACCCCCTCCACACCTGAAAGCTGGGATTGCTCTTCTTTTACTACACGCAGGACTTCAGAATCAAATTATTACACATCCTCACAGATGTTTCTCGCTGATGACAGTGCCACCCGCAGGATGTCGGTTGGCTCGGAGCCTCTTTGGCTGTCAGATTTGACCTACTCAAAGGCAGATTCTGCAGGATTTATTGACACACACTGTCACCTTGACATGCTCTATGGGAAGTTGGGTTTCCAGGGAAGCTTCCAAAGGTTTCAGAGCATGTATGCAAGTAGTTTCCCTAGGGAGTTTAGAGGCTGCATCGCAGATTTCTGCAACCCACGAACCACAGAGAAAGAGGCCATCTGGGAGGGGCTACTGGCAGAAGAGAAAGTGTGGGGGGCCTTTGGCTGCCACCCACATTTTGCCAAAGAGTATAACCACACTCATGAGCATAGCATCATGGGTGCTATGCGTCACCCTAAGGCCATAGCGTTCGGAGAGATCGGTTTGGATTACTCGTACAAGAACTCCACAGACTCATGGAAACAGAAAGAGGTATGGCAGACTGGATGATTACCTCCAAATGTTTTTAATTATGTACTTGAGTGAGTCAAAAGAAAATAATTTCTGTCTTTTTCATGTCAAGGTTTTTGAACGGCAGTTGCAGTTGGCCGTCTCTCTTAAGAAGCCTCTAGTCATACATTGCCGTGATGCTGATGATGATTTGCTGAAAATTATGAAGAAGTGTGTCCCCCGAGATTACAAAATTCACAGGTCAGTTCTCATAAAAATAAACACTAGTTTTTTATGTTCGTTTTTAGAAATGATAATCTATGCATTTGATTTGGCTATGTATTAAAATACAGTAATACAGTGATTTTGAGCAGACTTTTGCTACTTTCTATTGAAAATAGTTGGCAGCACTGGTTAGAGTTCATAGTCTACTAACCTGTGTCTTTTATGTTTGTTAGACACTGTTTCACCAACAGCTTCTCTGTGATTGAGCCGTTCCTAAATGAGTTCTCTAACCTGTGTGTGGGTTTCACTGGACTGGTGACGTACCATCGAGCTACGGAGGCTCGAGCCGCTGTGAGAAAAATCCCACTCGACAGAATCCTACTGGAGACAGATGCACCATATTTCCTACCCAGACAGGTCTCAGTGCTTGTTACTAAGTACACATTGTTTGATTCCACTTACATATATGCACATGCCTTGTCTAATTTGTCATTCTTTAACCCTCATCCTCTCACAAAGTGCAAAACAAATCCTTCCCTCATGGGTCAAAATGACCTGAGGGAAGGATGATACATTCACCTCTCTTCCTCTTTCTGTAGGTGCCCAAGACTGTATGCAGGTTTGCCCACCCTGGTATGGGCATGCACACACTGCGTGAGATTAGTCTGCTGAAGGGAGAGCTGCTAACCACAGTACTGCAAACAGTCCGGCAGAACACTAGACACATATACGGACTGTGATTGGAAACGGCGTGTTAAACCACTTGCTATTTTATCAACTGAAGTCCTTCAAAATCTTAGTCCTGCTAGCAGTTTAGTCTTGCATCTTTGGCACTTTCTCAACTAAACAGTCTTCAATGTGATATATATTTTTTTTTTTTACCTTTTCCTTGTTTACATAACAATGTCTTCAAGAATTTATATTTCAGTGTACTATAGTGTGGGTTAGTAAGTGTACGAGCATTGCTACTTAAGTTTCTTACCGTGTTATAGGGAATTTCACATCTGTTAAAACTGTTAGTAATGATACATTTTAATATCTCTTCGGTTTTGTGTTTTAAAATGGTTCTCTGTTCTCAGGTTTCTTTGGTCGTGTGTCTGCATACATGCTTACAAGTTATGTATGCCTTTGAGACATAAGTGACATAAAATGCCATCTTTTGTCTTCCTTTATATTAGAACCAGTAATTTCCATATGAAAGTTTGTGTAAAAAGAAAATGTGAAACAGAATTGGAAAAACCACAACAAATAGCTTTTACCAGGTTGTTGGTTTTATATAAATATAACTTTTGTTTGAATAAATGTATATGCAACATGAATGGGTTTATGAAATTATTTTTCTTGAGATACATAAATATGAGATTGAGCAAAGAAATTGAAACCAGAGGCAGAAAATTATTTGTCATCCTTTATTTTGTCAAATTGCTGTTAGAAAATGATTTAAATTTTGAATAATTTTTGATTTATAAGGAATTGATTCTCGTAGGACTGGTAGCTCTTGTCAGAATTCTGAAAAAAAACGAGAAAATACATTTAGTATATTAGTTAGTTTGCAGAACACTAAAATTATTCAAATACAGCAAACGGTGACTTGAGAATTTTCTGACAGGAAGCACTTTTAGTTTTTAGGGTTCTTTAAAAATACGGACTTTTTCTGGGAAATTAAACGCCATTTTTCATAGTGAATTTTCATAGTTACTTGTTTGGATCAAGAGTTTAGCTCACCAAATGGAGAATCACTAAGAAGATTCACAAGAACCTTCTGCAGCACAGGACCGTATTTCTCATACTCTGCTTCACTCAGAGACACGGACAGTTCGAACGGAGCACTCATCTAAACAGGCAGTGAGAACAAAGTATGACTGCAGTAGTAACTTTCTGAAATCCTATTTAAATGTGCACTTGCATTGAGGTTTTACCATGAACTGATCATCCTCTTTAATCACTGGGATCTCTGAATCAGCAGCATCTCTTCTGCCCACCCGTGGGGGCCTTCGACCCTTAAAATGGGACACGATATATCTGATTCCAAGACTTTGAGCATGAATTTATGTAATCTTGACAAACTAAATTGAGTTCTTATAATTGGTTTACTCCAAACAAACTCAGAAACATCCACTAGATATATGCTCACCTGTGGTTTCTGAGCAGGACTGAGAAAGCTGGTGCCGCCTCTCACGGACTCGAGACATAAGGAAAGAGCGCATATGAGCAGGAACATGTGGCTGGCACGGCAGTGCAGAGGCATCCTGGGAAATCAGCCGGTTTAGTTCTGTTTAATGACAACACTCTTAATGGCTGCATCTTAAAAATACATTGTATAGAGCACAGAAATAGTAAAAAATAAAAATAAAAATCAACCAATCCCACCTTCTGTAATGGTCAAACTGCTTCAGTAGGTCTGAACACAAAAATCTGCTTCTCACTTTTATAATAGCCTTTGGTTAACAATTAGCATTAAAGTCTACAAATGACACTGTGAAAACAAACAGAACTAAAAAATCCCTGATTGTTACTGTATGCGTGTGACAAAGAGATTTTCCTTAGGGCGATATGAATATGATAACAGATGATAACAAATAAAGTCATATGGTGATGTGGCTGCTGTGTCAGTAGATATATGTGTTACTAGACCACTGAACTATTGCCATAGCAGGTTTATTTGATAGACCTGGCAATTCCTCTGTAACAGGAGCAAATATTTGGTACTAACACACTTTTAAGTGGACTCACCCTTGTACATGGTTGGCAGTGTATTCTTCCTAACTGATATGCATTTTTTTTTTTGTGGCAATTAAAAAACGTATCATAATGTATCATAAAGTACCATTTTTATGGAGAATATCAGCTTATTGGCCCATTACTTTATTACAACTGTGTGTGTGTGTGTGTGTGTGGGTTGGGGGGTGGGGGGGGGGGGGGGGGAAGAGATGTAGAGGAACAGCACTAATAAATAGATAAAACACAATAGAACAAGAACAAGGAAAACAAATGTTTTAAAGTTTGAAGCAACTTGGCTATTAAACTTCTGGTTTTCATTTTTTCACTAACAAAAAAAAATTGAGAGTTATGATTTTTTTTTAATATGATACCAACATAATATGATATTCGTGGACATTTAACATGGTAGTAACAATTAGTTTGACTGTTAGACTTTTCGTTTTTATATTTATCACTAACAAAAAAGTACCACATCTGCTGAAATAAACAGCTAAAACCAGCCTAAGGTCTTCGCTGGTCTTCAGTTTGGTCATATCTATTTTAGCAGGCTGATTTTAGAGGGGTTTTGGCCACTTCTTGGTCAGGCTGGACTTAGCTGGTCAGGCCAAGCTGGGAGACTAACTAACCTGCTAAAACTAGTTGAAACCTGGCTTGGCCAGGCTGGGGGACCATCTTGACCATCTTAAACCAGCTACATCCAGCTTACCTCATCTTTGGCTGCTTGCTATTTTTGGATATTGCATAATGACACAATTTGGACATTTAACGTGGTAGAAACACGTTTTTTGGTGTATAACAGTTTGAAGCAACCGTTGAACATTTGGTTATTTACTTCATATTTTATACTAAAATAAAAATAAACTACAGTATTATTATGTTTTTCATGTTTTGGTCAAGGCGAGCAAAAATCCATGTTTTATTTACTCCATAGAAATAATAAACTGGTTTCAATTTAAAATATTGTTGCAGTTTTACCTCCGAGACAGCAGATGGCAGGCTACATTTCTTCTTTTCAGCATTGTTTTTGGATACTGTTTTGCTCTCTGAATGTCAGTGTTAGCCTGTATTACCTGATCAGCTACAGTTAACATGGATAAAAAGAAGAAACCATACAATGTTACAGCGTCATCGGTGAATAATTTGTATCTTATCTCTCTTTTTTTTTGAACAAGGCACTTTTCATATTTTTAGTTTTGTTTGTGTGTTATAGTTAGCTTAGCATGACAGCTGACAGTAAACTTGCATTGTGTGCCTGTTTTTAAACTGGGAATGATGACCCAATCCTTAAATGTTTTGGTCAACGTGTACTTTTCAATTTACATTTCAGCTGGTTGATTTGAAAGCGGAATTATATCGGAAGCAGGAGCAATTTAAGCACGACAGACTTGGCCAAGATGCAGGAGCTGCACAGAAGTCCAAGACAAAAATAAAAGTAAGACACGGCCAGTTAATGACTGATAGATGTGATCATTCAATCATTATGTATACACCTGTTGTAATTGTAATTGTGTGTTTATGTGTTCACAGAAGCCTAATATCTGGAGTAAACAAAATGAAGGAGTCAATGTACGAGCGCAGAGGGATGTCCAGCAAACTACTGAGGAAGAAAACACACTAGATAAATCCAGGTGAATAGACTGTCAACGGAATTTGATTTATTTTAATCTTTTTATTTTATCTTTTTTTATTATTATTTGGCTATTGGCTATGCATTTTTTGTTTTATAGCCCAGTACTACATTATTCGGATTCTTCATATCCTCTTCATCAATTAATTTTATTTTGCCTTCTTCACCGTGCATAGTGTCTCATAAAGTGTATAGACACTATAACCCAATATAACAAAATATCAAACCAAGTAATTACAAAAATGAAAGTGTGAAAGATTTAACATGTTTGCAGTTGACATTTTGTTTGATAGTTATGTAATACAATGAATTTCATATATAAGTGTGTTTTAAGTGTCCAAATATTTTGAGGCCAGTGTATGATTCATGATTTTTGTTTTTATAACAACCTGTTATAAATGATATTTCATAGTTTTTTTTATTTGCTGCAGACTGTTTCACATTCACATATTAGAAAACTCAAAAATACGAATGAGGATATATTATTATTAAAAGGTATTATTTAACTTTTTACTGCATCCAAATGCTTTTTTTTGGGGGGGGGGGGGGTCACTTTGTTTTTATTAATATGACATAATAATATGAGACCATACACCCTGTTTTGAATGCTGATATATTGTAATATAATATAACTAATATGTAATATAATATGACTGTATCATATAATATATACTTATAATAATATGGTGGTACTTAATATAATATGGTGATACAATAAAAATATTAATAAAATATATATTTAAAATAAATCATTATTTGTAATTTTTTTATTTTACAATATAATGATGTAGAAAAATTCATGTTTCAAATACTTCTAATGATCAGATTGTGGAATACAATCACATTAATGCCCTCCTGATGCATTTTTGTGTTATGCAGGCAAAAACTGGAGGAAAAGGCACGCCTTTATGAACAGATGACAAAAGGAGATTTCCCAGGTATATGCTTGCTGACTTTCCCAGATTCAAGCATTTCACTTCTTAAATCAAATTTTACACTGCTTTGAGGGTTTTGTAAATAATATTGAACTGATATTGAAATTGATGATTTCTTTTTACATTTAGATGAGGAGACTGAAAGTCTTTTCCTGGTGGACTTCACCCAGAAGATCATCAACCAGAGGAATGAACCACAGACACGCACTGCAAACGTAGCAGGGGACCGAGATGGAGAGGACTCTGATGTGAACGTCCCTGTTCCAGCCCCACAGAATGCAAATGAAGAATGGTACGGTGTTTTTATAAATGAATTTTGAACCTGATTAAGAGGCAATATGATTTGAACTCAACCCTGGGTGTTCTTGCTTACTCTTCTTCTTTCTTGCAGGGTGGACTATGTTGATGCATTAGGACGTTCTCGAAGATGTCTGAGGAAAGACCTACCAGATTTTCAGAAAATGGACCAAGATCTCCAGGACAAGAGGTACATTTAATTTACTTACCTTTGCTGTGTTCTTATATTTTTTTTAAATATATTACATATCTATATCTATTATGCACAGGGTGACTGGTGCTGACAGAACGCTGTTATCTGAGGACATGAGGAGAGAAATGCAGAGAGAGCAGTGGGAGAGAGAGGAAGAGGAGCAGATGAAGAGACCTGTTGGACCCATTCACTATGAAAATATCAAAGAGCAAGGTGTTTGAGAGGATTGATCTCTAGACACTCCGAAACCTGTCTGTGTAGAAAATGCCTTTAATTAGTGCTTCTTTGAGAGTGTTGAATTAAATTTGCACAGCGTCTCACATGAGTATTTTGTGTCCGTTTCAGAGGCCAGAGAGCTGGGTGTTGGGTATTTTGCTTTTGCCCAGGATGAGGACCAACGTAGAAAACAGAGAGAAACTCTAGACATGCTGAGAGACCAGGTCAGAACAACAAAATTAAATGATGAGTCACAAACTCTTTCAAAGTAGAATGAGCTGCCTACCTAGACAGCATTGTAAGTGTGCATACGAAGCAAAGACTGTTCCAAAAGATAGGCAGCATTATGTTGCCCTCTAAGACACTTTGTTTTGGCCCAAAATTAGGAAGTATCACATGTACAGGTGCTGGTCATATAATTAGAATATCATCAAAAAGTTGATTTATTTCACTAATTCCATTCAAAAAGTGAAACTTGTATATTATATTCATTCATTACACACAGACTGATATATTTCAAATGTTTATTTCTTTTAATTTTGATGATTATAACTGACAACTAAGGAAAATCCCAAATTCAGTATCTCAGAAAATTAGAATATTGTGAAAAGGTTCAATATTGAAGACACCTGGTGCCACACTTTAATCAGCTAATTAACTCAAAACACCTGCAAAGGCCTTTAAATGGTGTCTCAGTCTAGTTCTGTAGGCTACACAATCATGGGGAAGACTGCTGACTTGACAGTTGTCCAAAAGACGACCATTGTCACCTTGCACAAGGAGGGCAAGACACAAAAGGTCATTGCAAAAGAGGCTGGCTGTTCACAGAGCTCTGTGTCCAAGCACATTAATAGAGAGGCGAAGGGAAGGAAAAGATGTGTTAGAAAAAAAGTGTACAAGCAATAGGGATAACCGCACCCTGGAGAGGATTGTGAAACAAAACCCATTCAAAAATGTGGGGGAGATTCACAAAGAGTGGACTGCAGCTGGAGTCAGTGCTTCAAGAACCACTACGCACAGACATATGCAAGACATGGGTTTCAGCTGTCGCATTCCTTGTGTCAAGCCACTCTTGAACAACAGACAGCATCAGAAGCGTCTCGCCTGGGCTAAAGACAAAAAGGACTGGACTGCTGCTGAGTGGTCCAAAGTTATGTTCTCTGATGAAAGTAAATTTTGCATTTCCTTTGGAAATCAGGGTCCCACAGTCTGGAGGAAGAGAGGAGAGGCACACAATCGACGTTGCTTGAGGCCCAGTGTGAAGTTTCCACAGTCAGTGATGGTTTGGGGTGCCATGTCATCTGCTGGTGTTGGTCCACTGTGTTTTCTGAGGTCCAAGGTCAACGCAGCCGTATACCAGGAAGTTTTAGAGCACTTCATGCTTCCTGCTGCTGACCAACTTTATGGAGATGGAGATTTCATTTTCCAACAGGACTTGGCACCTGCACAGAGTGCCAAAGCTACCAGTACCTGGTTTAAGGACCATGGTATCCCTGTTCTTAATTGGCCAGCAAACTCGCCTGACCTCAACCTCATAGAAAATCTATGGGGTATTGTGAAGAGGAAGATGCGATATGCCAGACCCAACAATGCAGAAGAGCTGAAGGCCACTATCAGAGCATCCTGGGCTCTTATAACACCTGAGCAGTGCCACAGACGGATCGACTCCATGCCACGCCGCATTGCTGCAGTAATTCAGGCAAAAGGAGCCCCAACTAAGTATTGAGTGCTGTACATGCTCATACTTTTCATGTTCATACTTTTCAGTTGGCCAAGATTTCTAAAAATCCTTTCTTTGTATTGGTCTTAAGTAATATTCTAATTTTCTGAGATACTGAATTTGGGATTTTCCTTAGTTGTCAGTTATAATTATCAAAATTAAAAGAAATAAACATTTGAAATATATCAGTCTGTGTGTAATGAATGAATATAATATACAAGTTTCACTTTTTGAATGGAATTAGTGAAATAAATCAACTTTTTGATGATATTCTAATTATATGACCAGCACCTGTATATCTTGCAGAGGATGCACTTCCAGAATGCATTGCAACTTGAGGTGCTCTGATACGAAAATTCTGTTAGGTTACTGACTATGTTGGCAGTATACAGTTAGTGAGCTCACTAGATTTTTAAATGGTGTGTCTAGCTTCTATAATATTGGCTGGGTTTAAAACAGTCTTCCTCAGCTTCTATACTATTGGCTACGATTGAAGAAATCTTCATCAGCTTTTATAATATTGGCTGCAATGTAAATTATTAAGGTTTACAACTTTTTTCTCTCTGCAGACCACAGAGCAGCGCAGCAAACGTGAGCAACTGAAGGAGAAGCGGAAAGCCCTGCTTGAAGCTCGACTCGCTAAAGTAAGGATGAGGAGGATGAAGAAAAGCAAGCTGGAGCCAGGGGATGAAGAAGATGGTGTGTTGTTAAATATTTAATTAATAGGACTATATATGCTTTGAAGCATATGTTGGTGGAGATTTCTAAAGGATGTGTGGATATTTTTGGATAATGTCTGATGTTCCCTTGTAGCTCCTGCTGCTGATGGCGCTGAGAATGATGAAGATGAAGATGAAGAAGTTGGACCTCCAGCCCCTGCAACAGTGCCAAAAGTAGAGGTGGAGATTCAGGAAAGAAAAGACACCAAACCTGGCGTTCCATACATAAGAGAGTGGGACAGAGGCAAAGGTACGTGTCCGTACACATAAATGCACGCCATTTTCCTTCCTTCCTTTTCCTTTGCTCCAGTGTTTACATTTGCTGTTTTAAAGAAAACGCAACTTCAACATTTATTTCCTTTTCCAGAGTTTTCCTGGGGTCAGTGGACCAGTCGTCGTCGAGATGAGCGAGAGTCTGAGTTTGCTCCTCCCTCTGCTTATTTCGCAGAAGACAGATGGGCCAATCACAGCAGAGCAACAGATAAAGGGCAGGCCAAAGGAAAACTTGCCTTCAAGTGGTCTGAATCCCAAAGGGCCACAGAAAGAGACACAGAGAACATATCTACCCCTAGTTATCCTTCTGACATTCCCACATATGCACAACCTTCTCAACCACAGACTGCTCAAACACAGAGTCTGGATGACCTGTTGTCATACTACAAACACTCTACGTGAACAAGTCAGAAAATCGTTTGGGGAAACTATAGGAAATGGCTGCATCAAGCCTGGATGCATTATGTCAGTCTTAAGCATGAGAGACAGTTACACTTTGTATGTAAAATGTAACTGATTTGCAAAGTTAGAATAAAAAATGACCACATTTTTGTTTGATCTTTGTATCTTTTATTCCATCACTATACTCCCAGTGTGAACCGCTTTTTTAACCATATTTAATTTTGCCATCACTTCTTTCACCATGTTGTAAGTTTATTTATAAATTAGAACATAAGTAACTTTTGTCCATAAAATTGTCAAGAAAAAATGACAGATGATTTAACCAAAGCTAAAGTTCTCTTCATTTTTCCTGTTCTAATGATTGTGAAGTGTTTCATTCTGCTTTGTGTTTTTCACCATCTTTTTCTTGTATGTTTTTATGCATGCTATGAACACTGTAGTCAGGTGCAACTCATAAACTTTGCCCAGTGTAACTGTGCTTAGTTACTCAGTAGCCTGTAATGAGTGTGCTTTACAAGTTACTTGGTTTGAGTGTATTCCACATGTCATTCGAAAGAGGACACTAAAAAAACTATATATTGGATAGATTTTCACATACAACCAAATCGCAGGACCATAGTGACCTTTGATCTGAAGGATATCCTGTCTCCGCAAGAATGTGCGTGTGAGCATTTTGCATCAACTGGACAGAGAGTGCAAGGAAGGGAAATAGAGTAAAAAGTAGAGGTGACGAGACGAAGAGAGGACAGTAAAAGGGGTTTATATGGAAGATTAAGAGAAAGTTTTACTTTTAGTTTTCTTATATGTCTGTTTTTTTCCTTTTGAAGAGTAAACCAAAGTAGGAAACCTGTCTAATTCGACTGAGATGGTAAGTAACCATTTCTGGTTGTGATTATCACATGACCATGTAGTAACATGCTGTTCAATCATCTGCTGTTTGTAGACAATGTTCAATTTGTTAATATTAATTAATGTTTAAAATTTTAATGAAATGTTTTTACATATTTCTAAATATCACATTAATTTATACTTTTTTTTTTTATAAAATAGGATAATTTATAAATATGCTATTGTTCATTGTTAATTCATGTTTGTTCATAATGAATTAACTATGTAAGAACGGTAAGGCTGTAAACATATTGTTTATTAGTTCTTGATGCCTAATACACTAACTAATGCTACTGAATTGAACCTTAGAGTAGTATGAAAAGTGTATATACTGGAAAATTATTACCTCATGAGAATTAGCCTCTTTTAAGTATAAAAACACAGATATTTATTTGCTAATAAATCCCAATGCATGATTATAATTGTCACATTTATTGCAAACATTAAATTCAATTCTTGTGCTGTGTGAATGAATGTCTCTGTGAGTGTTTTAGGAAGGTTCAAGTGCAGAAGCAGAGCTAAGTGTAAGTGCAAACAGCATCGGAATCACTGATTTGACTCAGGATGGAGATGTTCTGACGTTTGCCATCACGTCCCAGAAAGTAAGATACCTAGTAAATGCATAAAACTTGTTTTAAATATATTTTGTGGAATGCTAAAATATCATTACTTCATTTTTTCCCTCAGTTGAACGGAAGTGCCGGGGTGTGCGTGTTTCGAACATACGAGGACTTTGATTGGCTTCAACAGAGTCTTTTCTCACAAGAAAATGTTCCTGGACTTCAGGGAATTATAGTGAGTGAATTCTCTAAACACCATAGGGTCCTTCCGTGTCAAATCAACCAAATTTTGAAAACTTCCCTAGCTAAAATTATTGATTTTTTAAAAAATATTTTTTCTGAAGAAAGACAAACATTAATAATGATGAAAGCCAAAGTATTAAATGTCATGGATGAATATTTACTGAGTAATCCACTATTTTGTAGAGGAGGGTTAAAATGACAATTTTCACCTGAGATTTGGAGTTAGATGACAGGGGGGAGAAAATGACTTTAGAAAGATGGCAGCATTGCCCACCTATAATTTGTGTTCAGCAGATGCTGCTATCTTCAAGGTCATTTTTTTTTTTTTTATCATTTTGATCCCCCTCAACAAAATAGTGGATTTCTCAGTCAGTATTTGTCCATGGCATTTATGTTAGTCTTTCTTTAGAAAAAAAAATTAACAAAATTAAAAATTTGTTAAAAAATGTTAGGAATTGCTTATTAATTTCTTTGCTAAAACTATAAGATGTATGAATGGGGAAGCACTTATATGAGATGAATTTATTCCCACAGTTTCCGCCTTTGCCCCCTAAAGCATTTCCATCCCAGCTGAACATGCAGACCAAAGCATTCAAACAACTTGGTATGTATTATTTGAATATGCACGGGCGATTCAGACAAAATATATGAATAGTTTTAATTCTGAGAAAGGTTTTATTCATTTATTTTTGTAAATGCCACTTGGTTTGATACTTTGTTTTTTATGTAACACATTTTATATGTTTTTCTGGATGTGTGTTCAGGGTTCCTGGCTCTAGGGCAGGATTGGCAGAGTTATTGTAAGGCTTTGGAGTTTTATCTCCAGCAGGTGGCAACACACCCAACTCTCTGCAAGTGCAAAGCACTGGACAGCTTTCTTATTAACTCTGAGGTATAAACACACACACACATACACAAAGTGACTGTGATTTTTCATTAAATTCTGCATCTCAGCCTGATATATGATTGATAATACAATGCTAATTGTAACCAGGCTAACCTGCTGAGGTCTCCAGCTAAAACTGAAGGTAGTAGTTTTGTTGTGTGAACATGGTAGCTGGTCAAGTGTCATTTAGGTGGTTGACCAGCTATACTATAAGCTGGTGGAGACCTGGCTGAGCTGGTCGCCCACATTGGAACAAATCAGCTACTACTGGTATGATCTTATTTGTTTTTAAGCAGTGTTCTTGACCAATATGTTCTACCAGCTCAACAAGCTCCCTCAATCACCAAAACCGGAATAGACCAGCTTGTATCTGCTGGAAACATGGTTCAAAAACACAGCTACCACCATAAGATGGTTTAACTGGATTCTCCAGCAGGGAGAAGATCTTTGCTTGAAAGGCTTCTGTTTTTATTGTTTGACCATATTGCTGACATCACCTTAATCAGTTTTAAGGGGCAAAGTGAAGAAATCTTTGATGATAATCTGGCTTTTGTCATTTCATGTGTTTTTTGACTAGTCTCCTGGAAAACAGCGAGGCAGGAAAGGAATCCTTAATCGCCTTAGTCAGGCTGTGGAGGAGATGAGAAAAGAAAGTCATAAGGTATCTTATATATGACTAGAGGTATATAGATATATGACTATATAAACACTGTGGATATACTAATGTGATTTATATCATATATAAAATTGAATATCCCCAGGATGTGGACAACTTCTTTCAGAATGAGAGAAATAGAAACACAAGTATTGCTGCTTTATCAAAGGTTGCCACAGAGGTATACTATTTAAGTTTTTTTTTTCAGTTTTTATCTGGCCAGTGGACTGTTAGTCATTTATAATTCAGTGTGCAATATTGTGTTCTTCTCTCGATAGAAATTACTTGATGTTGTGATTACAGAGCAAAGTAAGTCACTGCAAGTCACTGTTAACACATGATTTAGGAATACAGTTGGCTTATATATAACTGTGTGTGTGTGTGTGTGTGTTTTACAGAGCTTGCTTTGGCCTGTGGACATTTCTCCACATCTCTTCATCTTTGTGTGAATCATGACGATGCAGATGCTGTAGCTTTCTCCAAGTAAAAATTGACAAAATAAAATTACCTTTTGTTTCTGCATTAATGTGCATGCTGAATAAAGAGAGAATGTGTCAGAAAAATGTTTGTTTATGTGAATGTTGGTTATGAGAGGATAATCAGTTTATTCATATTGTATTTCTTTAGGGTTTGCTTGAAGCTGTCTGATATTATTGAGGCAGTAAAGGTAAGTGCACTTTACATGCAAAATCTTTGAACACAATTGAAGGGTTCTCATTCCTGTATTTAGATAAAAATATTGAATACTAAAATTTGAATGATTTTTTTTTCTTTAGCGAAACTATGAGAAGGTTGCCATTAACAACCTAACCACTCTTGGTTTGGGTCTGGACCTGGAGTCTCGCTACCAAGAGGCAGAGAAAGTATGTTTTATGAAATGCTTATCAATGACTGTGATTATGCGTGATATTGTTTAATACAGAGTAACTAATCTTTTAGATACAGTATTACCAGTTACTGTTCTCTTCTGGCCAACACACGAACAGTGCATGATTATGACTCAGGCAGCATTACAGGTCAGAAGTCAGGTTAGGATCGGAACATTCAAAATATTTAATCCAGTTCCATCTGGTTGAAGATCGGATTCATCACGCCAGTGTAGAGACGGGTTTGTTGAGGATCTGTGCCACTGGCTGTCGTGATGATGAGGCCTTCACAGGGTAGTTTGACACAATCTCAGCTGACATTTCAGGGATGTGTTGTGGTTGTGTTTAGGCGCAGGTCCTCCACCTGATCTAGATAAGGCCTGGATCCGGTTGACTACAGTAACCTCGGGATAAACAGAGAGACTAATATTAGCGTAGATGCCATTCTTCTTATGGTGTAACAAGTACATCGGGTGTTATAGGAAGTGTTCCTGGTTCCGGCTGACCTAGTTTATGCAGCCTAACAATCATTTAACTGATTTGAATAATATAAATTGATAATTTCTTATGTGTATGCCAGGTGAAAGAGATGTGTTTTTAATCTAGATTTAAACTGAGTGTGTCTGCTTTCCGAACAATGCTAGGAAGACTGTTCCAATGTTTCGGTGCTAAACAGGAAAAGGATCAACCACTTGCGGTTGATTTTGATATTCTAGGTATTGTCAACTGACCAGAATTTTGAGATCACAATAGACATGAAGGACTATAATGTGCTAAGAGCTTGCTCAAGTACTGGGGAGCTAAACCATTTAGTGCTTTGTAAGTAATTAGCAAGATTTTAAAATCTATATGATGTTTAATAGGGAGCCAATGCAGTGTTAACAGAACCAGGCTAATATGGTCATACTTCCTGGTTCTAGTAAGAACTCTAGCTGCTGCGTTTTGGACCAGCTGGAGTTTGTTTATTAAGTGTGCAGGGCAACCACCCAGTAGAGCATTACAATAATCTAGCCTTAAGGTCATAAGCACATGTTCTTCTGAAGAGCCTCATGCCAATGAAAGAACACAGTGTGATTATGATTCAGGCTGCATCACAAGACAGAAATCAGATTGAGGATCAGTAGCATTCAAATATTTCATCCAGTTCCTTTTGCTTGAAGATCAGATTCATCATGCCAGTATGGAGAAGAAGCTGGTCATAGGTCTGTGCAGAGGACTTGTCTGGTTTTATTCATTTTTATTTTAGTAGGCTACATCAAGTTACTAAATGAAAATGAGAAATAAATTTACTTTGTTATATTTTATTTTATTTCAAGTAACAAAAATGTTTATGTTTTAGTTAACTATAATAACACTGTCACAGACTGTCAGACAAGTGGAGTGACACAGTGAAAAGTCTCTGTGCTGCTGGACTGTATATCAGAACAGATCAAATTTGAAATGTAATGAAATAATGAAACCCAAGACTGCTGTGGTAGTAATTGTCCATTTCTACTTTACAGGAGATGCTCTTCAGAAGAACCTGTAAACTGATAGAGCTGGAAACTGTTAAGAAGAGTACAGAAAAAGCCAAGGCCAATAAGAGAGAAGTGGTATGCTTTTAATCTGTGTATCTTTCATATATTCTCTGTCCACATACACACGTCCGTCCACACTGAAGTGTTCACATCATATTTAACCGGTAATTTCAGATGAAGTCTTTCTGTGTCTAATACTGTAGATGGAGGCATATCAAAAAGCTGTTGAGAAAGAGTTCAACCTGATCTCATCTGTGGCTAAACAAGAGGTAAATGCTGTGACTGATGTTAAACCCAAAGAAGATTATCTGCTAAATGTGTTACCAGTGTTGTTACACTGGAAACATGACTGACCTTCTCCATTTTAAAATAATGTTAATTACACATTGTACATTTATAGAGGATATTGTATATTTATTGGACTAATGTGTGGCAGATTGAGCGTTTCCATAGCTCCCGAGTGAATGTGCTGAAGAACTTCCTGATTGACTGGTGTGAACAGCAGCTCAACACAGCGAAGGAGTGCGCTGAACTCTATTCTCAGCATCTGGAAGCTTGCAGAAATATGTATTCAGAATGAATGAAACATAAACAGGTGGTTTATGATCATAACACAATTGCTGGTAATGTAATCAAACTGTTCTGGGTCTAAAAAATAGAACTTCATCATGATATTATAAAAGTGCTCTGTAAATTCAGTTTATTCTCTTATCTTTTTAATCACTAGTCCTCTTTAATCTGATTGTAATGTTTCCCAGCTTTTAACACTGAAAAGCCATCAAATTTTAGACTATAGATTCAGAAGTGAACTTTGTCCTATGTAAGCTTTGCAGTAAAGCAATAAAACCCATGACTGTTTCTACTTTGCAAACATTGTCAATGCTGAGGTGATGGTTTAATAATACTGCACAAAATGATAAACACATTGATAATGCATTGGTGTTCATAAAAGTAGTCATTAGCATGAGCACGCTATTACTATTAGGGTAGATAAAGTTTATTCCAGCTGGGAGGCTAGTGGACATTGCATAACCTGCTTAGATGATAGTCTTACAAGTTAGTCATCTAAATTTTTTTCTTTGAAACTGGTCATAAGAACTGGGTCTAAGGTTTTGAGTCATTTACTTAAAAGTGTAGACTGGTCTAATATGAATTTGAAAAGTAAGATTAATGATAGATATGCTAGTTGGTCAGATTAGTTTTTAAGACACAGCCTTAACATAGAGGGTATGTAACTGGTCCCAGTGTGGATAAAGCAGACCAGGAATCAGAGTTGTAGACAAATGTGAAAGAGTTTAATGATCATAGAGTGTTTTCCATACTCTAAAGTCTGAAGTCAGACAAACAGGCCTACCTAGAAAAGTGTAACATACAAAGTCACTTTCTATAGGAAGGTTCAAGACACCTTTACAAATATGAAAATTACTGCCATATGTATATAGTTAGGTAAATATAGGTATAATACAGGTAAAGTGTATATATACTACATTTAATGAAGCACACACAGCATATTTTAAACTTCTTATTCAAGATGAAAAATAAATATAAAAATCTAAAAACTCCTTCTTAAAGGGATAGTTCATCCAAAAATGACAATTCTGTCATCATTTACTAAACCCTCAAGTAGTTCCAAAACTATGAATTTCTTTGTTATGCTGAACACAAAAGAAGATATTTGGAAGAATGTCAGTAACCAAACAGATCTAACACTATAAAAAATAAATACTATGGTAGTAAATGGGGGGTGAGATCTGTTTGTTTACTGACATTCTTCCAAATATCTTCCTTTGTGTTCAGCAGAACAAAGAAATTCATAGTTTTGGAACTACTTGGGTTTAGTAAATGATGACAGAATTGTCATTTTTCAGGTGAACTATCCCTTTAAATAATGATTCTTGATAATTATTGATTAAATGTCAGCAGCTATCAGTCTGCAGCTTTCGCCTGGTTGCCCACTGCAGTTAAGCAGTGTTGAGCCTGATCAGTACCTGGATAGGAGACCTTCTGGAAAACTAGGATGCTGCTGGAAAAAGGTGCTAGTGAGGCCAGCAGGGGGTGTTCGCCCTGTGGTCTGTGTGGGTCCTAGTGCCCCAGTATAGTGATGGGGACACAATATTGTCACACCAAAAACACACCATCCTAATCCAAGGTCCTGACTCTCTGTGGTCAAAAAAAAAAAAAAAAAAAAATCCCAGGATGTCCTTCAGAAAGAGTATGGTTGTAACACCTGGCCAAACTTGCTCATTGGCCCCTGTCTAACATCATGGATATATAGTTAGGTAAATATAATCATCTCAATATATAATGATTGGCTTCATTACTCTGTCTCTTCTCCACCAATAAGCTGGTGTGTGGTTGGCGTTCTGTCGCATCATCCAGGTGGATGCTGCACATTGGTGGTGGTCGAGAAGATTCCCCCTGAGGCGCTTTGAGTGCAGATTAAATCACTATATAAATGTAACGAATTATTATTATTATAAATTTGATCATGTATTAACATTGCAGAAATAAAATTTTAAAAATTATTTATGGAAGATTACAAAACACTAATCAGGGGAGAAAATAGTAAAGAACAAGTAAATGTTAAGCTAAATTCATGATATCAATGTGCTGAATGCTAATGTGGAGGTCTATTTCTTGCACACCCATGGAAAGGAGATGTGCTTGCTTCCACTGTCCTCTTATTACTACTGTAAATTGTTAAGTATTTCTTTAGCTTCTTCGTATGAGCAGCACTTTCCCTTTGCACTGCATATTTTAGCCAGTTTACAAGGGGTAAGGCTCTTTTTCAGGGTTTCTTTTGGGAACTTTAAGACATCTTTTAAATGAAATGCCAGGCAAACATGATCCCATACATAATAATAATATTCTTTATTCACAGGTTCAGCCTTTGCGATGTTGTCCTCTTTAATCAGTATTAGTTTAAATCTAATGTCATCACCAATGGCTTGTGCTTTCCAGAGAATTTGATTTTCCTCATAATCTACAAATAAGCTATTTTCAATCCTTGGGAATTTCTTGAACCTCTCATTGTCCCCAGGGCTGTGAACAAGAACAACGTACATGATCTCCTGCTTGTAAAACATTGTCTTATATTCCCTGAGAACTGGGTCTTGGTCCCCACACATCTGCACCCTGTATGTTTCCATCAGATCATTCAGAGGAAAAGAGAATCGAAAGTTGCCATAGCGTGATTCGTCAATGTGGAATGCAGGTGATGTGGTGAATTTGCTCAGGAACGGCTCCTGTCTTTCTGTTTGTTCTTGGGATCTGTTTGGGAAGACCTTCTCCAGATAACGCTCCTCAGCTGCTTGTATACTCTCTTTATCAATCTTCAGGTTCCACCATGAGAACTTCTCATCATCATTACCATGAGCCTTGAATCCCTCTGACTCCCAGATTTTGTGAAGACCATCTATGTCAGTGACATGAGTCACCTCTGAGATGTGAAATTCAGTGGGGGTTGGATAGTTTAGGATGCTTCTAGTCAGGTAATCAAGTAGTTTTAGTTCATAGGTTATTACCAATTTTTTGAAGTCACGCAATATTTGTTCTACATTAGTATCTTCCTGAAGTGCATTTCTCAGATCTTCTATGCTAATGTGTCCGTCATGACTGACCACAGGACATTTGCGTTTTATTCCCACGAGGAAGGCATACTGGAAAGATTAAGATTTAATATCTCAATTTTATCAGCTTTTAATTCATACCCAGATGAACAAATTATTATTTCACAGCATTTTATACTTATTTTCTTCCATTTAAAAACACAAGACACAAACCTTGTTTTCTGCACCATAGCAACAAAACAGAGCTCTGAATCAACATAATTTAAATAGACTCTTGTGCCATTTCTGTGCCTTGTTTTGTTTAGATTTGGCTTAGTTTTAGGCTAAATTATGTTCTGAACTATTGTCAAATGATATGCTAAACCTTTTGGAAATGTAAGTCCATGCGTTTGGACGTTGTTGTGAATGTACTGTAACACTTCAGCATTAGGTTACTAATTAAGTTTAAGCTAGAACAATTTTTAATTAAACTCAAAATAACGTTCTCATTTAATATGTTCTGTCAATATGCGTTAATGTTTGACTATATTACATTTATTTGTGACTAAGACGGTTACTGATCGTTTTGACATATGTTAGATGTGAATTGTCAAGAATTGCCTATACTTACATGTTTAGCTGCCTCTGCCATTTTCTGAGTTTTAAGCAAATTGTGATGCGGTTTGTGCTGTGAAAAGCTGAAGCTATATTGCTCTGCAGATTTATTAAGTCTTCATTCTGCCACGCCTGCGAGGGCAGGGCTTGTTTTAAGAGACAAGCCTATAAATGAGATATCATGGCTAATAATGTTGTTTTGTTGTAAATATTGTAAATTACTGGTGCGAGGGCGGGACAACCTGTCACTCACATGATATCAGCAATAAGAAACCACAAAGATCAATTCACAATGGAGGATAAAAAATGTAGGCTATTAATGTATCATCCATTAATATCTTTTAGAAGAACTGCGTACGTCTTCACTAAAGCAAAGACAGAGAAAAAAAAAAAACAGTCTGAAATAAAATCTGTAATGTTTCAGTGCAGTTTCATGTATAGATGGAATATTTTGACAAAAGGAAAGGGAATATGAACAGTGGAACACAGTACACAAGCACAGCATTCAACAGCAACATCTAGTGGCAAAACTCTGCATCTATCAAATGCATAAATGTAAAAAAGACAATGTAATTTGCAAACAGGGTTTAGTAATGAAAATTTTACCACACATCTGACATTCTATTGGTTCTTTGGTCTGTTGCCAATAGTTCCATACATTTCCTCAGCATCATATTTTTTCTGCAGAATACCATATGTTGAATTGTGATCATCCTAAAGAGACAGTTTGTGAAAGATCCTTAAAAACTGGTCAACATATTAATCTGTTAATTGTGTATTTAAAATGTGGATTACAGACGATTAAAGGTTTCATTTCTTTAAAGGGTTAGTTCACCCAAAAATAAAATAATGTCATTTATTACTCACCCTCATGGCGTTCCACATCCGTAAGACCTTCGTTAATCTTCAGAACACAAATTAAGATATTTTTGTTAAAATCCATTGGCTCAGTGAGGCCTCCATAGCCAGCAATGACATTTCCTCTCTCAAGATCCATTAATGTACTAAAACATATTTAAATCAGTTCATGTGAGTACAGTGGTTCAATATTAATATTATAAAGCGAAGAGAATATTTTTGGTGCGCCAAAAAAAAACAAAATAACGACTTATATAGTGATGGCCGATTTCAAAACACTGCTTCAGGAAGCTTCGGAGCGTTATGAATCAGCGTATCGAATCATGATTCGGATCGCGTGTCAAACCGCCAAACTGCTGAAATCACGTGACTTTGGCGCTCAGAACCGCTGATTCATAATGCTCCGAAGCTTCCTGACGCAGTATTTTGAAATCGGCCATCACTATAGGCTATAAGTCGTTATTTTGTTTTGTTTTTTTTGGCGCACCAAAAATATTCTCGTCGCTTTATAATATTAATATTGAACCACTGTACTCACATGAAATGATTTAAATATGTTTTTAGTACATTAATGGATCTTGATAGAGGAAATGTCATTGCTGGCTATGGAGGCCTCACTGAGCCATCGGATTTCAACATATCTTAATTTGTGTTCCGAAGATAAACGAAGGTCTTACGGGTGTGGAACGCCATGAGGGTGAGTAATAAATGACATGAGTGAACTAACCCTTTAAGCACCTGTTCTGTCTTTCCTACTAATAAAAAGAATGAGCACAGGACCAAGATTTTGTTGAACTTACCAAATTATTTTCCATATCTATCTCGCCAGTCTCCATCCTTGCTTTTTTGTGAGCTTTAGAAACAGTAATTACCTGAATTAAAACATGCTCATTGAAATGTATTTGTGTTGTATGTGCATGTTAATGTGTGTGCTGACCTCTGTGAATGCAGTAAATGACAGCTGCTGCTCCTCCTATCGCTAGAAACGGCACAGAGATCAACACACCGAGACTCGTCTTAGGTAATGCTGTACTTTCAATTCTCTCTAATGAATGAACAGAGAGAAAACGGTTTTAGCACAATATTACACAACACTAATCTTTTTTCGGAAGGTTTACTTGTGAATATTGACTAATAGTGTTTTGCTTTACGTTCAAAATAATAAATGCAGTTAAAATGGCAACAGGCTGATTGCTTACTTTTAATGGAGACGTCGATGAATCTGGAGGTTTTTTCTAACAAACAGACGTATGATCCCTGGTCATCCTCAGTCAGATCTGACAGAAGCAGAGAGACGTTTCCTGGTGAAGTCTGATTAAACAGTGTAATTCTGTCTCTGTACAGGTCAAACACACTGAATATATCATTGTAAATGCCATCTTTAGAAGCCCTTCTGCTTTTAGTTTCCCAGGAGAAGCTCTTGGGCTTGTCCTGTGTGTTGGTACAAGTGCAGGGCAGCAGCACAGACTCTCCTGAGAAAGCTGTTATATTTGTCACACCACTGTCTGATGGAGTACAGGCTGAGGGAAACACATCTTTTGTTTTAAAAAATGTTGAATTTGAATGTATTAATTAATGTATATATTTGAAAAATGAATTTACTACACATTAAGTAATCCTACCTGTTATGAGGTAGTGCAGAGATGACAGGATGTTTAAAAATATCCACATATTTATATACGCCATATTTATTCTGTGATGGTCATCTATCTCTTCAGATGCAGCTTTCACAAGTCACATCCTGTCAGCTCTTGTTTTTTATCTGTTGAGGATCTCTTACACAATTATCAGTTACAGACACAAACATACAGACACAAATGAAGGTCTTGAATGCTGTATGTAATAATTATAGGCCTACTGTTCGTCTTTCTGTTGTTTTGTACAACACTGTTAAGCTATTTTTCTTAACAGACGTTAAGGTAATATATTGTTAAAGGGTTAGTTCACCCAAAAATGAAAATTCTTTCATTAATTACTCACCCTCATGTCGTTCCACACCCGTAAGACCTTTGTTCATCTTCGGAACACAAATTAAGATATTTTTGATAAAATCCAAGAGGTATATGACTCGTCCATAGACAGCAATATAATCAACACTTTCAAGGTCCAGAAAGGTACTAAAGACATCGTTATGTTATAGTCGACGTGACTACTGTGGTTGAACCTTAATTTTATGAAGCGACGAGAATACTTTTTGTGCGCAAAAAAAAAAAAGTATGAGAATGACACATAAGAGAAGATATTGTTGAATAAAGTTGTTATTTTTGTTTTGCTTTTGCGCACAAAAAGTATTCTCGTTGCTTCATAAAATTAAGGTTAAACCACTGCAGTTACGTTGACTGTTTTAACGATGTCTTTAGTAGCCTAGGGGCCAGATTTACAAACAGCTTGCGCCAGCAAGGCGTTAAAAAACTACTGTCGGGATTTACTAAAGACACGCAGTGCAAAATTAGCGCTGAAAAGGCATGGACTGAGTTGTTTTCGCGGCTGACTTATTGCATATGCATTTATAGAAGTTTCCCTTTCAGACATAAAATATATGGGAGGAGAGTATTTAAATGAATCACGGAATGCGATTTATTAAGATTAGCGCTCGTCAATTTACTGTTTTTTTTTGCGCTATTATTTAACGCCCCAAAAAAGCATGTCTTAACCCATTTTGCGACATAACTGCAATTGTTGCTGCTAGGAGGAGACACCACAGAGAACATAGAGCGCGAGAAGGGAGAAATATTTTCCACTTGTATTAATTTCGTATCGTTTGCCAAGTCACGTTGGCCTGTATATATATATATATATATATATATATATATATATATATATATATATATATATATATATTGGCAAACGATAGGCTATTATATATATGTACGTCGTGTTTGTCAGATAACATGTTAAGTTGCGCCTGTGTCGACCCGCACCTGATGAGAACATCAGCATCAGGCATCGGCTCTGCTTATTTGCGACCTAATGCTAATTTGCGCTGCACTTGTTAGATTGCGTTGGTCATTATGTAAATGATTTGAAAGTTGAATGTAAATAACAAAAATATACATATTCATTTATTTGGTGAATGGCCGTTTAATAAGCAGGATAATGTACAGTCGATAATTAATCGAAATAACATGTGATCTGAAATATATTTAGGCCTATGTAATGTATTGGGTAAACAATTTTGGGTTAAATTATAGTGAAGATGAATATACAGGAATATAAATGCAGTTAAAGTTAAGTGAATACTGACATTATACTGGTGTGGATCAGCATGAGCAGAAAATCAATGTGATAATGGATTTTCAATTGTACATGCTCAAGCTGTGGTTGAAATAGAATTGACTCAATGACTAGAACTTAATAATTTTATAATCAGTGATGTATTACACATTCATTTCTTATCTAAAAATACCTATATTTTGACCTATTTTCAGTTGCAAAATTCAAAACATGACCAAATTTCAGGTTTTATGCATCACTTAATTTAGTAACTGAATAAAATGTAATGCTGTTCAAGAAAATATTTACACACACACAAAAAAAATACACAGGCACAACTGTTAACAGGCTCATCTCATTCATAAAATCTAAAATTTATTGGAGTGAAAGACATTCTCTTTGAGCACATCCCAGCATTAAGATAACATGTACAATCAAGTCAACGACAACATTTCCGTAAACGAGAAAGCCATGGAGGGGAGAAAAAAGATTATGTAGTAGCTTAATGTCAAGCTGGGAAAATTCTTCATTCCTCAACATTCCAAATATGAGTCGACATTCTGAATTAAATATTGACATTCTCCTCCTATCATCTGAAGGCAGTTTAAAAAGTTGAAAATCAGATTACAACTTACAGACAACTAGTCGTGTAAGAAAAGTACAGCTGTAACCCATTCATATTAACAGCCAGTGTCTAACTGTATCGGCTCAACTAATTTTATTAAAATACATTTATATAAAAAAGAAAAATTCTTTACTTAAAATAATTGTATCACACTGTTATACTCTATATAATAATTCCATTCAAAATATAAAATCATATCAGTATATATCTACACAAAGTGCAACTGTAAATAATGTGTTATTTCACTGAGGTTAAAAACACAAACATATATTTTTTTTACCTCTTTCAGTGCAGAAACTACTGTGGGAGTTTTCAAAGAGTGGGGAGGTAGTCTAAAGGAGATGGCTTATAACTGGGACTTGTGACCAGAAAGGGTCTTCAAATGAAAGTCTGAACAGTCCAGTTTACCCTCAACCCTTGTGCCTCAAAAGACCGGTGAGCTAAAGCCATTTGGATGGTGCATCTAATGGAACTTCCAACCAGTCTGTTCTTACTAGTAGGGGAGGGGTGACTTTGAAACGGTGATAAAAACACTTACATCAGAGTTCATCCTTATCCATCAGTGTCCCTGGTGACCTAACCACATAGAAGCCTTTTATTGCTCAATATTAACACGTTTCAATACAACACACTCAATAAAAATAGACATGTCCGTCTACTGGATAAGGACTAATTTGGTTCATGGCCATGTTGGCTAATGTAACTGATGGCTATTTATACTGGCACAAAAATATATCAACTGAGGTTATTATTCTGACCGGCCATTTGGCTTAAACACACATAGTTATTGTGGATGTTTTGACGATGAACAAAGCACACATATACAGTAATATCTACAGCTAGTATATACTTAAAATGAGAACATTTAAACAATTATTATTATAAAATGAGAATCAGACAATTACCAAAAAAATACATGTACACTACAGCACAGCACAGAGACACCTATGTCTGCTAAAACTCGGCTAAAACTTAAAAAGAACCTGGATTTGGTAGGAGAATATGTTGCACATATTCACATACACACACTGACACACCAATATATCTCACACAGCTATACATAAACACACATGTGTGTGAACGCATGTGTGTGAGAAACAGTGGGAAGGAGTGAACTAATATCTGTGTGTTTTTAGCACATGGCTGCTTCTCTAAGTCAGTTGAATTTCAAACAACCGACGCCAAGAACGTAATTTCTTCTTTCTGTGGGGTTACTTCACGGAACCTCCTGTGTGGAGAGAAAAACACCAAACAAAACTTTTTAGTAGTTTGTTATCTAATAATCATCTAGCTACCATCAATCTAGCTACCAGCATTAAAGAGGTCATATTATACTTTTACAAAATCTTGATTTTGTTTTTTGGGTCTATTAGAATGTTTTCATGCTGAAATTTTACAAAAAATGCCTTATTTTTCACATATTTCACATTGTTGCAGCACCTCTCTTCCCAGGCTGTCAGTAACACTCTGTTTAGTTCCTGTCTCTATGAAGCCCGCCTTCCGAATAGCACAATGTGCACTGATTGGTCGGTTGGACCAGTGTGTTGTGATCGGTCAACCTTTTCAAGCATGTTTTAGAAATGTCACACCCCTTACCATAACCACGTTAGATCCAGGGTGGAAAAAACAACATCTCTTAGATATGGCGACAACACACTACTAAGGTAACTCAACCAGGCCTTGCCCCTTTTTTTGCATATTCCTTGGGTGGGAATTATTTAAATGAGGAATATTGTGACGTGTACATTGCCGGAAGAAAACTCAAGACCACAATCTAGGTGTTTCAGTGAGTCTAGAAACAGTGCTCACTAATACGGAGTGCTTTGTAACTTTGGAGACCTTTTTTCATGCTCAAAAAGCAACATTACACACTAAAGAAAGTTGAAAATGTAAAAAAGCATAAATAGGTCCTCTTTAACAAAGAAAAGTATCAGACACAAGGGTAAGAAAGGAAATTCAGGGAGATGGATCAAAAAACAACACTTTAAAGGATGGAAAGATAGAGTCCTTGCCTTTTTATGTGTACTTGAGCGCTGTGTGTCCTTGTGATTGGAATTGAGGGATTTCCAGACAGTGGTTTTAGACATTTCATCAGATATGTTAATATCAGAGGGATCGGTCCTGGACAACAGGTGGACACAGTCGAGGAGAGGAGGGGTCAGGGCAGGAGAAAGGGACAAACGGAAAGGTGAGTGTTAGTAAGTACACATAAACAGATACACAGTGGACATTGTGATGTCTAAGCTTATTTTGAACAAGTCTGACTGTTGGACGGGGCCCCAGGGTTTGCGGTATGCCACAGTGTTTGGATAGAGCTTCTAATAGCTGTGTGGTACCTGGGGTCTGGGGTTCTAGGTGAGTGTAGAGGTTTGCTCTCCAATGGGATCTGCACTGTGTCTTTGTCTTCTGATTTCTCAGAGTCATCCACCAGCATCTCCTGTGATTCCTGCTACTCATATAAACACATACATACAGCCTCCTTCATTGTATTACAAGTGACAAAACACAATGCAAGGTTAGGTTGATGTATTATTTTTCAGTTTACATGCATAAATAGCCTGAACTGTTTGAAAGATCGGGTGTTCATGGTGGAGCCATTGTCACTTTATTCTGTTGCATTTTTATTAGTTTGTGGACATCCAATTATTATATAGGGAATAAAATAAATAATCATAAAGAAAATACTAATAAAAAATTAAAAACATCATAAAAATGAACAAAAATGCATACAGGAAAATAGGTTTTATGATTTTTTATATTGAATTTTATGCATTGTTAATCCAAAATAGTATAAAAATGTAGCTCAAAATGAGTCAAGAAGGGAAAAAAATGATAGCAAAAACTACTTCTGGTTCAAATGTTATGCCTGAAATAGAATGTTTAGTTGAACACATTGCATTGTGGGATTTAATATTATGTTGTATACTGCATCATTTTGGCAAATGTTGCAAATGTTACATTTTCTGCCCATAAAGAAAATTTACAACAATGCACATTATACATGCTGCATAGTATAAAAAGTAGCATTTCTATTACTATTTGTTTATGATATTTTACATGGATGGATTTAACAACATTGATTGATTGGATACACTTGCTTTATTAAACCCAGCATATGATTCACAAACCTCTACTGCCTTTTTGGAATCATCATCCAGCTTCTTCTTCTTACTCTCAGGCATCAGATCATCAAGGTAACTCAGCTCCCGATTGGAAAAACAGAAGTCCAGCAGCTTACGGATGAACACTAATGCCAGCACCTGCAGGAAACAAACACACTTATGCCACTGTTATACTATATTATTCCCATACTTCTTAAATCAACCTTTAGTGCTGTTCCTGTAGCTCAAACAGTTGAGCATGGCACTAGAAACACCAAGGTCATGGGTTCAATTCCCAGGGAATACATGAACTGACAAAATGTACTGTATCAAATGCTTTGGATAAAAGTGTCTGTCCTTAATAGACAATGTATTACAGTGTATTATTTTACACCCAGTGTTCACTATAAATGTACAAAAAAGCTACATGTTTTATTCTAATATTAAATTGTTAATGAAGTTTTTACACCCCTAACATAAAGTATGTACTTGGTTATGGGTCCTACCATCATAGGGAAGACGATTGCAGCAGGGGACGTTTTGATGACCCAGAGCAGCATAAGGCAGGTAAGTTGGGTTAGAGTGAACAGGTGGACTTTCCTTAGAGGAACGTGACGTAGATAAATAAAGTCTGGCTGGTGCTTCGGTGGCATGCCAAACAACATCAGACGGTCAAAGAACTAAGAAAGACAGGGCAGAGAAAGATGATAAGTAACTGACGTGTCACTGAATGCACGTCTATGTGTAGTGTCAGATGAATATCTCTACCTGAATGCCTTTCAGAGATGAGGCGCCCATATAAAGAAAAACACCATAGAGAACTGGCATAGGAATGAACTGTAAAACAAAAAGCAGTTCTTTAAGATATTTTGTTATCTAATGCAATGACATTAAGTGTGCCTTATTCAAGTAGGCCACCGTACATATTATATGAAACCACAGATTTTGTGTGAGTACCTGTAATGCCCCAGTCATGAACACAGAGCAGCCCATCAGTAGAAAAATGACCAAACCAGTCAGCCTTTGCTCTCTAATACCCAAAAATCGAGGCTGCTCTCCAGGGGCAGAGCTTTCAGACTCCAGCTTCAGGCTGTTGACGTGGGAAATTGACAGGACGGTTGCTGCGACAAACCAAGGCAACCCCATTACAGAACATACGGCCAACATCACTCCAACCATCAGAAGATCTAAATGGTACCCGCAACCTTTCTGTGTAGAGGAATAGAGCACATACATATGATCAGCACACACACACACATCCTCTGTAAAGGCTACTTTAAAAAACTATACATACTAGAAGTTTGTGCTCCTTGCGGTTTATTATGACGGCGGTGATCTGTTGGTCCATGAAGATGAGGATGGTGCAGAGAAGAGCTGGTATTGAGGCAGCCAGCACAGTCCACCAAGGGTTTCGCCCAATGGGGTTAATCAACCAACCCCGGTCATCACGTGTGGGCTGTAAAACACAAGGAGAAATTTAAACAACCGACCAAACCTCTGAAAATAGCACGGTAATCATACTTACTCCATATACTTTTTTCATGAGGCAAACATAAATGCGAATTCATATATTTTTCATCTTTGCTAGTAATACCTTAAGAAACTAACACATTTTCAGCAGCCATTTCTTCAGTTTTTATTGTCCAGTGTCACGTGATCCTTACAAAATTATTCTAAAATGCTGATTTGGTGCTAAAGAAACTTTTCTTTTTATTATCAACAGTTGTGCTGCTTAATTTTTTTTTTTGTGGAAACTGTTATACATTTAACATTTTTTGATGAATATAAAATTTAAAGGAACAGTATTTATTTTAAATAGATTTTTTTGTAACAATGTAGATTTCTGTTTCAGGACTCTCATTTTGATATGCATTTTCTGTTCCAATTTTTCCTGTGTTTCACTTCCTGTGTTTGCCTTGTTGGCTTAGCTTCCTGGTTTGTTTCCTTGGTTACCCTTGTTTGTTACTATAGTGATTAATTACCATCATCTGTCCCTTGTTAGCCCCTTGTTATTTTGTGTATTTATACCCTAGTTTCCTATGTTTTTTTTTGTCTGGTGTTGTCCTTTGTGGATGTATCGTGTTAAATGTTAGTTTTCAGTTCTGGTTCTGCCTGCTTTTCCCATTGTGTTTGGATGTACTCAGTTTTTCACCTTTGCTTGGACTTACTTTTGTTATTTTGTTAATAAACTTATAATACTTAATTTGGATCCATCTTCTCTGAAACATCACACGCTACAGTAGTCTTTACTGGTGATTTTTTTTTTTTTTTATCAATTTATTGCGTCATTGCTTAATAAGAGGATTAATTTCTTAAAAAAAAATCTTACTGACCCCAAAAAGTAGTGTATATTTTAGATAAATTGACCAAATAATTGTAAAAAACAGTGTAGTGTCAGATGAGTTTCAGCATTTGCCAGGCTGACAAAGATATGTGTCTTTCCTTTAAGATATTTAACCAAGAATAATGCAATGTTTATGACAATTCAGTCTAAATTGAGGAATATTTGTTAACTATGGATTACATATTAGTCCAGCTCAATTGTTCATAGATCACTGTCAGCGCACAGCGCATGTATCTGGATTAGCCTGGGGTATAAACTCAATTCCAACACTCAGCATTGTCTAATCATCTAATCTGTCATTGCAGGGGTGCCACTCTAACCTAATCATATGAACAAATGTGCCTAGAAACAAGACGTGAACGAATTGCACAAAACAGGACTGTTGTGGATTATGAATGGACAGCAAAGAACTGACTGAAGACTGAAGCAGTGCATTCATCACTGTAAGGTAAGCTTTGAATGAAAAAGCTTCCTAAACTGTTAGGAAGAACTAGAGAGAGCTTTTACTCTTTACTGACCCTCACAGATGTTTCCTTTTTAGTACCAATTAAATCAGATTTGATTGGCAGCTATTTTGGTTTATTTGTCTAATTTATCTTTTATCATATGCTAGAGTTTGCAATAATATAAAAAAAAATCAGAGATTTTAATAAAGATAGAGCAGGCTTCATATATAAATATATAAACAAATGAATAAAAATTATATAGTAAAATTATATTTCAGTTGTTTTTCAGTTTAATGATTAAATTATTTAATGACCACATTTTATTTATTTATTATTATGAATAAAATAAATATACCTCAAATATGTATGGATATATTGTACGGAATATTATGAACACATTACTTCAATCCGGTATACATATTAATAGTAATAAATGCAAATATTTTACAGCAAAAGGGATGTTGATAATGACAGAGGCGGGCATTTTGGAAATTATATTAAAAGTCCTTTCTGAAGAGCATGGATATTCCACAAGGGGGCAGAAGACATGTACTGTATTGCATGGTATACTAGTATTTTTCATCAAAGTATGCAGCATTTATCACGTTAATTGTAAAGCCTTAGAAAGCCATTTACCAAATTTGATAAATACAGCGTTATAGGGCTAAATATGCAAACACCAGTGTGTGTATTTGTGTGCACATTTAATTATTGATTCCTACCTTAAATTTGCTGGGCACTTGTAATTTTTGGGATGGAACTCCAATGAGATAATCGATCAGGACCATGAGGACAATGGTGAGGAACACGGCAAAATCACTGATCACTGACCGTACCTACATCACAAAAACACATGGATACACACTTTGCATTTATTGTATACAAAATCACAGTGTATGCAAACATAATGTATGTAAGTATTTCAGCCTCACCCGTGTTGGGAAGTATCTGCTAGTTTTGAACTGTTTCAGGAAGCCAGAGAGGAAAAAGGTACTAAAAAACAAGATGGCTGACCAGAAGAGCACATCAGGGGTGTAGGGACCATGGTGTCCACACGCCGATCCAATAAACTGTCCCTGGAGATCTAAACACTCCTACTCACAAACACACACAAAGTTTGGCTCATATTTAACGGCACTGGCAGCCCAGACACTGACTCAGCTGTGAAAATAGGATTAGCACTAAATGCGATCTGTGTGAGAGACTACACTGTGAAATAACATTGCACTGCAGTAATGGGACGAGAATTGAATAACAGGACTCCTCCAACTGTACAATGTGTGTCATAAGGTGTTCTTTTCACTGCCTGATGTTGTAAGATGTTCATTACGATGCGAGGCTGTTGTGAAGTTAAAAGTTAGATAAATCAGCTTTAAAGCAATATTTTTTCTCATTAATATTTACACTTAAAGACATTTACAGGTATATTCAAAATCACCTACACTCACATGAGATTAAGACTCCCCCAGCCATATCAGTGGTCTAACCAAAATGGTTACTTTTGCATGATAATGCATCCACACCAGTAGGTGTCAGTATAAATAAGTCTTAGGCTGTTGTTGTATAGCGGCCAGCTAAGCAAAAATTGCTCAGTGCACTTTTAAGGTAAGACCATGTAAGAATGTTTTAGTTTCCAGTATTTTGATTAGACTGTGTGAGGACTGTGGGAGGTTGAAGTACCGTTACAGTGAGGTTGCTCCATGGCACTGCAGAGGCTGTGATGTTCCTCTGATTCCACAGTTCTACTGTTTTATTACTGGGATTATCAGGCTCTGCACACCTACAGCTGATGGCACATAATCCAATGTGTTAAAATGCGTGTTCACAAACAGTTATTCCAGTCTTAATTTCTCTCCATTTAATCTCATTGCTGTCTAGGAGAATAATTTATTTATGTCCTTACTTACTCATTTATTTGAACCAGAATTATTATCATCTAAGAACAAAAAATTAGAAACCCCAGATATTTCCTGAGATCCAACTTGTGTCGGTGTCTGCGTATATGAGTTTATACTTACTAGGCCAGTGTTAGTTTGTCCAGATCGCCATGTCTGTTGATCGGGTACAGTTCTCCAAGATGGAAAAGTTTCTCCAGTGCTTCGTAGATGAAGATAAGGCAGATGAGCGCAGCAAAAGCTTCCTCTGTAAAACGTGTAATGTAACAGACCAAGGAGCTGGCATCTGTTGCAACAAGAATCAGACACAAGAAAGCCGTCCACAGTCCAATACAAGTACGCAGGGACAGGTACGAGAGATCGTAGTCTCTGCAGGGACAGAAACGGGCAGGACAGCAACAATAAAGAGGGTTAAGATCTGATTTTATATGAAATATTTATGGCGCAGTGAGGCTAAATGAGTAAATGAATACTATATTGATACAGAATATATATTGTAAATATTTATTCAACATCCCCTGAAATGAACTACGTTTTTGAAAGAGAATTATTATTAGACTATAATACATATAATATAATAATAAAATATTTTAACACATATAATAATAATAATAATCATTATATAATTCAAGAATTATTAATTAATGAATAAATAATATATAACAATAAATATAATATATAAATTGTTTTAACAAATATATTAAAATCACAATAACCAATGACTAATTGTTCTGGGGGAGAAAGTGAATGATTAGGTGACTGAATAAATATGTATATTATTAATACTTGGTGTGGTCTGTACTGACTTGCAGAACTTGAAGAGAATCTTTTCAAACACAAGGACGGGTCCAGTGCTGCCCAGTATAGTTAGCGGCTGTCCAGCAAAGAGAGAGTATGCTACTCCAGTCATAGACGCTCCTAACAGAGACTCAATCGCACTCTGACACACACACACACACACACACGACTGCTGTGTTTTACATTATAAACATATTTTTGCATGACTTTGCCTAATAGACCACACAGAAACAAAACTGTGTGTTTGCATACTTACAATGCGTCCCTCTGTAGCCTCTCCTAGAAGCCCTCCAAATGTGATAACAGGTGACATGCAGGCACAGTACAGAAACAGAAAAGAAGCTACACACTGCAAACTTAGACCATCTTTAAAATCACTCAGATAAAATGGAGCTTTTCTCTTCACATCCAGAATCAGTCCTCCAAACAGCCTAGAAGGAGAGAAATATATATTTCCATGAATTTCTATTGTTTTCATATTGAACTAGAAACATTTCTATCCCTTAAACCTCTAAACCCTGCACAAACCTGCTTTTGTTAATTGTTCAGTCAATATGTTTATTAAGCTGTTTCTCCTCATGGGGACTGTAGATTGTTTCTCTGGTTTTAATATCCTGGTGAGAATATCTAGTTCCCAAAATGCAGTTAAAACCTGACACACACACACACACACCTTCCAGTTCTCTGTAGTTCTGGTCCATGGTGTTCCCCATGCTGCTCTTCCTCAACAGGAATAACTGTTCCATTCGGCACCCCTGGCATCTTTCTTTTCTCCTATTCCGACAGAGGAATAGATAAATTACAACAAATAATCAATCACTTAAACCTCACTTTAAAAAGTGTGTGTTTTTCCATACCTGTGATGGGACGCTTTTAGGTGGCTCTATGCGAATAGAGGGGTCCCATTCTCCTGGAGGCAAAACTGTCACTTGATCCAGAAACTCATCTATGCCAGCCAACAAATCATTCCTGTCCTTGGCCTTATATGCAACATCATGGAAAATCTAAATGATGGAAGAATGAAGACATATTAAAAAAAAAAAAAAAGAAAATTATATTAAAGAAAAAATTTAATTGAATCTACAAATGGTATTTCTGAAAACGTAAGGACTGGGGTTAAAGGGATAGTTCACCCAAAAAATCTTCTTTTGTCTTCAACAGAACAAAGAAACTCATACAGATTTGGAACAACTTGAGGGTGAGTAAATGATGACAAAATTTTCATTTTTGGGTGCACTATCCCTTTAAAGGGTAGTCCACTTTCAAATAAAAATTTCCTGATAATTTACTGACCCCCATGTCATCCAAGACGTCCATGTCCAGGATTAATTCCAGGATTATTCTCCTTATAGTGGACTTCAATAGGCCCCAGTGCAGCTTCAAAGGGCTTTAAACAATACCAGACGAGGAATAAGGGTCTCATCTAGCGAAATGATCGGTCATTTTCTAAAAAAAATTAAAAATTATATACGTTTTAACCATAGACACTCTCTTCTTCTTCTTCTCTATTAGAATTCCAGCAGTGTAGAAGCTGGTAAGGCCCTGTCCCAAATGGCACCCTAAACACTCACGGCCTTCCTAAGAGTCCGCAGTTTCGTGACGTAACATAGCTTTGACTGTCGGGAAGAAGTCTGCCGCGGAGCTCGCACCAGTGCGGGCTCAGCAAAAGTGCGCATCGAGGGCACATATCGGCTGCAAAGGGGGCACTCGCTAGCACCCTTCTGAAGCCTAAAATTGACAAATGGGACACCCTACGGCAGGGGTCTCCAACCCTGCTCCTGGAGGGCTACCGCCCTGCAAATTTTAGCTCCAACCCGAATCAAACACACCTGAACCAGCTAATCAAGGTGTTCAGGGTTGCTTGATAATTACAGACAGGTGTGTTGGAGCAGGGTTGGAACTGAAATCTGCAGGATGGTAGCCCTCTAGGAGCAGGGTTGGAGATACCTGCCCTACGGTCTCGTGGACTTAATGAACACGCGCATGCGGCAGCCAAGTCCACAAGACCGAAAGTGCATAGAAGTGTGCCATTTGGGACAGGGCCTAAGTGTATTACTGCCCTCCACAGGTCAAAGTAAATTGTCATATACAATATGCTAGTGCAAGTATATAACAATTAGTTCAAACTTTGACCTGTGGAGGGCTGTAATACACTTAGCAGCGTCTACACTGCTGGAATTCTAATAGAGAAGAAGAGCTAGTTCAAGATGAGCATTTATGGTTAAAACATATATAATGTTTATTTTTTTTAGAAAATGACCGATCATTTCACTAGATAAGACCCTTATTCCTCGTCTGGTATCGTTTAAAGCCCTTTGAAGCTGCACTGAAACTGCAGTTTTGACCTTCAACCGTTTGGGGCCAACTGAAGTCCACTATAAGGAGAATAATCCTGGAATGTTTTCATCAAAAACCTGAATTTCTTTTTGACTGAAGAAAGAAGGACATGGACATCTTGGATGACATGGGGGTGAGTAAATTATCAGGACATTTTTATTTGAAAGTGGACTAATCCTTTAATGCATTAATATCCAATGAGATAATGCTATGACTACTGATACACTGTATGTCGAGTTCTGCATTGACCTCATCGGTCATGATGGTGGCCATAGAGCGACCGATCTCATGGTACTGGTGGGCTTTTCCATCTGGACCAAGCAAAATGAACAAGAATCTGCAGAGTAAAGAATGATTTTGATCATTCTGTTCCAGTGGATTCCTCAGCTCCATACATGCATTTGCAAACAAACAGTTTATACCTAGTGGGAATGGGAACTTCAGTGAGCCCTGTGAGCAGTACAGCAGGAGACAGGCGAACAAATGCAACAATGGATCTCTCTAAAAAGTCCAGCTCTCCAACCAGCACATTAGAAGCCTCTGCTCCAGTTGGGATCTTTTTCATGAAATGTGTGTCAACCTATGGAGAAAGAAGGTCATAGCAGTGTTATTTTTGTATTATTTATATACTATTATAGTATTTATTCATATTTTTATTTATATGAATATTCATTTAAATTTTTTGTTTAGGCTTTAGTAATGTTGCTATGTTCCTTTTCCGTTTTACTAGTTGTTTTTAGCTTTAATTTATCAGTTTTAGTAATTTAGCACTTCAACTTCAGTTAGTTGCAAAGCAACAGTTCTAAAGTGTTTTGCCTTCATTGAGATTAATATAGTGAAGACAGGAAACGAAGAGGAAGAGAGAGGGGGACGGGATCAGGAAAGGTCCGTGAGCCAGGACTCGAACTTGGGTCACCCGAAGTGCAACCGCACTACATGTCAGAGCGCTGCGTTTGTTTTTTTTTAAGATGAAGATTATTTTTTTTAATTTTATTTAAACTTTATTTGATATATTATATACAGTATAAATAAATGATGTAGAACTCTATTAGTGGTTATTCCAGTCACAAACAGCTATTCATTTCGGTCAGGGTTACAGTTATAGATAAGAAGAACAGCAGGTATGTAATCTGATTGGGGCCGTCTCTCTGCCATCCTCACTGTCACTCTAAATGGCTGACATCTGGCTCATTACAGTTAATTTCCTGTTTCCTGACTAGTAGCATAACATTACACAAACAAGCTGCAGTACCTCTAAGGATCACCAGATGGAAGTGTTTGTGTGTATGTGCATTGCATTTGTCCCAGATGTTCTTGGTAATCGATACATTGCCTGCCTCCAGTGAGCAATCAGAATAGAAACAGAAATAAACAGATTGAACCTGTTTGGTTTAATGGGTTGTCTTGCTTTCACATCATCTTTCCTCTCTTTTCTTATACTATTTCTTTGTTTATCATTCCATTTCACAAATGATCCATTTTTCTAGATCTGTTTTCTCTGAAAACAGGATGCAGGACAGGTTTTTGCATTACTGTTTCGTCTGATTGTGTATATTGTGTATATGATTTGTGCCTTAATTTCTGGAGGTAAATAGAATGCCATAGAATGAGGCCATAGGCCAGGTTACACACAGTATGCAAACATCAGTGATATAGCATACATTTTTATTCCCACAAATGTGTGTATCTATTATTTGGTATTATTTATTTGTATTTTGATAAAAATTAATCTTCCAAATTAGTCTTGATGTTGTGGTTCTAGTACCTTGGTGAGATCTATCTGGCCATTATCCGGTGCTGCACCGTTCTTTACATCTGGGTTTGTAGGTGGAGGCTGAGGAGAGGTGGCAGGACCTGAAAGATACAATTAAACATGATAAATATCTTATATTCACAGCATCCTAAAATATCCTCAGCTTCAGCATTACTACATGAATCAATTATGCATGATTCCCCAGGTGATACCAAATAAATGTGCTTGGAGTAATCTAAAATTAAAAATGGAAATTTATAGTGCTGAAATAAAGGTCACAAATATATAAAATAAAATATTTGAAAGTATAACAATAAACCTTTCATTTTAGGTGTTAGTATGAGACTGATATGGTAGAATCACTTAACAACCAAGTTCTATCCACTCTTTTATCTCCAATCATGAGCATGCAAACAGAGTAAACCATTTCATTTTCATATTATACCCACAAGGATACCACACAGGATGTGAAGTAATCTGTAGAGCGCTTTTTTGGAGCATGACACTCCACCCACAGAAATGATGCCATTAATTCACCAGAAGTAGTTTCGACCTCCAAAGAATGATTTGAATGAGGAAATTCAGTTTACAGCATTATTCATGAAAGAAAAAAAAAAACTGCACATGTAAAATGTGCAGTTTAGCTCACCGGTCTTGTCCATAGAGTGAGGTTCACTCTGTCTCCTGCCAGAGTCAGTGAGGGATTTGACCATAGGCAGAAGGTTGTTCCTCTTCTTGTCGCTCTGGTGATGATGCCTTTTCAGAAGTGCCTCTCGGACCTTCATTCTCACACTGTCATCCAGTTCATGAGCTGCCTCCTGATGGTCAAGCACCAAATCTACACACAACAAATTACACATGAGAACACAAATGTACATCATACTGTTGAGGCACAATATTGTATAATTTAAAGTGACAATGTATTGTTTTGCGTGATTAAACTGTATGACGATAATGATAAACCTCATATTTAGGACTGAATATGTTGTATTCCAGCATGCAAAATACTGCAACACTTTCGCACTCTCTAATTCTTTAAAACCTCCCACAATTCCAGTTGGAGCTGATGCAGCAGTGTTAATCTGCATCACTCACTCCTTCCCTCCCCTCCAACCTTTACAGTATAATTAATCTCTAAGGCTCTCCCTGTCCTTCTCTTGAATCTCAGACATTAATCTTGTTCCTACCACTGTTGCAACATTGATCATAACAGTCATGACTCAATGAACCACAGGTGACATTGTCAGTATGTTAGACTTTATTGGCTGATGTTTGAATTAAGTATTAGAACTTTGTTGCATGGCTGCAATCATCTTTGATGGGAATTTCTAAATAGACCCTTTTCACAGACTGTGATGACACGTTTTAACGGTCATCAATATCGGAAATTGTGCAAAGTTTTTTTATATTTTCATTTTTAAAAAAACGTATGTACATTTATAACACTATACTTAGTATTATATTACCTTTGCATCAAATTACAAAAAACTAGTTAACGCTGCTATGAGGGTGTTTCTAATACAGTGGCTATGGGAGTGACGGTAAAAATGACATCTTTCTCTCTTCTGACTGCCGATATCAATCATTCTCTATTTCCGCTTCTGAGAAACCCGGAAATGTGAAAAGGGTCTATTATATTATTACTGACTTCTATGTGTTATTTAACATTTAATTATTAAATTAAATATTTTGCCCCAGTCTTTGTTGTATTGTTATCTGAAAGGCTATGTGTATAATGAGTGCCACTAGTGGCACCAAATGGAATTGCAAAAATTACTGTTTCCAAACAGGTAGTCCCGCCCCAACTTATGCAGTGGACATTTCAAGCCATTCAAACATCCACAGTTTTAAAAGAACTGCCACAATTTTTACACTCTTTGAACAATCAACCTACAAATGCTGTTCTTATAGTTGTCTCTGCATATTAAAGGAGATTTTAAAACTGAAAAAATGACACATTTCACCTTTGATCAAAAAGTTTTCCTCCTTTTAAGGGCTGCTAACAGCCATGCCTCGTTTCTCAAACTAAGTACCCATGGGTGTTATGAGTGTTTGCATATGTCTATCACCAGCATGAGTGGGAGTGTGTGGTTACAGTATGTGTGAAGTTACAGGTGGGCCTAATATACTGCAGGACACACACACTTGTCACACTGCTGTACTATTCCTCACTAAAAATGTGTACTAAATAAATATAAACTTGTCTGGATCAGTCAGATCGTGATCAGACTGTTAAAGAGGACCTATTATGCTTTTTTACACTTTCAACTTTGTTGCTGTTTGAGAATAAAAAAGGTCTGCAAAGTTACAAAGCACAAAGTCACTACAAAGAGAGTTATTCTTTACATCAATAAGCACTGTTTCTGAACTCCCTGAAACGCCTCGATTGTAGTCTTGAGTTGTCTTCAGTACACGTCACAATATTCCTCATTTAAATAATTCTTGCCCAAGGCATACGCAAAAAAAAAAGAGGCTTGGTTGAGTTGCCTTAGTAGTGTGTTGTCGCCATGTCCAAGAGACGCTGTTATAGTCGACCAATCACAACACTGGTCCAGCCAACCAATCACAGCACATTGTGCTTCATAGAGATAGGAACTAAACAGAGCGGTACTGACAGACTGGGAAGAGAGGTGCTGCAACAATGTGAAATATGTGAAAAATTCAAGCTTGAAAACCTATTCTAGTAGACCCCAAAAACAAAATCAAAACTTTGTAAAAGTGCATAATATGGCCTCTTTAATGAATAATGTTATACAAACCAAAAACTAATGTTCTGGGAACGTTAAGAAAACTTTCCTGGCTAACCAAAAACAAACCATTAAAAAAAAAAAAAAAACATATTGGGGACCAACAACTAACGTTCTGGGAACTAAAAATTGCACTAAATTATCAGTTAATCGTATATTTTATATATATATATATATATATAAAATGTTATTTTATCCTATTTGTATGTTTCTTATTATTATTACATCAAATTATCAAATTATGCTATTAACTTCTGGAAACATTATAATAATGTTATCAGAAAATTAGTATAATGTTCTGGGAACCAAAAACTAACTTTCTGGGAACGTTAGATTAACGTTAAAATAATGTTCTGGGAGAGTTAGAATAACGTTAGGATAATATTCTGGGAACCAAAAACGAACATTCTGGAAACGGTATAATAACGTTATGGGAACATTAGAATAATGTTATACAAACCAAAAACTAACGTTCTGGGAACTTTACAGTAATGTTGGAATAACGTTTCGGGAACAATAAACTAATGTTTCTTTCTCATAATGGATATTCAGAACTGAGCTGGTGCCACCATGGTCCACCACTGCTTCCTCATCAGGCCTCTGAAAGACACAGGCTTACTTAGTTAAATGAGTGTGTAAATAAGTACATACAGTCCCATATACTTTCTAACACTACATTTTTTTTCATTAAAAACAGTATTATGTTGTTGTTGTTTTTTTAAATTTGTGGATGTCACACTAAAGTTAGTTTTTCTATCATTGTGGAGATTTCCCATTGACTTCTGTTGTTTATATACATATTTAAGCAATATAATGTTGAGCAAGCATTTTGTATATTACTGACATTTTCGGAATCCATTTAAAAAACCTTAAAGATGTAGTGTGTCATTTTCAATGTTATACATTTATCCTTTCCCAGTTAAACGTGCAAAGCTCCATACCCACTGATTTCTGACTGACCTGCAATTTCCTCAATGCAGCTGGCCTTCATGTCCAACAGGACAGTTCCGTTTATGATGCAGCTTCGTAGTTCAAACAGGCTATGGAGAGAGAGTGTAGCTACGTACGGCTTACTCCATCTCTCCCCGCCATCTTCCACATCCTCCTCAAACTTTAGCCACCTAAGAAGTATTAAAGAAAGAAAAGACTCATATATACAGCCTCTTACTTCAAGTACAATAATATAGTGAGTACCAGAAAACATAATAATGTAACATAATAGATAGCCTACTAAATATTTTTTAAGTAATATTCTGCAAATTGGGTGTTTATGCATGAAAATATATAGCCGCCTTATAAATATTAGGATGGGGGTCTCAAGCATGTGGATGTTCATATTTCGGGGTCTGTGCCATCTAAAAGACTAAAAACCCCTGAGTTAACCTACATTTTAGCACTGAATATGCTGTTGCAGGATAGGAAATGTGTTGATATTAAGAAACATATTCATACCTAGCAGTTTCCTTCCACTCTGCATCTTTGCCATCTTTAACACAGATTTCGTCAAGTTCTGTGAAGAGCTCATGTGCCACATGCTCCTCATCCTCTTCAGTGCCCAGAATAAACTGAACCCTCTGGGATGGAGTATCTGAGAAAGAGAGATAGGACGAATGAGAGACACAGACAAGAGTATATTTGTAAACCTCATTTTCACTGTGAGAGAGGAAATAGAGGAAGGAAGCACAGTAAACAAAAGTCTCACCAGAGCAATTTTCAGTGTTTGTTATCATAAATAAGAGTTTATGTTTTTAGGTTTTGTGGGCTGAAGGGCACAAAGGTGAGAGGATGTAGGCTAAGTAGGGTAATGAACCTTTTTATGAAACAGTTTAGCCCCTGTGCTTCACAAATATTAATTTAACCTTTACTATCTGTTGGTCAGTTCATTAGCTTTGTGGATTTTCAGTGACTCTCTCTGCAGGTTACATCGTTATGCCAGTAGGTGGCAACAAGTGAATGTGAATGAGTCATTTGAATCATTCACTCAACCGATTCATTCAAAACATTGATTCATTCAGGAACTGCATTTTATGGGTGTTTCTTAAAATGAAGACTGCATCCTGGTGAGGCTGTGTCCTTCATAGTCCAGCCCTTTGGAGGATTGTAGTAGAAGTTATAATATGTAATCTGTTATAATAACGTTATGAGAACATTAGAATAATGTTACACAAACCAAAAACTAACGTTCTGGGAACGTTAGATTAACGTTTGAATACGTTTTAGGAACCAAAAACTAACGTTCTGGGAACGTTATACAAAACTAACATTCTGGGAACATTAAGAAAAAAATTTGCACTAAATTATCAAATAAACGATCTGACAGCATTATTTTATTTGTATTTTATATATATTATGTTATTTTATACTATTTGTATGTTTCTTATTATTATTACATCAAATTATGCTATTAAGTTCTGGAAACATTATAATAATGTTATCAAAACGTTAGAATAACGTTATACAAACCAAAAACTAACGTTCTGGGAATGTTAGATTAACTTTAGAATAACGTTCAGGGAACCAAAAACGTTTATGATTAACGTCAGAATAACATTCTGGGAGAGTTAGAATAACGTTCTGGGAACCAAATACTAACGTTCTTTAAATAACGTTATACAAACCAAAAACTAACAATCTGGGAACGTTAGATTAACATTAGAATAACATTCTGAGAATGTTAAGAAAACTTTCCTGGCTAAACAAAAACTAACGTTCCGGGAACCAAAAAATTGTTAGCTGGGTTCATACTATTTGAATGTTTCTTATTACACTAAATTATCGATTAATCGATCTGACAGCACTAATTTATATTTTATATATATATATATATATATATATATATAAAATGTTAGTTTCTCAGCATTAAACGCTAGAATGAGAAAGTCTAGTGAGTGCGCATGGATACGTCACACATGATATATAATGTTATTTTATACTATTTGTATGTTTCTTATTATTATTACATCAAATTATTATGCTATTACGGTCTGGAAACATTATAATAACATTATAAGAATGTTAGAATAACATTATACAAACCAAAAACTAATATTCTGGGAATGTTAGATTAACGTTACAATAACGTTCTGGGAACCAAAAACGTTTATGATTAACATTAGAATAATGTTCTGAGAACCAAAAATGTTTATGATTAACGTTAGAATAATGTTCTGGGAGAGTTAAAATAACGTTAGAATAACGTTCTGGGAACCAAAAACTAACGTTCTGGAAATATTATAATAACGTTATGGGAAAATAGCTAACCAAAAACAAACCACTAAAATGTAAGTTACTCAGTATTAACTAAATTATTTTCTACTTGATTACTTTATAAAAGCAATACCGCATATAATTAATTTTGGGTCCTGGATATTGCTTGACTTGTTACTTGGTCTGATGTTGTTCTCACCATGTGACGCTGAGGTACTTTCTGTGTTCCCATCTTCCTGAGATACACTTTCAGCCCTCATCCTCTCAGATCTCCTGCGGTGTTTGGAGCTGTGTGGCCGGTGATGACGGTGAGACTGTCTGCCCATGGGCATCCGCACACCCACAAAAAGAGTCCTGTGACCTGAGAGAAGTGATAGAGGAGCGAGATTCAATGCGATTTTTTCAGCTAATATGACTGTATTGAGCTGTTGGCTGTATCAGATGAATAACTGAATGTGTGTGTGGTTGAATACTAACCCTCGAGCTCTTCTTTCTCATAATGGATATTCAGAACTGAGCTGGTGCCACCATGGTCCACCACTGCTTCCTCATCAGGCCTCTGAAAGACACAGGCTTACTTAAATGAGTGCGTAAATAAACTTTTTTTTTTCATTAAAAACAGTATTGTTTTTTTTTTTTTTTTTTTTTTAATATTTGTGAATGTCACACAAAAGTTAGTTTTTCTATCATTGTGGGGACTTCCCATTGACTTCTGTTGTTTATATACATTTTAATCGCCTCAACCTTATGCTCACAGAAACCTTTTATTTTCACATATTAGTTTGAATATTATTCACTATGTATTCACCTGTATTCTAAATTTCAGGTTTCACTATCCTTGTGTGCACATTTGGTCCCCACAAAATAAGCAAATCTGAACATACACATGTAGCAGGAATAGTTAAGTTTGGTCCACAGGGCCATGCCCCATGAGATTTAATGAACCAACTGGGACCGACCACAAGGGCATATACTGTATGACATGCTTAAGGTGATTTTCGGGAGTGCGTATATTCGAATGTTTGATGGCGTGAACGCTGCTTGTTGATCTTTCCAGGTGCTAGAGCAATTCTGCAATCAATTCTTTAGGTGCATGCGTTGCTTCGCTTGTTGCATGCAGCGTATACTCAGCGTTGGGCTTTGAATTCACTGAAGCTGTGTATGTGCGTTCGTGTGCATGCATGTTTTGAGTTGGCTATTTGAGTTACTATTTGTTCAGAGTATGTTGTTTTATCAGCTGAAATTGTATCAGATTGTTTTTTTGTTTTTTGTTTTGTGCCAGGAATTTTTAAAGGAATTGAATGTTGTTTTCTTTTTTTTGTTTATTGTTCATTAATAATTGTAATAATTGTCCATAATTTGTTAGTATCAGAAGTCACAAAGTTTTTTTTCAATATTTTTGGGTGTATTCCTAAGGTGTCATAGTCAGGTGTTCAGAGTATTAAGGAGTTGGGGTGTATTGAGGAATGGCTGTCAATTATTAATGCAGTTAGTTTAAAAATGAAACTTGGTCCCCTCTCTCCGTAGTATTATTCCATTCCCTTTGTACTTTGTACATTACATTTATGCCACACACAATGAATTCAACAGCATTTCAAATGAGGGTCTTTTCTTGCTGCGGTGCTCAGATGATGAATATATGTGAGGGAAAAACAGACTTAAGAGTTATTATACAGGGCTGGGCATGAATATGCTGACATTTACTGTGTTGTTCTAAGCAGCAGATGCTTTCTTATCAAGCTTCAAGGGTTCAAATCACAATTTTTAGTACTTTATTTATTTCCATGAGGTCTTCTTGTCATGTTATTTTTTTGCATAGTCATAATTTGTTGAATATAAGTTTTACATAGCCATTTCCAACTCTCTCTGGCCCTTATTAGCAGTAAATTGATCTTTAAAACATGCACTTTTTTCTATTTAATTTCATTTCTGAAAGTTACATCCTAATAAAAAAGATCTTAATCAAAATTAAGGAAAATTAGATTTTTTTTTCACAATTTGACCTTTATACTTAATCTCTAATTGCAAAGTAAAAGAGGCACCTTAAAAATATTACCATATATTTATATATATATATGAATAGCTTTCATCAGATAAAAAGTACACTACTTAGTGTTGACAACTTTCACTCTAAACCAAGCGTGTCAAATTTAGTTCCTGAAGAGCCACTGTCCTGCAGAGTTTAGCTCCAACCCTGATAAAACTCACCTGCCTGTGGCCTCCTAGTAAATACTGAAGGCATTGATTAACTGGTTCAGGTTTGTTTGATTAGGGTTGGAGCTAAACTCTGCAAAGCAGTGGCCCTTCCAGGACCGACTTTGCCCAGGCCTGCTCTACACCAGGTGGGTGGCGGAGTGTGTAATCAAAGAAGTGCGAGACTTTTATTTTGAAAGGCGTGCGTGAAAGCTGTTGACTCTTCTGTCAGACAGTGTAAGTAAAGACTGCTTGAGAAAAACGCGCTGTCCTGATTCAGTAGGCTTATCTGTTGTCAGTCTGTATGTCAGTGTCATTATTTTAGTATCTTGCTATGACATAAAAAGTCTCTCACCTCAGAAAAACGAACTGTCTTGTCCTTGTCAGATGTTTTGTTTCGCAGGCTTTATAAAGAGCAATGAAATTAGAGCATGCAACATCGTAGTTACGTTGTAAAATAGTAATTCATGATATTACCAAAAACTACCAATAAATTACGTAACTGGTACATTGTGTGTTAGCTGGGAAGGAAGCATTCTATTCATCAGGATTAATGTCCATATGCTTTAATCAGCCTAACAGTTCATGTTTATTTACCATAGTGTCTGTAGTTTCCAAAATACCACTTTATTTTCACTTATTCTGTTATTTTCTCTGTTTTTAATGACTGTTGTGGCTCATACCAACTTACTAACTTTATTGTATTAACTAAAACTAGTGGTCTGCTATTTAATTGCCTTAGTTATAGGCCTCCTTTGCTCATCAGTGTTAGTGATATTTGTACAATTTATGTGTATGCTACTTGTGTGTCAACATTTTTGTGAAATAAATTTGCTTGGTTTTTAAAAGCAAATCTATTATATATATTTGTGGGTCCCATGGCCAAACCAGTTGAAAACAACTGCTCTAGACCATGAAAAATTTATTTTGCACATTAACTGTTTGACCCTAGAAACCTATTAGACACAATGTTGTACATGTAGATGAATATTGTATGATCCTGTGACAGTTTTGTTATGAAGACATCCAAAATAGATGCACAATTAATGAAATAAAATAATATAAAATAAAGTTGCCTAAATAAGCATAAGATCTTCTTACCTGACTTTGTGATTGTCTGTGAATAAAGGTACTGTAGCCATGTACCTCCAAACCTCCTGTGTGTGTGTGTGTGTGTGTGTGTGTGCGTGTGAGATATACCACTGGGATGCTGCTATCTTTCCATGACAGATATGATTCATCAATGTGTTTTCACATCTGTCTACTGCAGGAACACAAGCCTAGAATTTATATAAATCCAGCTGAACATTTTGTGCTTACAAAATACAGCAAATCAGAAGGTGCAGATATTCTCACGGACTTAACAGTGCAGTACCATAATAATAGATTCAAGTGAAAGGATTTGTTAAATGAACCTATTCACTTTAAAATGTGGGTTGCCATACTTGGAAATGTTGCTCTGTTCTGTTTTAGCTTGCGGCTTATGTATATGTTTAATCAGTGAGGTATTGATTGGCAGTCATGTGTGGATCAGCATTGAGGTCATTCATTACATTGTGTGTTACAACAAAAGCACCAGTAGCTTTCCATTATAGAGCATTCGTCTTGTTTCCAACATCCCAGCTAATATATAATTATCCTACAGTCATCTTATCAAGGTCCACCAGAACTATAATTATTACAGGCTTAACAACAATTGCTTAAAATGCCAAGTTTCTTAGCTCCCCTAATCTGACTGTGATTTTAATGTTTTTAACATGTATTTCCAGGCAATCGATGTTACATGGCCGCAATGCAACATCACTATGAATATACCTCACTTCTAAATGATTACTGTTCTGAGATTTCTAATTGGAGATTTCTAAGTGGATCCAATTCATACAGTATACCGAGCCCTTTGCTTTCCCTTTGAAGAATGAGTGCATGTGTGAATACATGTAAAACTACAAATTTTCAGAATCGACCAATCAGTGGATTGGTGGAACAATTAGTCTACAAGTCAAGCTTAAGGAACCCTGCATAATTATCTGACCTTAATAAGACATGTTTCTTTAAGGGTTGGACTATTTTAAACTTTAAATGCTGTCTTAACAATGTTTTGGCAGGACATTTAAAAAACAGCATGAGACGTGACGTCTGAATGTTTGTAGTGGTAGTGCTTTAAAGTGGATTACTTTAAATGTATATATATAGTAGAAATATATTTGAAATTGACTAGATAAATATATAGTAAACCTCACTAATCTATTTGTTGGTTTTCGAATAATTACTCAATTTGACAGTGTATTTGGTTCTGTTTCTCTTTGTTTTATTCTGTTATGTAATCCTAATCATACTTAAATTAGTCTTAAACAGAGGGAAGTAATCGAATTTATCATTCAGAGTGCCATGTTATCCTTGTCACGGATCATTTGAGTAGTTATTGTCATTAAAACACTTACCCAGAGGGAAGGAGAAAATAGAGGTAGAGCTAATCATGTGAACATATTAATTTTTCATCATCTCCTCTGTGCTACAGTTTTCCTACTCCTCCTCTCTCAATCTCTCCTTGTCTTTCTCCCTTTATTGGTCTGACATCAGCATATAGCCTAATTAAAATAATAACAGAACACTTGAGCTGACTAGACTGCTCCTGTGTCACCTAGATACCTGTCTGTGTGTACTGTATGTGTGTGTCACTCACAAAGAGATTTTCCACTGGCAAAAAAAAAAGACCTCTCCTTATCACCAGGCAACACTTATGCAATCCCTGATCAAAGACGCATACACACAAAACACGTCTGTACTGTATGGAAACCTTGATTACTTTATTTCTCTTAATTGTGACTTTCGATCTTGCAATTGTGAGCTATGAAATTAGTTGCAAGACAGAAAGTCAGAAATGTATTTTTTGTAATTTTTATAGGCCACAATGTGACTTGATATCTCACAACTGTGACTGTTTCTCATAAATGCAACTGTATTTCTCACATTTGGGGCCAGTAATTTATACTTTTACTCACCAGAATGCATTTAATTGATCAAAAGTAACAGTAAGGACACTTATAATGTTTCTACAAAATATTTATATTTCAAATAAATGCTGTTCTTTTTAACTTTTTAAAATGTATCAGTTTCCACAAAAATATTAAGCATTGCAACTGTTTTCAACATTGATAATAATAAAAAAGTTTCTTGAGCAGCAAATCAGCATATTATAATGATTTCTGAAGGATCATGTGACACTGAAGACTGGAGTAATGACTGCTGAAAATTCAGCTTTGCAATCACAGGAATAAATTATATTTTAAATATATATATAAAAAAAAAAAAAAAAAAAAAAAAAACCACAATTACCAATGATTTGTTTTTTACTCTGAGGCAGAAACAGGATAATTAATAAATAGTCCCTATAGTTTAGATGGAGAGCACTACCAGTACCATGTGTCGGTTAGGCTGTGGGTACCTAAAAATTGTCCTTTTGCCTTCAGAGGTCACATGGGCCATTTTCTTGCCCTTCCTCCTCCTCCTCCTCCTCCTCCTCTCTCGCTCTCCAGCACATTGCTTTGACAGTTATGTTAGTAATCTTGACACAGACCACTACCTCTGCCACTACCAGATGCTCTCGTCTGCCTGAACAGATACACTGACACATGCAGACAGACATGCACAAACCATAACAGCGTTTCAACTCTGAAGTGAATGCTTTTATGTTGTTCGAAAGTGAGGGGCTAGAATGTATGTTATTGATTACTTCTAATTTTTCAATAAACCACTAAAAGCATACTTCTGGGAGAGATGGTCAACAGTGCAGAATGAGTAACTCTCCATGTACTAACAGTATATTCAGACTAGGAATAAAGTATTGTGGCTATAGAGAGAGTTGCTGTGGTACCTGTTACTCTGGGCAGAATGACTCATTGACTATTCATTGCCATCTTAGCCTTATCACAATATTCTTTGTTATGGCATCATGTTCGTAAGGGGCGTATGTTAAAAACAAAGGGTGGTTTATGTGTGGTGGCATGTAAAAACATGTGTATTTGTATTATGGTGTGTGTGACAAGTTTTTGTGGGTTTTTTTTTTTTTTTTCAAAATACACAAGTTTTTCACAGAATTCATAGTGTATGTTTGTGTGTGAGTACTGTACTTGTCCATGCAGCAGTAATAAAAAGTACCATGTTATTACCGTGTTCTTGGACATGGTACCATGTTAATAATATGTTTTGGCATGTCAAAGGTAATACCATGGTAGGCTTTCCACAAGGTTTAGGAGTGTGTTTATGGGAATTTTTGACCATTCTCCTAGAAGCACATTTGTGAGGTCAGGCACTGATGTTGCACGAGAAGGCCTGGCTTGCAGTCTCTGCTCTAATTCATCCCAAAGGTGTTCTAAGTCAATTTCCTCCACACCAAACTCGCTCATCCATGTCTTTATGGACCTTGCTTTGTGCACTGGTGCACAGTCATGTTGGGAGGGAACTTCCTTCAACAGGAAGGGGCCATCCCCAAACTGTTCCCACAAAGTTGGGAGCATGAAATTGTCCAAAATGTCTTGGTATGCTGAAGCATTAAGAGTTCCTTTCATTGGAACTAAGGGGCCAAGCCCAACCCCTGAAAAACAACCCCACACCATAATCCCCCCTCCACCAAACTTTACACTTGGCACAATGCAGTCAGGCAAGTACCGTTCTCCTAGCAACCGCCAAACCCAGACTCGTCCATCGGATTACCAGACAGAGAAGCGTGATTCGTCACTCCAGAGAACACGTCTCCACTGCTCTAGAGTCCAGTGGCGGTGTGCTTTACACCACTGCATCCGACGCTTTGCATTGCACTTGGTGATGTAAGGCTTGGATGCAGCTGCTCGGCCATGGAAACCCATTCCATGAAGCTCTCTACGCACTGTTCTTGAGCTAATCTGAAGGCCACACGAAGTTTGGAGGTCTGTAGCTATTGACTCTGCAGAAAGTTGGCGACTTCTGCGCACTGTGCGCCTCAGCATGCACTGACCCCACTCTGATTTTACGTGGCCTACCACTTCCTGGCTGAGTTGCTGATATTCCCAATTGCTTCCACTTTGTTATGATACTACTAACAGTTGACCGTGGAATATTTAGTAGTGAGGACATTTCACAAATGGACTTATTGCACAGGTGGCAACCTATCACGGTACCACACTTGAATTCATTGAGCTCCTGAGAGCGACCCATTCTTTTACAAATGTTTGTAGGAGCAGTCTGCATGCCTAGGTGCTTGATTTTATACACCTGTGGCCATGGAAGTGATTGGAACACCTGAATTCTGGAATTTGGAGGGATGTCCCAATACTTTTGGCAATATAGTGTATACATTAAGAGGCTAATGCTATTGTAGTGTCACTAATGGTGGTGTATCATGCATTCATGTTTTTAATTAAACATATGAACCCTGCACAAAGACTGCCTTTTATTAGCTAACTATTTTGAATGGATGTAGGCAAAGTACCTTATGTAAGTATTCATGCTCTCTTAAATCAGAAACAAGAGTGACCAAAGCAGAGACAGAGAGACACTGAAAGGCGTGAAGAGAGCACAGCATCAGACAGATAGTGATAGCAAAATTATGAAATTTAAAGGCAATGTATCTCTAAGCCAGTACATTGTTAATGATTTTCTTACAAATACTTAATATAAAGGGCTTGAACAGAAAGAGATATCATCATAGGCAAAAGTATTGGGACACCTGACCATTACACCAACAGGGACTGTAATGACATCGCATTCTAAATACATAGATATTAATATGAAGTTGGTCCCCCTTTGCAGCTATAACAGCTTCCATTCTTTTGGAAACATTTCCACAAGATTTTAGAGTGTTTCTGTGGAAATTTTTGCCCATTCATCCAGTAGAGCATTTGTGAGGTCAGGCACTGATGTTGGATAAGAAGGCCTGGCTTGCAATCTCCGTTCCAGTTCATCCCAAAGGTTCGATGGGGTTAATGATCAGTTTGGTTTGGAGGGTTTCACACCAAACTCTTCCAACCATGTCTTTATGGACCTTGCTTTGTGCACTGGGGCATAGTCATGCTGGAATAGAAAAGGGCCTTCCCCAAACTGTTTCCTCAAAGTTGGAAACATAACATTGTCCAAAATGTCTTGGTATGCTGAAGCATTAAGAATTTCCTTCAACAGAAGTAAGGGGCCTAACCCATCCCTTGAAAATCAGCCCCATACCATTATCTCTCCTCCACCAAACCTTACAGTTGTCACAATGCAGTCAGGCAGGTGATGTTCCCCTGGCATCCGCCAAACCCAAACTTGCCCATCAGACTGCCAAACAGAGAAGCGTGATTCATCAGTCCACAGAACACCTTTCCTCTGCTTCAGAGTCCAGTGGTGGCATGCTTTACACCTCTCCATTCGACGCTTGGCATTGTACTTGGTGATGTGAGACTTGCAGCTGCTCACCCATGGAAACCCATTTCACAAGCTCCCGCCATAGAGTTTTTGTGCAGAAATGAATGCCAGTGGAAGTTTGGAACTCTTCAGTAGAGCGCTGGCGACTTTTACGCACCATGCGTTTCAGCACTTGGTGACTCCGCTCTGTGACTTTACGTGGTCTTCTGCTGATATTCCTAAAGTCTTCCTCTTTCCAATAATACCACTTACATTGACCGTGGAATATTTGGCAGGAAATTTCATGAACTGACTTAATGCAAAGGTGGCATCCTATTGCAGTACCACGCTTGAATTCACTGAGCTCTTCAGAATGACACTTTTTTTCCACAAATGTTTGTAAATGCAGACTGCATGGCTAGGTTCTTGATTTTATTCACCTGTGGCAATGAGTCTGATTGAAACACTTGAATTTAATTTAATTAAGAGGTGTGTCCCAATACTTTTGTCCATATAGTGTGTGTATGTATATTTATTCATTTATTTTCACACACACAAATAGATATTTATTTTGTATTTAGATTTTATATTATATATTTTTTTTCAGTTGTACATTAAATGTATTTTATCTTCACAAAATGGAGTCATGTGATAGAGTGGAGGTGGGGCCAATTTGCATATTCATTAACCCGCATATACTAAATGAAGCAACGGTGTAGAGTTACATTCAAGCTATTTTACGACATGAAGAATTTTGTTTCACAGGTAAAAATATTTAAATATGTGATTTTGGTGATTAAAGATGAGTTTTAAGGGATAAAATTATTGACTACAGGCCAGGGGGATGTTAAATGCATTACATAAAATCTCTTAGGTAGTAGACAGAGAAACAGTGTTTCACTAGAAAACTGGGTTTCACTGGGTTAAAATGAAAAGTTTCAGGCAGCAAGTAATGTAATGGACATATTGAGCCAAGACAAAAAAGGGGGGGAAAAGTAGACACGTTCTGAATGGGTTACTCACATTCACTCTCTCTATTGAGAGTGTCTGAATAAACACCACGTTTTTCAACAAATGGAAAAACTATTGATCGGTTTCTCTGACAAAATGAGGCTTTACACGTGCTCTTTCTCTCAACAGTCACTATCCACTGGATGATAAAGTTTTCTTACAAGTGTTCAGAAGTACCGCTGGGTAAACTCTATTCTCATAATTTTATGTAATTTTTTTTTTTGTCTCATAGTGAATCCCTCAAGCAGTTGTTATGAAACATGAACGGAATAGTTCATCCAAACATGAAAACATTAGCAAACTAATTCATATGCCTTGTGTGCTATACAAGTCTTTTAAATCATAATTCACTCAAAAACTTTCCTTGGCGCATTCATGAGAGAAACAGCCATGTCAGATGTATCAACAAATGTTCTTTTGAGTCAGATTTTATCAATGAATCAGTTGATCCATTCAGTGATTTGCTAATGAAGTGGATTGATCCAGTTCTCCAGTTGACTCAGTGATCCAGCTGTAGTTGTTAAAAACCCACTTGAAAGGGAAAACAATCAGTGACTAATGATTGTTTGGTCTGTTTGTTGCACACACAAGCCATTGTATGGATTCAGAAGAATGGGAATGTAGCACACAAGTCATATAGCTGACTTTTATGATACTTTTGCATGTACAAGAGTGACTAATGTATTATTCAAAATTTCTCCTTTTGTGTTCCACAGATGAAAGAAATTCAGACTGGTTTGGAAAGACATGAGGTTGAGTAAAAGATGAATTCGATTTATGGGTGAATTAATCCTTTCATCTTTAATGACAGTTAGCAGCAGGCCTACTCAAAAGAGCCAGGAGTCAGGTTTCCTCCGAACGCCAAATGATAAGCTGCCTACAAGCATCTCTCTCCAGCATTCAGCGTTTACTTTGGCGTTGAATAACTGCACCAATAACGCTGTTGCCGACAGAGAACAGAGAGAGTGAGAGAGAGGATGGCGTCAAGGTCATTTGAGGGTAACGGGGTACGCTGACAGTAAGAGCGCCCCAAAGGAAGCCATATTTTGCACAATAATCTTATTAGATGCAAAACTATCAAATCCTGAAAGCTTTAATTTCTCAATCAATTCATGATGTTACGCGCACCCTCTTGCAGCATCGGTATAATGGATAGTAAATTATACATTATGTGCTATTTCTATCCTGCGCTCTTATACTCAACCCATTACAAAATGACAGTGCGGATCCCTCTGCAAGAACGCCCATCAAGCCTTCCCCAAGACACCGCTATACCGGCAAGCACACAGTCAATGACGCGGATAATAAACGAATGATGCGAGCTGTTGTCCCTGGCAATGGGAATACTGCTGCTGCACGTGCCTGTAACACTGCAATAATACACATCCACGCGCGGAGCACAAATTAAGGTAATATCGCATAGTAATCTATTAGAGTCGCAGATTTGTAAGAAACGTTCTGCTTTTAAATGGATGCAATTGTGCACCGAAAGTGCAACGTCGATAAGATATTTGTGGCAAAGGGGGCGAGAGGGAACACACAGTACTATTGATCCCTGCACTAATGGGCGCCCGGATGTATTTGTATTCCCTTTTACGAATTTTAAAATTAAAAGGCAATCTTATATAGATTTGTGATTTCTGACATATTATGGTTAGTGAGATACACAACAGCACATTGCAGATTGTTTGCTACAGCAGATGCCCTATTCTAAGTTACTAGAGGAATAAAACCAATAGACATGTACAATAAACACATAAGCATGCATCGTTTTAACTACCTGATAGCTCAGCATGCTCTCTTGGTCGCTGTTTTCGGCAGGCATGGTTAACTCCGTTTTAAAGCAGAGTCGATTGCAGCTTCTACAGAAAGAATTCAGCAACGCAGCTCAGATTAGCAGTTCCTGTTGAGAAACTCCAGATCAGTTGATGCATATAGGATTAGATCGGGAGACATTAAGTAACCTACTCTTGATCCTGTCTTAAACTAACGTTGAGATAGCCTATACACGCACACTCGCCCTGTCTATACTTTAATGCTGTTGTTAGGCGCGCGTTCTCCAGGACTTGGAAAGAGGTACAGACTGTGGCAGCATCATATGTCTTCCAGCCAATCAGAGAGCTCGAACTGGGACTGTTGCTGAAGCTGTAATTCGATTGATGCGGGTTTGCACCTACCTACAGGAAATAAGTTAAGAATGTACTAATGAATGTAGCCTACAATTAATGACGACGAAAAATTAATCTGAATAACATCTCAAGCGAGGTCTACATCGTATATTGAGATAAAATGTACTACAGTTATTGGAGAAAAATCATTATTTAGTGACTAAGTGAACTACATTTCAAAGCTACACATGCTGTAATTGAAAACGGGGGTTTTATTATTTTCTTTTTGTGATAAGTCTACTCTGTTCAAACTGTTCAGTCATTTTTGCCCTACAAATATATTTTTTACATATGTACATTTATTTATTTAGCCTATTTAAATGATAACCAACTTAATAAAATATATTAATTTAATTTAGTAATTATTTTCTCTCTTCTTACCATACGAAATATAGCAATGGTGTTTTAAATTCCTGTTTCACAAAGTGTAATAGTCCAACTCATCCAGAGTACATTGCCATCTAGTGGCTACTACTATGTACAGGCAGTACATGGACTGCCTTTATTCCAAATGGACAGGTTATTAGTAATCACAAATAAACATAATACAAAACATAATTATTTTAGAGACGCAGTGTCTATGGAACAGTTTGGTCATACCGTAAACATGCATAATGATAAATAGCGTTGTGCATATTGTTGTGTTCTCTTTGGCCAAGCTAAAAGATCATGTAGACATGACAAATGATATGACGCTTTAACAATCAATCTGTTCTGGAACATTTCATGAATAATTCAATTAATTGTCATTCGCCCAATTATATAAGTTAATTGTTACTATTGTGCTGTATGGGGACATCATCACTATATAATGAGACTGTTGTGCTCAACTCCCCTGACAAGTCTGAAATATTCTATATTTAGCGCTAATATCCATAATATTCATTAGCCTATAGGTCTTTAAGTAATACAGCCAAAAGAGTATAATAAAGGGGTGATATTCGAATATTTCATTAAAAGTCCCTTTCGTTAACCATTAGGCTATATAAATATTTGATATTAAATTCCTTCTCAGCGTCCAACTGTAGCTTTGCGTGTTTATACACTGGATTGCCGCACGGCGTCATCCGTTTCCAGGAAACAGTTGTTAAGGGTGATGTAAACAGCATGCTGGAGCTGGAATGTGTGCAGTGCGCATGTGCTGATTGAGCATTTCTCTGCAGCTCTGCTGGGCTGGCTGGGCGCACCAGTGACCTTATCGATTTTCACAGACGGCTTCTGGCGGGTGTCAAATCCAGAGGTGAATGTACTCTAGCAATCCAGGTGAGTTTGCTCAGCGAATCTCTAGATAAACTTGGTCGTGAACAGGCATGTGGAGATTCACGAGTTTTGTTATGTTTTAAGATTTATGATGTCAAGTTGATCTATAAACCTATGAAATAATTTTTAATTTTAATATTGTGATGTGATTCTTTATTTAGGAAGGAATGTGCATAGAACTGTTTTGTGTTGAATCCGAGCATGAGCTATTGTGTAAATCCGTTTCCAGGCAATGACAAATTACAGTGTTCAACTATTGATGCATTGTTCGCTTGGCTTTCATGACCCAGAGCTGTCACTTCTCGTATTTGTGTGTGAAAGAGTGTGAACAATGGCATTAAATTCATCTTACGTCTACCTCTAGGTTAAAAAGGGAAAGACTGAACCATTTTGTGAGTGATGTGAGAATTAACTCAATCATGCACCAGCATATGCAAGGTAACACACTCTTTTACCACATTTTCACCACTTATTTATTAATTACTTTTGATGTCCCTATAATGTTACCTAACATAGACATGCAGAGACCTTCGAAACTACACTACAGTTTAAACATTTGGGGTCTGTAAGCTTTTTTGAAAGAAATTAATACTTTAATTCAGCAAGGACATATTAATATTACTTATGACAGTACATACATTTATGTTACAAAAGATTACTGTTTCCAATAAATTCTTTTGAACTTTCTATTCATCTAAGAATCCTGAAAAAATGTATATCATCAAGTATTAAGCAGCTCAACTGTTTTCAACACTGATAACAATAAGAAATATTTCTTGAGCAACAAATCAGCATATTAGAATCATTCCTGAAGGATCAGGCTCAAGGATCATATTTTAAATTGGAATAATATTTCACAATATTACTGTTTTTACTGTATTTTTGATCAAAAGCATAAGAGACTTCTTTCAAAAACATTAAAAAATCTTACAGACCTTAAACCTTTGAACAGTAGTGTATATTAGTGAGGCATTCTTATAGGCACAATGTTTTTTTAAACTATTGTTATTTTATACCCTACACTCAAACAAACCTGATGACTAGATTGAATTATTAGATTATATCAAAACGTGATTTGGCCAAATTATGAGTCTTTCATATAATGAGGACCACTTCGGATATTGTCACAGGTTGAATTTCAGTGTATTTGTAAAGATTTTGAAAAATTGGCCCATACAACTATAGTCAAACCTACACACACTAGAGATCCACCCTGTTATTTTTGTGTGCAGCATTTTTGTAAAGCATTTCTGTGTATGTCACAGTGCCACCCTTGGAGGGAAAAGTTCGCTGTAATTATCTAAATCTGCCTCTGATTAATGGGGACAGACTGAGGACAGCTAAGACACTAGTGGACAAAGCAATAAAGGTTAGACTTCTAAACTCTCAATGAATCTTTGTAGAAGTAGTGCATCGAATAACTGCGGATCTTTAATCATTAAATATAATGATGCCAATGAGATTTCAATGAACATACATTGACGATTGTGATGATTCTGCTGTAGGAAAAGAAAGTGTTCTCAGTGCAAGGCCCATATCCTGTAATCCGCGCAGGCCTGCGTGCAAGAGGATGGGTGGAGCGGCGACTACCACGGCCTTCTTTCCCACAGCCCCGTCGACATGATCCTGAAACGGAAGCCACAGATGAGGGTGGCAGCAGTGATGATGATGGTGAGAGTATCTGACAGGACCAAGATGAGATCCTTTCCATCACTCTACCTAGATGATAAGGCTTGTCAATTTCTGTGTGTGTGCAGATTTACTTAGCTATAGATAGGGGACAAATCTGTTAGGCATGGCTAATTACTAATGAAGCTAATGACTAAATAATTTTTTTTTTTTAAAATTAATAAAATAGAACACACAGCTATATCCTTCTATGTCTAGTGCCCACATACCAATCAGCAAATTAGCTAGGACCACTGTTTCTCCCCTCTGGAAGTAATTATTATTAAATCAATATAACATTTTTGTTATAAAATTATTGTTACTGTAAAAGTTATTGTAAGATAACTACCTGTAGGTAGACTACTGTTCAAAAGTTTAGGGTCTGTAAGTTTTTCTTTTTGTTGTTGTTAACTTTTATTTATAACTTTTATTTAGCTTACTTTTATTTTGCAAGGACACATTAAATGTATCTAAAATGACAGTAAAGACATTTATAATTTAAAAAAAAAATCTATTTCAAATGACTTAAACATTTACCATCTGTGTTTAGTTAATGACTTACTGTAATTTAAAGCTCGATATGATAGTTTGAGCAGCTAACTTGACACCACTCATTCCTACAGTACAAACAGATGTCAGTGACAGATCATTCTTTCAGTCCCTTGACTCCTGTCACACCACCTTCTCGATTTCTTTACGCAGAGTTAGGAGAGGAGGGAGAGAGGGACGATGAAGCAGATGATCTGTACGACCTAATGGTATGTATAAAAACTGTATAATTACATTTCAATGACAGTTGCCAAAGCAGCTGGGTTTTTTAATGTAATTTGTGGACAGTGGACAGTTTCTGATCCTTATTTTTATTTCATAGTCACGGTTGGTTCGCAATGAGACCCCGTATTTCTACTGGACAACAAAGAGGGATTCAATCGACTGCCGGTCTTTACGTAAAGATCAGATGACCAATCATTACGCAAAGTCGGGATCATTTACCACCAAGGTTCATCGCAAAGTTGACAAATTAAGCTTTTCCGAACTAAAATTCCTCTACGCATAAAAACTCTTTCTCTTACTCAATTACCTATTGTTTCATAACTACATCGTTTTCAGGTTGGTTTGTGTTTGAATTTGAGAAATCTGCAGTGGTTTGATGAAGCAGATCCTGATACATTCTTCCCACGCTGCTACAGACTGGGGGCGGAGGATGAGAAACATGCTTTTATTGGTCAGTACTCTTAATCTGGAATATACTGTGTCCTTGCTGTATTTTCCCTATTTGCAACTTGTTTTTTTTTCCTCGTTTCTTTACAAACGAGGGTCTGCTCAAGCTGTCGCATCCATCTTTTCACCCTTATTGCAATACATTCAGAAACGTCCGGTTGCATTCTACATGTTGTCACGTCTTCTTGAGTCTTTCCATCATTGTCCGACACCTGTTCGGACATATAAGGCTAAACACCGTTTCTGACATTTTCAGTGCGTGAGATTGTCCTGTTTTGTTGTTGCTGGTATGATGGAGCATGAGCTCTTGAAGCTCCACCCTCTTCTTGAAAGGGGGTCAGGAGCACAAGCTCATTTGCATTTAAAGGGACACACAAAAACTGCACATTTTTTAATTTTAAACATGCTATAAAAATTATCTGTGGGGTATTTTGAGCTAAAACATACACACTCTGGGGACATCAGAGACTTATTTTACATCTTGTAAAAAGGGGCATAATAGGTCCCCTTTAACAAATGATTTTTCCCCCCAAAGTAATTCACACCACATGAACTTCATAGTCTCTCTGGAGTAATCTGGGGTTAAGTGTTGCTGTCAGGCACAATTGTGATATATGTTCTTTGTAACGGTTCATGTCATCCCAACCTCGGATTGAACCTGCAATATTTGTGTTGCCAGACCTGATCCTCCCTTACTGTTGCTTTACAGAGGACTTTAGACGGACTGCATGCACAAGTCTACTGCTGTATATTTTGGAGAAGTATGGTGGGGATTCAGAGTGGGAGAGAATAGGAGAGGTGCATGATGCTAAGTCTCATGGTATGACACACACTAACACACACATGCTCACATTAGAACTCACACATATTCACACATCTTCCCTCCTTTTTAGGTCCGAGCAAGCGGCGTAAACAGCACACCAATCAGAGGGTTGGAACTTCATTAATTGACAGTGCATTACATGTATGCCAGGAGCATCTGAACAGTTTAGAACACTGTGACATAGACATCACTTTGGAAACAACCCCTACCCTCTCAGAGCAACAGTGGAAGGTGTTTCTTCAGAATTATTATTTAGTTATTCAGTGAGTATTGTTTTTTTTATAGTATCTAATATTGCTTAAAAGAGTAATATCATGAATAAATTCTTGATCTTTTAAAAAAAGAGTTAAATGTACTTAGTAAACTGTAAGTTTTGGGACTGAAAATTATATAATGTAAAATAAATCATCTTATGAATCTAAACAGCAAAAATGCTTCATTACAAACTAATGCAACTTTCTAACATTAGACAAATGAAAGAATCCCTTGTTTTCTCTGAAAAGAGAAGGGGACATGGTGATGTAAAAATATGAGATGGGAGGAAAAATTACATTTCTGTCATGGCAACTCTCGAAGTGTTTGGGATGGTAATGGATTTGACAATGTTGATATGTTTGGTCTTGGCGGAATAGATCTGCTACACTGCTGCTTTTATTGCTGCTGCTGCTGTAGGTTATTTTTGCTGCTGCAGAGCAAGTAAGGGACTTGCCACTGCCAACACATACATGACACGCTGCTGTGAGCAAGTAAGACATGCTGCCGCTGTACAATATAGTGAACATGAATTGCCCATAGCAGATCTATACAGGTGGAGCTGGGGAAGGTGGAGGGTTTCTGAAAGCGCGCTGCACGGCTAAGGTAAATGTTACCCATGTATTTTGAAGGTTGAGCATGCAAGCTCTTTGGCTACTGATACAGCAGGAACCAATCATCCGTGTCCTATAGATAATGATGTGATTACGAGCAGGTTGAGTTAAAGGACCTATTTGCCTGCGCCATCTAGAGTCTCATGACAGAACTTTGTATTTCATTGCTTTTGCGTTCTCAAAAGTATTGTGTTCCCTTGAGAATCTTTGCATTCTCTCACAAAACTTTGCGTTCTCTCACAAAAGTATTGTGACCCCCTGAGAAACTTTGCATTCACTTGGAAAAGCATTGAAACATTTTTTCCTTCCATCTCATATTATTTCCATCACAAAAGTTTTGCAAGCAAACAATACGTTTCTCTGTAGAATAGTGAAGATGCATAAAAGTAAGTTTAGAGAAAGCTTTCTTGCTGTTTCTTTTCCTTTGCAGTGAAGGACTGATGATAGAGGGCTGTGAAGAATATGTAGAGCGTTGTAAATGCATGCTGGAACAGATGCGTCAAGTTTGCCCTCAGATGGAGACTGATGGACTCTGCAACATCTGGATCATTAAACCTGGGGCCAAGTCACGAGGCAGAGGTGTGTTTGTGAACACTGAAGGCCAATGGTGTAAAAGATATTGCAAAACTATTTAATTTACTCTTGACTTTACTGTTGTAGGTATAATGTGCATGAACAAGTTGGATGAGATGTTGAGTTTGGTAGATGGAGACCACGGCATCATGAAGGACAGTAAGTGGGTGGTGCAGAAGTACTTGGAGCGGCCCCTCCTCGTGCATAACACTAAGTTTGATGTAAGGCAGTGGTTCCTGGTCACAGACTGGAACCCTCTTACTGTGTGGTTCTACCGTGAGTGCTACCTCCGTTTTTCTACCCAACCTTACTCCACTCATACATTGGACAGGTGAGAAAACAAATAGTTCACCCAAAAATGAAAATTCTGTCATCGTTTACGCACCCTCATATCGTTACAAACGTTTATGACTTTCTTCTGTAAAGCACTATATATATATATATATATATATATATATATGTATAAGGTTTCATTAGTTAACATTAGTTAACTTACTGCATTAACATACTGACTAACAATGATTAATTTGTTACGGTATTTATTAATCTTTGCCAATTCAGTTAACTCATTAACTAAGATTAATAATGCTTAATGTTTCATTGGTAGTTCATGTTAACTAGTGTTAACAAACAGACCTTATTGTAAAGTGTTTCCAATGTTTTTTGTCCATACAGTGAAAGTCAAGGAGTCCCATGTTGTTTTGGACCCCACTGACTTTTTTATTGTAAGAACAAAAACTGTTGAAACATTCTTTAAATATCTACTTTTGTGTTCCACAAAAAAAAAGAAGTTATAAGTAGGTTTGGAATGACTATTTTGACTATTCTTTTAAGATGGATTATTTATAAGCCCTTCAACTATCTTTCTAGGCTTTAACTAATCTTTTCCCTCTGTACTTTCCACCCTCAGCTCTGTACATCTTTGCAACAACTCCATCCAGAAGCATTTTCAGCCAAGCCCAGATCGCAATCCTTCTCTACCTGCTGAGTGCATGTGGTCGTGTTCGCAGTTCTGCTCCTGGTTGGCTGCTTCAGGCCGTGGTGGTCTGTGGGAAGGGGTGGTGGTTCCAGGTATGCAGAAGGCTGTTATCCAAACTCTCTTGACTGCACAGGACAGTGTGGAACCTCGTAAAGCCAGTTTTGAGCTCTACGGAGCTGACTTTATGCTGGGGCGTGATTTGAGACCTTGGCTATTGGAGATCAATGCCAGCCCCACCATGGCACCCTCCACAGGAGTCACAGCTCGACTCTGCCCCGCTGTACAGGAAGACACTTTGCGGGTGGTGCTGGATCGACGCTGTGACCGCAACACTCACACTGGTGGCTTCCAGCTCATATACAAACAGGTATACAAAAAGAGTGATATGGGTAAATCTCATAAAATCTGTCAAGAAATGTCCAGATCACCAAGCCAAAAGAAAAAAAACATATATACTACTGATCAAAACTGTGGGGTCAATAAGATTTTTTAATGTTTTTTTTTTAAAATAAGTATCTTATCTTCACCAAGGCTGCATTTATTTGATTAAAAATACAGTACAGTAATATTGTATTACAATTTAAATAACTATTTTCTATTTTAATATATTTTAAAATGTATTCCTGTGATGTTAAAGATGAATTCACAGCAGTCATTACTCCAGTCTTCAGTGTCACATGATCCTTCAGAAATCATTCTAATATGTTGATTTGCTGCTCGAGAAACATTTCCTATTATTATCAATGTTGAAAACAGTTGTGCCAGTTAATTTTTTTTTTTTTTCAAATTAACAGCATTTTTCTGAAATAGATTTTTTTTTTGTAACAATGTCTTTACTGTGACTTTATCAATTTAATGTGTCCTTCCTGATTAAAGTTATTAATTTCTTTACTCAACTTTTGGTGGCATTTGATAATTAAATAATTGCTTTTAAATAATTAAACAAACAATTAAAAATTGATTTTAATATTTAATTTTAATATATATGTTCGTTACAGTAATGAGAATGTAATTGTTCTGAAAATGTCACATACAGTCTAATAGTTTTTTGGGTCTTAATAACTAACTTTATTTTATTAATTTTTCTCATGTTTTCAGGCAGCAGTAGAAGTTCCTCAGTATGTGGGAGTGAATCTTCTCATAGAGGGGACTTCAATCAGACGTCCCCGTGCCCCTATTTACAAGCCTCTCATTCAGTCTCACCCTGAGCCGCTATCAAAATCCACCAATCACAAGCCTTCACTTATAAGCAGCCATTGCACTTCTGGCAAGGAGAATCAATCAGAAAAGATAAAAAAGGCTTGGCCTACCCTCCCTTCCCGTAAAGTCACATTGGAGCAATCTTCAACCTTTTACCCTAAACTGAGGAAACGTCCCCACAGACTAGTCTTACCTTCAAACTGTTGTGTTCTTCCCAACCCAGCAGAACTTCATCCACAAAAGCTCTCACCCACTCTAGCCCAGCCCGATCACCCTCACACACACAGGACACGCAGCAACCTTCCATCTCTTTACCGCCCAACCCCCTCACTGGACGTGATCAGCATACGACCTAGACAAACTCTCACCTCCTGTCGCTACAAACACGACATACACACAGTCAATATATCTTATCCAGTCCTACCTATGCAGCAGCACCTTTCACTAAACCATAGACGGACCACGGACACTTTTACAAAGAGAGAAGGGCCGAAGTCATCCTGAGGAACCTTTTGGAGAACATGATTTCATTCAAACAGATTCTAACCTAAATGGAATGAATATGTTTTAGACTGCATCAATTGTATTGTGAGTTTATCTTTAAATACACTGGATTCAAAACCCATATACCTTATCAATCTACCATCAGAAATAAGAAGGAGAACAGCATATTAGTTGAGGAAGCACCTTTTTACTGATTAAGAGCACTTAAAAAAAAAAATCTGTCATTATTTACTCTTATATCCTAATGCGTATCCAAAACTGAAGATTCTTCCTGTGGAACACAAAAGGAGATCTTATGCATAAAATTGGCTGATCTGGTCTCTTCCATATAATGGAGGCATACACCAAGGTTTAAAAAGGACCAAAAAGCACCACATAGCGTATTTGACTTGTGCTCTCTACTTCAAATCTTCTGAAACCATGCAACAGCTTTTAATTTTTGACTCTTTTATGGATAAAGACACATTTTTTAACATAAATTAATTAAATTCAATGTGAGATATACAGTAGTACTATTATGGAGTGCCTAATTCTGTATTATATTGATATGGGCAACCTTTCACCGGTGCTATGTTTGATGATTATTAGCATGGTCACTGTCAACTGTGGTGTACTGACTGTAGTATTAATCTATGGTGCTGAATTTTGTATTCTAGATGTCAGGATGTTTCCATATGAGCTGACTGTTGACAATGTTAATTATTGGAAACACTAGTTTTCAAATTTTTGCAATTTGAAGTTAGCTTAGTAGATGTTTTATATAACTCATGCCTTTAACCGTTAACCAAACTCACCACTAGATGGAGCTAGCATTCATTCTTTTAATCTTTCTCATTTTTGTCAGTGCTTATCATAAAGTAGTATCATATGAATTGCATGCTAAATCCATTATCATGGATACATTTGTTATAATATGCGATTAATACCATTTTGCATGTCATAATGTCAACAAAAAGAATGGGTTTTTGGGACATTTTTGCATAAACTTGATCATCCTGATGAACCTCTACAATAAAAAGCACTTGAAAATCACAAATATTATTTTTGTTAATTGATTTTTTTTTATTCTTTAATTTTTTTTGAGAACTTATGCTTTCACCTGTCTCTGTTCTTATTTTCTATATGAATTACATAATTTTTTATTTAATTATTTTTACCCATTGATAAAGAACTTTTATAATGTTTACATTGAACTGCAATTCAGAGACATTGCATTTTTATTTATTATATTTTATTATTTTTACCCATTAACTTACATTCATATCAAAACATTTCCTCAGTGTTTGCTTTCGACTGTAATTCAGCGGTATTGCACTATACAAACACAAGCAAATCGAGACATGCTGATCACTGTACTATTAACAAACACTTACTTTGTACGCACACCCATTAGCAGACACTATAAAAATTATTGTTGCCATGTATTGCAGTTTTTTACTCCCTTTTACCTTCCAGCAGTTCTCAAGTTAATGTCTATTTTCAGATCTTCAAAGGAGTGTATATCTAATTTGGAATAGTATGTATTTAAAATCTAAAATACTTATATATGAAGGAATTTTAGTAATTGTGAACAAAGTTCCCATTGTCCACCAAGCTTTCGCACAGCAAAATTAAAAGAAGCTTGTTTTCCTTTGATCACTTTATCATTGGTATACTGTAAAATACAATGGTGATTTATTATCCATGTGGCCATGTATGTGTATAATACATACTGTAATAAGCATGGAATATTACTAATATATATATATATATATATAAATATATGTCTGACAGATTGACACATGTGGTCTAGGACATTCATCAGACCTCAAAAGAAAAAATGACAGAATGTGGTAGCAAATCAAACAAACTCATCTCTCACCCCTTCTCTCTCATACACTCCACTCTCTCTGTCATACACACACATGTTGGGCATCTGTGAACTTTGTGTAACCTACAGAGGCACAACTAATATGCAACACCAACCATGACCATAATAAACTATAGTGATACTTACGTCATACATATGTTCTACATTCAGGCCCATATGTTTATATAAGTGAAAAACTTGCACAATCTTTTATTTAACTTAAGAATTTCAATTATATTGTTTTAATTGTGTATATATTTATAGAAGAGAAAAGTATGATTAATGTTTCAGTAAGCCTTGTACGTACGTACATTCAAGTATCTCATGCAAGCCAATCTTGACAAGTAATTACAGAGCCTAAAAAAAAGTAGGCATGTATGTACACATTTTGTTTAACACTTCTAGAATGTTGTCTCACTTTTCTAAATGGAGCTAAGACCATCAGCCCTGTGGTGACTGATTGATAATCCGAGCAATCAGCAAATTTCATCTCTCTGCATTGGTTTTTTTCAGAGATTCTTGACTGTCTTCCATGTTGATTTAATAGAAGTTCTTTGGAAGTGCTGCATGTTAAGTATAAAAAGGCAGGAATGCCAGGTCGGTGACCCATTGAGCTGTTAACTAAATAGGAGGATGAAACCAGAGGAGAGACAGATAGCTGGAAGCAGTAGGTGTTAGTATAAAAGAAAGAAACGAAAAGCTCTAAAATAACATCTTAAGCCTCTTACACACTCTGCATACCACATGCCTAGAAGAAAAAAGACAACTTGACAAATATATATGAGCAGTGTCATAGCAGGGCAGAAGTGTTCATTTTCAACATTACTGATTGTCATGTACATTAGCATGGTCTTTATATATATATATATATATAATTTTTTATTTTATATTTAAAATTTTATTTTGTTTATTATTATGAGTAATAAGAAAAAGTGTTTCAGAGTGAGTGTATTTATTATTCAAGATTGTATAGCAATAAAACATAGAACAATTAACCTTGTCAGTGTAAAGTAATTTAAAGGCTGCAGTTCTGGGGCATCATCTCTTCTGAGTGACATAGGAACGCTCAGTGATTTATCAGCTCTCCGTCATTTCACCATCTGCCCTGTAACCACATCACAAAATATGAAGGCACATGTGTGTATGTACAATAATATGTGTTGCATGTGTGAGCTGCGTAGTACGTGTACCTGCGTGTGTGTGTGTGTGATTGGTTTTTCAGTCAAAGGAATGGACGTCATCATGTATTTATATATATATATATACACACACACATACATACATACATATACAAACATTTTATATTTATTCAATTTCTCTAGAATATCATCTAGTCAGTCAGTTATTTAAAGATGTAGTTCACCTAAAATGATTCTGTCATTCCTGAGTTTAATTAGAATACTGATGTATAGCAGACAAGATATCCAACCTTGAGGATCTTTGTTTTGATTACAGAGGTCCTAAGAGGACAGAAATCAGTTTTGCATTACATCATAAATATGGTCTGTCTATATGATGAACAGATGACAAGACAACTGAGCAGGAGCAAGCTCAAAAACTGATGTTACTTGGTAAATCCTTGTGCAACTTGTACAATCCTGCTCTCCTGCCATGTTTGATCTCATTACAGCTATCATTGGACTGATTTACAGTATCTCTACTCAGAATCCAAGCGTCTTCTCAGTGTTTCAAGTTACAGACAATAAACCTCAAATACTTAGCCCCATGGAAAACAACCAAGCATGCCCTGAGAAAACACTGACCTTAATGCACTACTTGGTGTATGGAGGCTCATATGTACCTGTTTGTGTGCTGTTTAAGCAGGTAAAACATGTTGAAGGCATGCTGTACTCACATGATCACCTTCACCTGCTAACCTGCTGTACAGAGGGATGCTGCAGACTCTATTTTCTCATCTTTCAACATCTCAGCTGACACTGAATGAGCCTGTTCCCCATTCCTGTCCTTAGTAAAGAATGTGTGTCATTCTGCATCCACTTTTCATCCAGCTAAAGAGTCCATGTTTGACTTGGCTAATATTCAGTGCATACATGACTGTTTTTTTTAATGAGAATACATTCAACTCTAATGTGCATGAATCTGCCATGCTTGCCACGCGTTTATAAAAAATAAATAAATAAATAAAAACAATAATTATGTTACTCATTTATCATTTTTAATATTTTTTTATAATACCAATAAATATTTTTATTATTATTATTATTATTAAGCTTCAGTTATACAATGTTAATGCACTGCCATAACCCTCTATTTCAATTTACATCAATTATTAAAGCAATCATAAATCAGTTTTGCATTTTGTTCATTTAAAATTGAACATTGTACTACCAACCCATATTAAGCCCAAAAAATGTGTAACATAAGCCGCTGCTTAATATAAAGTACATAATTATTCTGAATACCACCACATTGTCACCCACAGATCTTTGTTTCCAGCACAAGTCTAAGCCTGCCCTTAGAGAAAACCTGTGATGGCAATGTTCTTCTTTGCTTTTGTTTAGCACAAAAATTCTCTAAATGAACCCAAACAGCATGAAAACCTCCAAAAAATTTATTCATTTGGATAAAGAGAGGGAAAACTACTGCAATTTAAGATTATGTCTTAAAAAGGATGGATGCCCCCTAGGCTTGGATTCCAGATGAGTGTGGACAGATGCTTGGGTGTGCCACAAGTGTGCATGTATGTATGTGTGTGTGTGTGTGTGTGTGTGTGTGAGAGAGAGAGAGAGAGAGAGAGAGAGAGAGAGAGAGAGAGAGAGAGAGAGAGAGAGTATATTTACTGTAAGCCTATATAACCAATATATAAGCAATTGTGGTTACATGACAGATTTTTTTTTTTTTTTTTTTTTGCCTAAATGTAACTGATTTTTTTCGCCTAAATTTGACAAATTCTTTGCTATTGCCTCAAAGTGATCCTGTAAACTTTGACCCTGGACCTGCCATCTTAATTTAAAACTTTACTTAGTTCACGAATCTCTGCATCATGAAATTATAATGATTCATGCGAACACTGTCGAATCATATTTGCCCCATTTTGTCTTTAAAGAGTGGGAAATAACAAAGTATTTTTAATGTGGTAAAAAAAAAAAATTATAATAGCCTAATAATTGCCTCCCGACTGTTCTATTTTCATCAGACGCTGTGATGTTTCGGCCCCTGGAAAAAATAACACATTTAATTAGGCTATGAACGTACAATTTACCTGTGCAGGTACAGGCAAGAGGATAGAGCGCACGAGCACAGCTGACTCAAGATTTGATTGGCTGTAATGTGAGAAGGCGGGCAGCTCGTGCAGGGTTCTGAAAGACGATACTGAGAAAAGCGTGAATGTCTAAGGATGTATTTAGTTAGCTGCAGGCGTCTGAACAAGTCTGGACTACAGTTCTTTCACAGCAGCAAACAGCACAACCAAAGAAGCATGACTTTATTCCTCTGCACATAGTCAATTAGAGGATTTCTGCTGGCTGCAACGTTTTGAAGAGGGAAAGTACGCTGGGAGGTTTGCAGATGCTCAGGAGCAGTTTGATAAAACTAAACTCTTTTCGAGTCATTCTCCGGACAAATACAGGTTCATTGAAGGGAATTTGTCAGATCATGTGTGATTAGGACAACGTCGTTGACCGCTTCGCCTCAGTGACCAGTTTTGAGCTGTAAGTAGACGTTTCCTTTGAATTAAATGACTGCTCCATGAAAACTGATGGAACGCGCTTTAGTAGTCAATAAAATAACGATGTGAGGTCACTGATTGGGGAGCTGATTCAGGATCAGTTAAGAGCCCTGTCAGAGACTGGATGCTTCTTGATAAGTTATTTCGCGCTGTCAGTTATACAGCGCACTATAAGGTCAGTGATAGACGCTCTACTCTAGGGCAGTAGGCTAATTCTCAACCTTCTGACCTCCATTGGATGCTTCAGGATAAGTTAGCCCTGCCATTTATACAGCACACTATAAGGGCAATGATAGACGCTCTAGGGCAGCAATTCTCAACCTTCTGACCTCCATTGCCCCCCATTGTCCAAGATCATACTGAAAGAGATTTTCTCTGGTGTTATGCCGAAGCTGTTCTTTTTTATTAGCAAAACTTAAAATGATTTAAAATAAGACAAAGCAAGCATAAGCTTGTTAAACGAGTAAATAATAAAATCTTAAATCTCCATGAACATTTTTATAATGACAATACACTTTTCTATTTATGCCAGGCTCTAAAATATTTTATCAGGTACAAATTGTGAGTAAAATTTAAAAAAAAAAAAATCCTTTTCCTTAATCTTTATTCAGTAAATCACACACAACTGTAAATGTCATGGGGCCTATGATTATTGTTGAGGACAGTGGTGGGCCTTGGAGTCAAAAAGGTTGAAATCTATGGGTCAGTGATTCTATGGTCGAATAATTGAACTCTGTAGGGTCAGTATTTCAACACTTCGAGATCAGTTACAGTGTGCTGTAACGCCCCGAGGTCACTGACAGAGTTCTCATGGGTCAGTGATAAAGTGCTTTAGGCTTGAGAAAAGAGAAGCGTCAGGATAGAGTGGTGACTCTTGAGTTTGAAGCAATAATGATTTATGGAAGTAATACTGAGAGCTGCGGAATGTCATCCATCCTTGTTTTACAATTTAGAGCGAACACAGCTTAAAGGTACAAAATTGTAAGGACTATCATGCACAATGATACAAGTCTAATGAACATGACTGATTACTGGCATGATACAAGCTTGTTGTCATACAGAATAGCTCAATTCTTATTATTTGGCACAACAGATGTGCTTCAGATACCCCAGATTTATTCATATAGTTCTCATTAGATGTGTTAAAACACATCATAACTGCATAATTAGATATTTTATTTGTATAATAATGCTTGAGGTGTCCTTGGCGCCCGTGTTACAACTTCATTATCATTTAGATTAATTCACATTTTTATGTTAGTTAAATCATACAAGACACAAGGAACTAAAAAGGGAAGAAGAGAGCACAGATCAGAGACAAGATGAAAGCACAAATATGGTTTATGATTAGACCACATGTGCACATGTTGCTGTTTATATAGAGAACTGCTGTGAGGAAATTAGAAAATGATGAGCTGATGATCTTATGAAATTTAAAAAAAGAGATTTCCAAATCAGCATCACAACATTTCCAAATTGCCTGTTCAGGCAGAGGGGGCGGGGCATGACCTCAGTTGAACTTGTGTGATTCGTCACTTTGGATATCTCACACTCAGTAGGCAGGGCTGGAGTGTCTAGGTTACCGTGGACACCTGCTGAGCATGCATGACCAAGGGGCTGCTCCAGTGTTGCCAACTATTTTCAATGGAAAGTAGCAAAAGCCTGCACAAAAAGTCGCTAAATGTCACTAGATGACGTAATGCGCCAACTGCCAGCAGTTTACATCTGTTTTCTCTCCTAATCTGTGCTCACATACTGTCATTTTAATATAATGTATAGTTGGATGTCCATTAAAACTGTTCTCATTTACTTATTTTCTGTCAGACAATGGAACGATTATGATATAGTGACTGACTACATGTTAACCAGCAATCCAAAAAGTTGCTTTTTTGAAAAAAGTCACTACAGGGGTCTGAAAAGTCACTAATCTAGTGATAAAGTTGATAAATTGGTAACACTGGGCTGCTCATGTTGAGTGAATATAGTGACAGTCTGAATGTTAGTGTGTGGCCTTTTTTCCTGTATAAAAGAGAATGCATATATATATATAAATAGCTTTGTTTTTATTCCATGCACCTTGTTGGACGTGTGAAGTTGCACCAGATTAACCATATTACACTCTAAAAGAGAATGCATGTCATTATTGAGAACAGCTGGAATGCTCAGTAGTCTTTCGCTCAAAATTTTTAGACTGAGCCAAGACTTAATAATCATTTCAAGAGCTATTATAATCAGCACCTTAAATTGTTCCAGGGTTTTAGTCCCTGTGTTTGCCATTCACTTTCTCAGTTCTTTTGATGTCAATACACTACTTCAGTATATAGTAGAAAATGTTTGGTTGCACAGCACTTTCTATCACATGTGTGAACAACATTTAGGGGAACATAACCAATAACATCTGTGCGTCAGTCTCCATAGTGTCTCTGTTTCCTGGTCAGACACATACATAGTGAAGCATGTGTATAGAAATGCCTTGTGTATGTCTGGGATGGTGTGTTTCTCTTGGGATGTTGTTTATGAGTTCTCATCTATTTGCATACAGAGAATCCGTGAAGTTTTCACATTTTTCTGCGCTGATTATAGGGGAAAATTAGATAAATTTAAATATGGTGAAATGTGTAGAATGAAGTTTATACGTTTATTGGTGGCTGAAAAAAACATGCATAAATTAATGAAAATAAATGAAATTGCATGCACCTCCCCATACATGATCGTTTTTTAATTATTTTGTCTAATTTGTGAATATCTTTTTGTGCTGAATTAGTCATTTACCGACTCAATTACTCGCTCTCCAAATTAATCCAATACATGTCTATTTTTTATCTAATTCTTTATTTCTTATGGAATCCACCCCAACTAGAAGATGTGTTTATTTTTATTTCCCTATGATATCTATCCTTTTCCAAGTACTTTGCCCTCTCTGTTTCTGTTTTTGGTACAGCTGTGTAGGAGACAGACTGTAATGAAATAGTTGGCAGTGTGACCAGCAGACATCTTTGACACCCACTTTTCTTTTGTGTTCTGAAAGAGTGACCTCTCATACTTTAATATTTTGAGGATAAACTCTAGTGACATTGTCAGGGCAAGGAATGTTTCTAATTTAATTCCTGTACTTCTTAGGACATCGTCTCCTGGCCATGAGTTTTTCTTTGTTTTAAAACTCTGAAACATGAACACTTTGGCTCATAAACTCATAAAGCATTACTTAGGAGGTGGAAATCAGAATCACACACAATAAATCACTCATTTAAAAATGTACAAATTGTGTGCAAAATTTGCCAACATGACAATGACAAAATGGCTGCCATGTTTAAAAAACTTTTTATTTTGTTCTGAAATTTTTGAAAATATAATGAAATCTGTATTTTAGATTGATTAAACTTTCCATTAAACTTGAGATGTGTATCAAATAGCATCTGCTGTTCAGATATTAAAAAAAACAGCTCTGTACCATTAGTTGTTGGTCACTTTTATGCTATTTTGAAAAACAGGTATAATTCACCCAAAAATTAACATTATGTCATAGACTTGCATCCATGTCGTACGTTTCAGCGGTGATGTGGGATCCATGTTCAAACTGATTACAGCAGTAATGCCGCTGATTGGATGCTAGGTGGTGCTATGTGGTAATGTTTCACAGAAGAAAGAAATGAATACATATATAAAATGACATGAGGGTGAGTAAACTTTTTTTGGCAAACTATCCCTATAAGGATATGTCTGCTACTATACTTACTATAGGTCTACCACAAGTTAACTTTTCAATAAGGAGGCTTTAGAAGGCTTAATGTAAATTATCATTTGACTGCCTCTGCAAAACTATGGGGAAGAAATTACTACTATTATAAATTGTTGGATAGGGTTAGAAACATATTTGTCTTATGAGACAGGATGAGTCGACAGTCAAAATGGACATTTTAATTGGTGTATGTAGTATTTATAGTGTAGAGTGTCATGCAAGTAGTTGATGCTGTTGTTTCTTCTCCCAACATGCACATTATAGAGCTCAGGAATGTCTCTGTAATTCCTCAGTCTTTTATGTTAAGCCACACAGTAAATAGCCTTTTTTATTGTGTGAAAAAGTTAGAACTGAGATCTGTTTTAACTGGGTTCACATTCAAAAAAATCAAACGTTGTTGCATGTCATATTCTGCAAGTATTGCATTCAATGATAGCAATGCTCCCTTGACCCCAGATATAAGGTGATTCAGGTGTAAGACCGAAGGCAGCGGAATGCACAACATGTAGATGAAGGAAGGGAGAGGCTGCAGGAGACAATCTGGCAGTTCAAACTCAAATGTGGTTCAGTCAGGATACTTATAAATGCTATAATTACCCTTTCATGAACCACATAATGATGACGGTATCCTTTTAATTAATGCAAACAACACTGAGAGAAACAGAGACAGATTGATTGAAATGGGAGTTGAATGGGAGAAGGAGAGAACAGCTACAACTGTATTTCCACATAAAATCAGAAATCAGAAACAAAAAAATACATTTTCATTTGGACTCATGCATGTGCAGAGGCAAATAAATTGTTCCACAGTTTATATTAAAATTTACAATAATCAGTAATGTGACCCTGTTCAGTATATTTGTGTAGTGTACCATATATATGCTGCTGTTTATGTTTTTATTGCCAGAAAGAAACTGTTGTAAAAACCTCTTTAAAGGGACCACATCATCATAGAACTTAGAACTTAGTTAATGGCGCAATAAAAAAGGATCATGTCATTAGACAAGTTCACTCAGCTGAAAATAAAGGACACAAAATGTCTTGCATGTGTGTATGTGGGCGGTTTGATTGTTTAGATGAGTGTTTAGTCTGTTCGTCTGTGTATTTGCGTGTGTTCCGGATAGGCATGCATTTTGTGATGCATTAAGGTTTTTGTGATGCAGATCTGTGTATTTTGAAAGTGGTTTAAAATATTCATGTAGTGGCTTTTTTTAGATTTAAAAATTAGACTAAGTTTAATAGCCAACTAAAGAAAATACAGGTAAAAGAATTACTGTTTCCTCCAGACAGTGAGAGACACCGGAAAAATAAACCAGTACATACTCAGTTATTCTTTTCTGACTTAGATCTTTGAAGGTTTAATAATGTCCATGTGTGTTTTTTATGTGCGTCTCTGTATGTCTTCAAGTTTTTAACCTTGTTTTTCGGCAGGCCATTTTCCAGAGCAGTCACTGTTGAGTGCAAACCAGTGTGACTCAAAATGTGGACCACGATTTCCTCTCTTTATAAATCAAAAACAGACCCATCTGCTGAGATGTATTTTAAAAAATGGCATCTTTGAAGGCACAAATAGTGACACTCAGCACATGCAAACATTCACACACATTCATGTTTAGGCCACTTCCGTTGAAAAGGAGCAGAATGATCCCACATATTTTCCCTCATGAAAAGTAAGAAAGAAAAAAGTTAATAAACGTGTTTGTGTCAGACAACATCTGTAAATAAGCAACAAGATCTGCTGAATGAGAGTGTGCTCTTAGTTTCAGCACCAGTGCATACACATGCTTTAACTCTGTTATGGCTCTGAATCATACAATAGCATATAATTTTGAGCAATAGCCATCTGTAACCTTTGTAATAATAATAGCATTAGGAATGTTCTAATAAACAAATGTAGTCTCTTGAAAAGATCATTCTTCATTGCCCATTATAGAGCTGCTTTAAAAACTTGCACAAGCTCATCTTCCTCTGAGTGTCTGCTCTTTATTTGTGTGATGATGATGGTGCAAGCCCCACCTTGCTTCTCTCAGTTTGTTGTCTTTGAGCTTCTGCCAGATGTTCATGGTATCTGGGCATTCATTTCACCCGAAGGAGGAACATTATGTTACTGCTACTGAACTGAAGCTGAAAACAATGCAGATTGCTAACTGAATAATCAATAAGTTAGACCTTTTTTTCTCCACATTTTTCTCTTTTTGTGTGTATCATTATGTGTAGGATTTGAAAATGGGGTGTTTGCTGCAATGGACTCTGCTACTTGCTGTGTTGCTGTGTCTCCCGTCATGCTCTACAGCTCAAGGTAAAGATTTATGTATTCTTTCAGGAATTGTAATTCAAATGAATGTGTATAGCAGACCACAATTAACTTCATCTGCAGCATGTACAGTTCTCATGTAGCATATTTAATATTGTAATATCTATTTGCAAATTGTTTCCTCTGCAATGAAAATAAAGACGTTTGAAAACAAATTTGAGGCATGTAAGAAAGTCACAAAATCATAAGGCTAAAGTTAATCCAAAGTAATTATCATAAATATTATTTTATTATCATTATATTAGTAAATATTAGATATTGAATACTGATATACAGTAGAAGTACAATATTAGTTAGGTGTTTTACCTAACTAATACATTTTATTTATGTATTATTATCAATACATTTTATTTATTATTTTTTCATGCATTTTTATGCATTTACATACATAGATCGACATACAAAGTTACCTGTACGCAGCAAGACCCAAAAATATCAGTACTGTCAAACGATTAATTGCGATTAATCGCATCCAAAGTAAAAGTTTGTGTTTACATACTATATTTCTTAAATATATACATGTATATGTGTGTGTTTATATATAGATAATAAATATACACAGTACACACACACATATATTATGTAAACACAAACTTATTTTGGTTGCGATTAATCGTTCGACAGCACTTCCTGATATATATCTAAAATCAATCAATAGAGATAAATTAAAAAATCACTAATATCTGTCCATAACCAATATTGTGCATCACTAATTTTAAATCCTGCATGTACATAGTACACACATACTAGTTTTCATTCCGGATTTTACATCATGCCCCATCAAGAGTGCAGTGACTCATTGATCAAACACAGCAGGGTAATTAGTTTGCTACCTTAAGGGCATTCATTCAAGCAGCCATTGAGTCACACACAGTCATTTAACTGATGACTGGTAGTATACTGAACTGTGTAAAGGAGAGACAGTGCATCAGTCACTGAATAAATGGGCCCAGATGTTTTGATTGCTTAAAATGGCTTTGCAGACTGGGTGGTGATGGTCATTTCCTGTCTTCTCACCTTGATCCTTCCCTAATCCTTTACTGAATACATGAATTGAATAAGCCACAGATGTGAATGTTTATGGAAATACTGAAGCTCAAGTTCACAGATGTATTTGTCACATACACAATGGTACACAGTGAAATGTTTTGTCTACCCCCATGACTGTATAAAGAAAATATACATTAGCCTATAGGTATGTTATATATAGGCCTATACAGTATGTACAAAATAAATAAGAGTTAAAGTGTAGGCTAAGAAGCAAATGTAGAACAGTACTAGCACTTTATATTTTCTTCTAAATGTATATTTATAACTTAGTGACTGTGCTTTAGCCATTTTTGGTCACAACAGTCTAATTTTGGCTGCACCAATGAAAACATTCTGTATTTGTATAAATGAAAGCCCACATATCCAAACATATCTTTTTTTACAGTGAAAAGAGAAACACAGTTGTGTATATTTATGTGGTTGTGTTAGTATTAATGTACATGTTGTTTTTTTCTCTGTTGACAGGCCAGTGCAATGATGTTGTTGCAGCAGACATTGTGTTCCTGGTGGATGGATCATCCAGTATTGGCAGGGCCAATTTTGTGTTGGTCAAGAATTTCATGGCAGGGATTGTCCAACCCTTCGCCAGAGCAGTAGGACCCAATGGCATCCGTTTTGGAGCAGTACAGTACAGCGATACTGCCAGGTCTGTGAAACTTTGTTTACTTGTGTACTTAAAGTCCCCCTGAATTCAAAATGTAAGTTTTTCGGCTTTTAGTATGAATATGTTAGCCTTAAGGTTATGAATAAGCTGGTGTGTTCCAAAACAATGACAAAATTTGCATTTAGAAGATATAAGCATTCAAAACTTACAGTCTCTCATTTCCGCTAAAATGAATCACGGATTTTCATGACACCACCGTGGACTTCAGCTTCTCATCAGATCTTCTGTCCAATTAAATGCTCTCTAGAATCTAAGCGTCCCGCCCTCTACATTATAAATAGATGCTGAAGCTGCAGCTAAAATCAGTCACTTGGTCAACGATCAACGGCTCTGGCCGAGCTGTGATATAAACAAAACGCTATTTTAAAAAGGGGCAGAGCTGTTCGATATGTCCTGCCCTGTCTTCCTGTTTCAGTTGAAATTAAATTAGTCAACACATTGAATAATGCTGCGCATTCCAAGACTCTTTAGTGGGGCTTTAAGTCATGTTTACCAGAGACATTAAAGTTTTTTTTTTTATTGTATTGTATTTTTACTGATTCATTTGACTTATTTTATTGATTTATTTGAAATACATTACTGAAGTGTAATCTTGACAAACAGTTTAGAAGGTGGTATTTCCCCATTCAAGTAGATAGGAGAGGTACTAGGATTTCCTACACAGAAAATGGCTGCTTGGGGGTGTTGCCAAGATGGCTGCTGAGTGAACTGACATGTTTTGAAAGGACTATTTACATTTTATTTACTTCCTTACCTCTTATTGTATGCAAATAGTACATACAGTTTGTTATGTACTCATATATATACACTATATTGCCAAAAGTATTGGGACACCCCTCCAAATTATTGAATTCAGGTGTTCCAGTCACTTCCATGGCCACAGGTGTATAAAATCAAGCACCTAGACATGCAGACTGCTTCTACAAACATTTGTAAAAGAATGGGTCACTCTCAGGAGCTCAGTGAATTCAAGTGTGGTACCGTGATAGGTTGCCACCTGTGCAATAAATCCATTTGTGAAATTTCCTCACTACTAAATATTTCACGGTCAACTGTTAGTGGTATCATAACAAAGTGGAAGCAATTGGGAACAACAGCAACTCAGGCCACTTAAAATCACAGAGCGGGGTCAGCGCATGCTGAGGCGCACAGTGCGCAGAAGTCACCAATTTTCCGCAGAATCAATAGCTACAGACCTCCAAACTTCGTGTGGCCTTCAGATTAGCTCAAGAACAGTGCGTAGAGAGTTTCATGGAATGGGTTTCCATGGCTGAGCAGCTTCATCCAAGCCTTACATCACCAAGTGAAATGCAAAGTGTCGGATGCCGTGGTGTAAAGCACACCGCCACTGGACTCTAGAGCAGTGGAGACGTGTTCTCTGGAGTGAAGAATCACGCTTCTCTGTCTGGCAATCCAATGGACGAGTCTGGGTTTGGTGGTTGCCAGGAGAACGGTACTTGCCTGACTGCATTGTGCCAAGTGTAAAGTTTGGTGGAGGGGGGATTATGGTGTGGGGTTGTTTTTCAGGGGTTGGGCTTGGCCCCTTAGTTCCAGTGAAAGGAACACTTAATGCTTCAGCATACCAAGACATTTTGGACAATTTCATGCTCCCAACTTTGTGTGAACAGTTTAGGGATGGCCCCTTCCTGTTCCAACATGACTGCACTGCAGTGCACAAAGCAAGGTCCATAAAGACATGGATGAGCGAGTTTGGTGTGGAGGAACTTGACTGGCCCCCATAAACACACTCCTAAACCTTGTGGAAAGCCTTCCCAGAAGAGTTGAGGCTGTTATACAGTAGCTGCAAAGGGTGGGCCAACTCCATATTAAACCCTACGGATTAAGAATGGGATGTCATTAAAGTTCATTAAATGTGCACGTAAAGGCAGGCGTCCCAAAACTTTTGGCAATATAGTGTATATATGAGTCTAATAAACTGAACAAGGTAAGTTCATATTATTTAATTTGCCAAACTTGTCCAAGTTGAATACATTCTGAATCTGAATTGAATCTGACCCATCAATTTTGGAATGTGAAAATTGTTAGTATTAAAAACCAGTAGAAAAGTATGCAGAATGTTGATGTTGTTGTGTTGTTTGAAGTAACCATTGTGATGATTCCTTTTGGTTAATCTTGTGCATCCGGCTTATCATTTCTTTGTGGATGCAACTACTTTGCAAAAAAACAGGATGTAATAAAAAGTTTAAATCATATAATATAATATGATTTAATGGATCAGAATTTTCTCTTTCATTCAAACAGTAGAATTAACAGTTAAGTGCATCAAGTTGAGTAAATTGCATGTTATTTGAGCACATTTTATTTATTATTTATTACATTGAGCATGTAAACAGTGTTTGTTGAGGTGGCTGCATATTTTATATTTGTTATATACAGTAAAGGTTTATATTTGTGTTTGTAAGATTGTTGGGACTTTTGTTTATTATACTTGTGTATTTTATGACAATCAGGGTGGAGTTTACGTTTACTACTTACCTGAATGGAACTGAGCTCATAACTGCCATAGAGAATATTAACTATAAAGGTGGAAATACGCGCACTGGGGCTGGTCTCAAATACATCGCAGACAACTTCTTTAACCCTGCCTCTATCAGAGATGTACCCAAGGTGAGCTGGCTATTATGATACATTGTCTGACTTGCAACATCTGTAGTATTTTGACATGGACAATAAATGTGTAAATTACTTTGTTTAGCTTTGAATTATGCAACACTCTTACTTAGCATTTGGATACTACATGCACATTCAAAAAATTTGGGGTCACTAAATTCTTTTTTAAAAAGAAGAAATTAATACTTTTATAATGCAAGAATGCATTAAATTGATCAAAAAGTAAAGACATTTTTATAATGTTACAAGTATTTCTGTTTCAAATAAATGCTGTTCTTTTGAACTTTCTATTAATAAAAGTCCTGATTTCTAACACTCACTCACCACGTTCGGTGTCAGAGCAGAAATAAAAACTGATGCTCTCTGTGTTTTTCCGTCGTCTCTGCGCGTTCATATGTAAATTGCGTGAGCTTATTTTGTCCATTAGATTGAAAGATCTGAAAAAACCCATACATTTACTCGCCCATAGATCCTCCCATCGAAGAAATCAGGACAGAAGTGGTCGAAAGTGGACAAAAGAGAAAGAGTACTAGCTGCTGAAAATTCAGCTTTTCAATCACAGGAATAAATTACATTTTAAAATATATTAAAATAGAAAAAGGTAATATTATAATACTTAAATTGTAATATTATTTTACAATATTGCTGTTTTTACTATAATTTTGAATAAATGAATGCAGCCTTGGTGAACATAAAAGACTAATTTCAAAAACAAACAAATCTTACTGACCCCAAACTTTTGAACAGTAATGTTAATTTTTAAGATTCTATGTAAAATAAGTCCTTTATGATATCCTAATGGTATCTTGAGGAAAAACAGATTGGTTGACCACAAATATAATTTATAATTATGCATAAGTATTTTATTGTATTGACTCATCAAACTGTCTTTCATTTTTTTCAGATCACTATTCTCATTACTGATGGTAAATCTCAGGACAATGTGCAGGAACCTTCACAAAAACTACGTAGCCTAGGAGTCAAAATATTTGCAATTGGTAAGAACTGTGCAGATACAGAGTATTTAAGCACCACTGTATATTTTAAGGAATTTTTTAAGGAAGTGCATCTGTGGGCTGTGGATTCAGTGTGCAAATTAAACATACATTTTGTTTGTATTAATATCATGGTTGTTTCTCTCGTTCTCTGTCTGCATTTCTCAGGTATAAAGAGTGCAGATCCAACTGAGCTAAATCTCATTGCCTCTCCCCCTCAAAGTGACTTCACCTCTCAAATTGGGAACTTCAAAGCTTTGAGCTCTTTGCTTCCCCTAGTATCTCGACGCGTGTGTACAACAAGTGGAGGCTCTTACTCAAGTGATGGTAAACCTGATGTGCAGTAGACACACAATGTAGTTAAATCCAAGAATATGATTATATTTGGAGTTTTGTTACATTTTATTTTTTATTTAGAACATTGACATTTATAAAACGCTTGAAAATCATTGATTTGTGTTATTGTTTCTCCATCAGAGGCCTACAGTGGTCCATCAGACTTGCAGTTTTCAGGTGAGACCACCAATTCACTGAGATTTCGATGGACATCTGCAGGAGGGCCTGTAAGTGGCTACGTGGTTCAGTACAGGCCCCTATCTGGCCTCGGTCAGCCAATCACAGCAGAGCTCCGACAGGTGGGAAGGATGTTCATTCTTAATGACTGTTGCTTTTTTTGTATATTAAACATTTGTAAATAGAATAAAAACATTTTTTTTTTTTCTGCATTTCATCCCTGCTCTAGCTTGTTTTCTAATATAGCATTCTAATAAAATTGGCATTGCATTGATATTGTTTTTGTTATTGCTTATTGTTTCTGATTAGTTAGTCGCTTTGGATAAAATTGTCTAGTAAATTATTTAATTTAAATGTGAAGTTCTGCTTCAGTTAATTGCAAATGTTGGCAGAAGTTGAGACAGATGAGCGTTATATTTTAGATATTTTAAATTATATTTTTATAAGTTTTAATAATTTATTTTTATAGTTTTAATAATTTTGTAATGCGCTTTTGTCTTTTTAAGTTGTTTTTTTGTTATATATTTTTTTATGTAGCTTTAATTTATTCTTATTTATTCAACTTACTTTTTCAGTTAGTTGCCTAGGCAGCATTATTTATTTGAATTTTTTTTTCATCTTATATTTTATTATATTTCAGCTTTTCAATTACTGAGAGATATTTTACTAGTTGTATTTTTTGTTTTAGTCAACAGTAACAACACTGGTTTACACAAAGTATAGCATAACGTTCTCCAGTGAACTTCAGACTTTTTCTTTCGACCTGCAGGAAACAATACCAAGCAACCAGCAGAGCTACATTGCACGAGAGCTGCGTTCGGGCACAGACTACCTGATCACCGTTATTGCTCAGTACCCAAACAGCTTGGGAGAATCAGTGTCTGCCAAGGCCCGAACAAGTGAGAACTGCACGTAGCAGAAATATGTGTCATTTACTTCAGAATAACTCTCTCATAACTCTTAAACTCTGATTCTCTCTTACCCCAAACTGCCCTCTAGAGCCTCTTCTGGGTGTGACTACACTGCGACTAGTCCAGGCTGGGTTTTTTACTTTGGCATTGGGCTGGGATGCTCCAGCTGACCAAGTACAGGGCTACAGAATCACTTATGGACCTACAGGTGAGAGAGACGCACATCTACATGCACACTAATCCACAAATCTATTCCATTTTTCAGTAATCCTTTTACTTTTTGAATAGTGAATGCTGTAATTAGTGTGAGTCAGTGGAAGAGATTGTGGAGGATAAATATAGAAGAGATAGAGATGAAAAGGATAACTGGGACAAGCAGAGCTGTAATGTAAACTAGTTTTATTTCTAGTTGTATTGTTATTGTCTAAAGAAGATGCAAGTGGTGCTTGCATCTGCAAAACTCACCACCGCAATGTTTTTGTGTAGTTTTCTAGAGTGTTGCTATGTGGTTACAATGGTGAAAGTCATACATCTGATCATTCATAGAAGTAATAGCACATACTGTACATGTATCTCCTAAAAAAGCCAGACGATTAGACACTCTTGTTTGTTGAACAAAGAATGAAGATTACGCACTAAATGTAATACTCAGGGTGAGGAGTTTAAACAAACCCCTGTTTCTAAGTGTGAGCAATAGTAATAGTGATTATCTCCTTATCAAGCACCACCAACTAATGATTTTAGCAGTTTGATAGAAAGAAAATGGGGAGGTGGAAGAGTGTGTTTTTTTTTTTTTTCCAAAGGCATTTTTTCAATTGCAGGATTGCCAGTTTGCTTTACCTGGTTGGTATCCAGGTGCGAGCTGGCAGAGAATTATGTTTAATCAGGTTAGTTTTTGAAGCTAGAGGAAGATGTTTCAGCTTGCCTGTTTCTACCTGCCTTGCAAATGAATAGATGCTGAAACTGTGATTTAAAATTATACCGTCATTAACTGACTCATATATTGATGATATGCTGCATTTGGTTGGCCGGCTGGTACAAGTTGCTATGAGCTTCTACCACTGTAACGAACTCCCGAACTTTTCCATGCTAGGACCAACCTAAAGAGGTGTTATCAGTCTGGAGACCCACCAAAATGAGTGAAATATAAGAAAAATGCATTTGTGGCTTATGGAAAGCTATAAAAATGAGGATAACAATGACCAAAGATCTAATAACTGTGAGGTATACGTATAAAGAGATGCATTTTTGCTTTCTTGGCTCAGCATGTACAGTAAGAGCAGCCTAATAACTCTAATGCAGCCTTATGCATTGACGTTGAGCTTGCAGTTCAGTAAGTGAGTCATGTGTTGATTCAGTCGCCACGGTGATAGATAAGTTCAGTGAGTTCATTCAGTGAACATCAGGTTGATTTAAATCGGTAACTCTTGATTTTCTATTTGACCAAAACTTATATTTTTCATATTTTTACACTTTGCATGACCAATTTATTTCCATGCTGCGACCCACAGTTGAAATTGTTGTTTGTAGTTTTTTTGTGCTTGGCGTAATTCATGATTTGTGTTTCCTGATTGATTGGTTAACAGGTCAGCCTAGTGCACAGCTGAAGGAACAGTCTGCAGGGGCGGAGTCTACTTCTCTGACTTTGCTTGGTCTTAAGTCAGACACAGAATATGTGATCAACTTGTACCCTCTATTTCCCCGCAACAGTGCCTCACCAGCTACCCTGACTGCCCGTACATGTGAGTCCCTTATACGCTACTGTTCATAAGTTTGTGGTCAGTATGATTTTTTTTTTTTTTGAAAGAAAAAAATCTGTACTTTTATTCAGCAAAGATGCATTAAATTGATCAATTTAATGAAAGTAATGGGACAGTAAAGACATTTATAATGTTATAAAAGATTTCTATTTCAAATAAATGCAGTTCTTTTGAACTTTCTATTTCTAATCCTAAAAGAAGGTTTCCACAAAAATAGTAAGCTTTTTCAACTGTGATAATGAAAGAACGGATTCTATTCTTCACCAAAATAGCATATGCATTAACTGTTTTTACTTGTATTGATCAAATAAATGTAACCTTGCCAAGCATAAGAGACTTCTTTCAAAAGCATTTTAAAAAATCATGCTAACCCCATACATTTAAACGGTAGTGTACAGGATATTATAGTCACACAGTCACACTCACACAATATGTTGTCGTCTTCTGCATCACTACAGTGTACATGTTAATATACAAAGCTCTTTCTGTGTATTTGCCTGTGTTTGCAGTGCGTTTAGAGGGAGTGCAGCAGCTCTCCGTCGAGACCATCTCAAGCAACAGTGTTCGAGTCCGCTGGAATGGAGTGACAGGGGCCAGAGGATATAGAGTTGTTTGGGGCCCTTTCACAGGTCAGCATCCAAATCTCAGCTGATTGAAGCTCATTTACTTTTTTCAGATTCCTTTTGTCTGCTAAGAGTCTTTTTGCCTGTGTCTCTTTCAGGAAGTGATGTGGAGACCGTAGAGCTGAGAGGTGATAGTGAATCTCACACTCTGGGGAATCTGAGGCCAGACACAGAGTACATCGTTACAGTCATCGCCCTGTACAGCGGAGAAGCTGAAGGACCTGCAGCCACTGCACGTTTTAAAATAGGTACACAAACACACATGCGGACACATCCACATTTAATGGTACATCAGAGCGGAGGATAACATTTTTGAAAGGGATGCACTGGTTTAGAAATGATTACAGCAAAAGGTAGTTTCTCAGGCAATAATTCTAAAACTAAATGAAATGAATGCTTATAATGTTCATCTCTTTCAGATGTCCAGCTAGAGTGTAGTAGAGCATTCATTTGTAGAGTTGTGTACTCAGTAGACAATTTACATATTGTCTTCTTGAGTTAAGAAGAGCGCAGAGAGAAAATTTAAGACGACATAACAGGAAACAAGATGTTTGGCTCTTTTTCCATCTCGTGCACGTTTATCATACACAGACAGTGAGGTGGTTGCTTTTAATCTTGCCACTGACTCACTGTCTGCTAGATCAGAACATAAGAACTGTATTGTTTTTCTTATGACTCAGACTACAGCAGCTGAATGCATGAGGATGTTCGTATATGCATGCGCATTTTATAGCGAGAGACAAAGTGGAAGGAGGGAGTAACTGTCTATAAATATAACAGGACATAAACTTCAGAAAGATGGAAGCCATTGTTTAATATTTTATGGGACAGGAGGAGAGATAAAGCTAACAAATGTTTAATGCATTTGGCTTTCAGAGCGCTCAGAGCAACAGGTCCTGAGAGCCACGACTACAGGACCCACCAGCATCAGATTAAACTGGAACCTCATACAGGCAGCCAGAGGCTACCGGCTGGAATGGAAGGCCGGAGAGCGTAAGAAACTCCTTAGTAATAAAAATAACAATATTCATTGTAGGATGTGGGAATTTATTTTAAATTTACTTTAAATGGATTTTCTCTGAGCCAGTGTAATTGTGTTGCACTGTGTTACATACAGATTAGTCTAGCCAGGCTTGAAATCTACACTATATGTGGCAGTGTTATTGGGGAATAATATTTTATAAACAGTTAAGGGGTGTTTGCATTGCAGTTGTATCTGATATGAACAGTTTGCATATTAATACATTTTACATAAATAACAAAAATAAAATTTGAACCTTACAAAACAAGTAACTAAAAGTGACTACAGCAACAAAAAAAAAATAAACCAGCAAACTATGACTGTAGAAAAATTATTATTGTATAGTAATTTTTATGATATTTTTGTAATCTTGCTCACCACAGGAGGCAGAGTTCAGAAACAAGATTTCCCACAAAGCACCACCAACTATGAGCTCAGAAATCTGCAGCCGAGCACCGAGTACATCATAACTCTATTCACACTCTACGAGGGCCGAGAGGAAGCTACTTTCTTTTCAACCAAATCAACAGGTCAGAAAAATCATTTGATGGAAACCAATATGATATTGTTTAAAGTTCACTATTGCAGTTAAACATAGACACAGAGTCTGAGACCACTTGTGAAAAATCTTTTTCTAATTTTATACAAATTTTTCTTTTCATTAGTTTTATCACAATATTTTATAAAATTGACAGTTGATCATTTTTTTTCATTGTCTCAAAGCAGCATTCCAGTTGCATAAAACAAGTTGGTATAAACCTGATGATCATGTTATCCAGCATGATTTGAAAATAATCCAGATGACCTTATAAATAGTACAGACCTATAAATAGTACTTGTTAAATATTTCTTCTTCATTTTACATTGTAAAGGTTCTTTGTTTAAAATTTCATTCAGAGTTTATTAAACAGTTTAGTACTTATTTGTCTAGGATGTGTCTAAATAATTTGTTTTTTTTCTGTCTTCCATGCCTTTCATGTAATATGTTGATTCGTGGGTTGTGCTTAGTAGAGCAGTCAGTCGGTCTTGTCACGAACCTGAGAGTGGTGGACTCACTTGGAAATATTGTACGAATAGGATGGACAGGAGTTGCTGGGGCAACGCAATACAACATCATCATACTTAATACAGAATGTGAGAATATTATTCCCTTTAGATACAAATACAGTATGTCAGTATAGCATTAAAATGTTACTTTGTAATATATAATTCATGAGATTTCCATTTATTAGATGTGCCACTATAATGACTGTTTCAATCGGTTTTTCCATATTTTACAGCAAATACAGAAGTGAACAGAAGAGTTCCTGGGAATCAGACCTCCTTTGACCTACGGGACCTCGAAGACGGTGTACGCTATGCTGTCAGTGTGACGGCACTAGTCGGCTCCAATGAAGGGGAACCAGCAACAGTGTACATTAAAACAGGTTTGAGCGTGCATACTTTTTTTCTGATGTGCCAGTGAGGTTGTTTTTACTCTGATGATTCCTCAAAAGAGTTTGACAGTTGTCAGTGTGTATGAATATCAGGTTCATAAATTTGGGCTATGAAAAATGTACAGTAGATACTACTGAAGATACTGTGGATGCATTATTAATGTGCAGTCATTTGGTCTGAAAATTACTGGTGGTAACTATATTTTTCAAGAATCACCACTGAGGGTGACCAACTTGCGGGTAGTTGGCAGCAATAGTCGACGAGTCAGGATTGCATGGACTGGTGTTTCAGGGGCGACAGGCTACCGAGTTACCTGGAGACAAAGCAATAGTAGGTTGATCTGTTTTTGCAAAGACTAAGGTTTCTTTTTTTAATTGATATATCATTTATGTTGGTTTTAAACAGTCAGCTTCTCTCTCTCTCTCTGTCTCAGCTGCAGAGCAATTCCGTGTCTTAAGTGCCGATATCACTACCTACACTATAGACGGGCTACAGCCAGATGATACTGTTGTTGTGGGTGTTGCCCCAGTGATTGATGAGCGAACTGGAGAAGTGGTCTCTGTGTCTACTAGAACCAGTGGTTCTACTGGAATAGTCACAGGGCTACGAGTCATTGAAGTAACATCCACAAGGATACTAATAACCTGGACTCCTGTGAATAGAGCAACAGGCTATAAAATCACCTGGCGGCGTAGTGATGGTATGGTATGGACAGCATTAAATTTAGTGCTCTTAAGATGGAAGTGGAAATATTTTATTTTTCCTTTCACATTGTAGGAGTGGAAGACTCTGAGAATGTGCCTGCTGATGTGGCTTCCTTTGCCATTGATAGACTCCAGGAAGGTGCAGCCTACCAAGTATTAGTCTCAGCCCTTTTTAACTCACGGGAAGGACCTACTGCCACTGTGACTGCAAGGACAGGTAAAACTACACAGATGTTCATTCATTTAGACACAACCATAAGCAAGCATTCATGTTCACATGATTATACATGTCTTTTTGTTCTCAGAAATATTCAATTAACTATACACGTGAACTTTTAAAATGCTTTAAAGCGATAGCTCATCCAAAACACCCTCAAGCCATCCTAGTGTATATGACTATCTTTTTTCAGATGAACGCAATCAGAGTTATATTAAAAAATATCCTTGCTCTTCCAAGCTTTATAATGGTAGTGAATAACGCAAGGATATAAAAAAATATCCTTGCTCTTCAAGGCTTTATAATGGCAGTGAATGGCGCTCCTGATTTTGAAGTCCAAAAAATTGCATCCATCATAAAAGTAACCCATACGACTCCAGGGGGACTTTCAGCACTAAGAAAGGTTTCATATCGGTGTCTTTTTTTTTTTTTAGTCTGAATGGTTAACTATGCACATTCTATTCTGCAGATCAGGCCGCAGTGGGTCGTGTCACCAATTTACAGGTGCTGGAGGCCCAAGGGGAGGTTGTACGAGTCAGCTGGGTTGGAGTTCAAAATGCGACATCATACAGAATACTCTGGAAGAGGACAGATGGTGAGATCTTACAGTGATTTTAAAGTGAATGCTCACATGGTCATTTCCTATAGGAAAGAAAAATCACCTATGACATCTTTGATATCTCAGTTTTCTGCTAGACTGCAGTGATATTACATGAGACTTTTGTTAATGCTAACAAATTTTTTTATCAAAATGCAAAAAAGTTTTGGCGATGGTTTGTGGACTCCAGGGGTTACAGCTCATAAAATATACAGACTATAGAAATCAAAAGAAAGCCCCTATCATGAAAGAAAATTAAAATTGTTAGTGTGATTGTAGGTGGAGAGGAGCGGAGTCAGCTGGTTGGTGGTAACGTGACATCAGTGGATCTGAGGCAGTTAGATGAGGGGGCACAGTATGAGGTGAAGGTTTTGGCTCTGGTCCGGAACAGAGAGGGCCCACCCGTCTCTGTCAGAATCACCACGGGTGAGTGATGTTGTCTCTGATGATTGTTTCCCTGCAATTCAAGTCATATTCACTTATGCATGTTTTTAGCGAAGTCGTTGACTTTATTTACATACTTTTCTATTCTGCAGAATGAATATTCACACAGTGTACAAAATAAAGACATGAACACATTGTTTTTGATTGTCTTTTAATGTGGCTTGGCTAAAGATCAGATCAGGTTTGAGAGATGTTTCCTTATGAAAGTGCATTGAATTTACTGTTTGTTGTCTAGGGGAAAAGAGAGTGACAAGAGTAGAGGGTTTGCGTGTTTTGGACTCAACCCCAGGGGGACTTCGTATAACCTGGAGAGCAGTGAGCGGAGCCAGCTCATATCGAATCTATTGGAGGTCTTCACAAGGTGGTTATAAAAGCACACATGTACCCACACACATAACAGACACAACCAAGTTTATGTAATGTTGTTGTTATTATGACTAGGTGAGCCTGAATCAAGTCGTCTAATAAGTGGTGATGCAACTTCGTATACCCTCGATGGACTGCGTCCTGGTCTGAGCTACACTGTAAGATTGTCTGCTGTGCTGGACGGCGAAGAGACTGAAGCTACCACCATCAGAGGAACCACTGGTACACACGACACATTGTATCTCACATTTTATCTCTGTCTTTTTCAAGCGTCTTTCATTCATTATTGCTCTCTTTTTTAGATACCCTGCCACCCGTAAGTGGTTTGAGTGTGACAGACAGTACTGAGAATTCAGTCCTTTTAGGCTGGTCACCAGTAACTGGAGCCACAGGCTATATTTTACGCTGGACAGAGGAAGAAGGTGAATCTTTCAAAAGTTCAGGAACTGATAGTGTGTGGTTTTTTTAAGGATCAAAAGCAAAATTACAGTTGAATTCACTTTTTAGTGTATTATGTACTCTCTCTCTTTAGGCACAGGAACAGCTCAGTCTGAAACGCTGCCCGGAACAGCCACCTCTTACCGTGTGATTGGTCTACGACTGGGTCGTCGGTACCGTTTCACTGTGCAACCCACCTTCCAAAACCAGGTTGGACCTGAGACCAGCGTGGAGGAACGAACAGGTTATACAGTTTCTTTCACACCTGACTATAGACAAATTGAAATACTTTTTTTAAAAGATTTATTCTGTTCAAACTAGGTCATTTAAATGTACAATTAATTAACTGATGATTACAGTTAAAAGCCAATGTGGACACATGTGAGGACTCCAGATGCATTGTGCACATATTTTTATTTAAATTTAAATAAAATATACTGTATTACTGGTATTTTAACAAATGAAAGTACTTATGTTAGTATTTAAATGCATTTGTTTATGAACAATTTATTTAATTTACCTTTTTTTTTTTTTTTTTTACTCTAACATAAATTAAAATAATGTTTATAAAAAATTACAGATCTGACTCTTACAGTAAAACCTTTGTGTGAATTATTTTATACAGTACTCTTGACTTTGAAGTTAAGGCAAATTATAGCTTGCAGTGTGAGTACAGTGAACAACTTGCTATTATACTAGTCAGTCACAGAGAGATTTTCCGCTCACTACATGCTCTCCCTACTAGCAATTTTCGTTTGGGAAGTTACAGAGACTGACAGATGGTAATAGTGCTTGATGTCATGTTGTACTTTAACACACTATCAATGTGCAATGAACAAATTTGTCTTTCATAGAGAAATGCTCCCATAGACGTGTGCTTATAATAGTTTTATTTTTTCAAGCCAAGAGTACATGTCTGTGTAGCTGATATGAACAAATGTTTGTAGTTGTTCTGCAAACAGCAGTGATGATTTTATGGACTACATGAATTGCTACATTGTACTACTGACTGTATTGTTCTTCAGCTTTCTAGTTTAATATGTTTAATACATCCATGTTTTAGTGTGTGTTGGAGGCCGTTTGGATGTGGTCTTCCTTGTCCCTGCGTCTCGTGATCGCTCTGGCCTGGTAGCTCCTGTTTTGTCTCTGTTGGCCAGTTCTGCTGGATCCTTCACCTCCATCGGTCCCAGAGACTCTCAGGTGCGTATCTTTCTTTCTTTTAATACTAGATACTATGTACTATACTATGTACTGTAGTCATGGTGTTCATTTTTTTTTTTTTTTTAATAAATTGAATGTGCCCTCTTCTGACAGAGTGATTGAGGCATTGAGCAGGCCAGTATGAATGAAGTGCTTGTAATATCTGTTTGCTCCAGATGGGGGTGGTGATGTACAGTGAAGATCCAAAAGTGCGCTTCCTCCTCAATCGTCATAGCAACAGTGAAACCCTTCTGCAGGATATTTTGTCCACCCCATTCAACGACAGACCAGGAAATAATATAGGTTTGTTTGTGTGTTTTAATTTTTAATTTTGATGTTGGTGTACCATGAGTAAGTATGTGAATGTCTAGGTCATGTTTCATTTTTCCCCCCCCGCGTTTTTTTTCCACAGTAATGAGAGTATTGGAGGGGGCTATAACTGTGACAAAACATAAGTTTAAAATATTTAATTTGCTCAAAATATTTAATACACAGACATATGTATATAATTTATATAAATGTAATATATAAACTCACATATATTATGTTAACACAAACTTTTATATTAGATGCGATCGATTTGACAGCCTTAATAAATATATATATATATACATATATATATATATATATATATATATAAAATTATATAAAAATTAAATTTAAAATTTAATTATATATGTTTTAATTATGTTTTAATCATGCAGTATTATTATGTTGAATGTGAGTGCACTGATATTTTCTGCTTTTATGTGTAGGCCGGGCAATGACATACGCACGTCAGTTTTTGCTGAGCACGCCAGCAGGTCGAAGGTCTGGCGTTCCTGGAGTGGTTGTTATTATTGCTGACGAGAAATCAACTGATGATCTTAGTCAACCCGCTGCCGCTGTTAAAGCCGATGGTAAGCCACACAAAATCAGACTCAACACATTAAATTTACACACACACAGCACAAACCTTACCAGCTGCTCTTTCCTATGTACATATGAGTGAGTTAGCGCTGTAATAACTTTGTCCCTCAGGTGTGACAGTGTTGGCGGTAGGAATTGGACGTGCAGACCCTAGAGAGCTGCGTTTGGCAGTGACTGATGGCAGCACTCAGAATCTGCTCTATGCTCAAGACGCAAATCGGCTCTATGGCCTCCACCCTGAACTGGCAGACCTCCTTTGTGGCCTTGCACGAGGGACCGGTGTCACGGTCAGATATAATCCATCCGTCTATCTGTCATAAATGTTGTATCATCATTTTTTTTTTAATATGACGCTTGCTTGGCCTCAAGCCTGTGCGAGTCATGATACAGCAGAAGGCTTCAAACCTCTTTGATCTCTATTGATGAAAAAAGAAGACCTGGCATAATAAAGACTAACTTGTTGTCTATAAAGACTGGCACAATAAAGACTGACTGATTTGTTGTCTCCTTTTAGACAGGGCCTTGTACTGTAGAGTGCCCCAGGGTAAGTGTGTATTGAAAATACACATACATGCACAAACACCCAAACATAATTACACATAAAAACTGCATATACACATAAGCAAGTTTGCACATCAGCATGCAACTTGTATCACAAAAGTTGTTTGACTTGTGTCTTTGTTGCAGGGTCATAAAGGGGAACAGGGTCAGAAGGTAATAATTGTTGTGGTGTCTTTCTTTTTGTTGTTGCACATAATAATTTCAAGTTGACTTGTTGACGTTTATATTTACTATACATTGTGTCTTTTTGTGTGTATACAGGGTGAGAGAGGCAGAGATGGAGTGGATGGAAGGAAAGGCGAGCCTGTAAGTTCATCTGCATGCACATTTAGCTGTGTTTGTTCATCTACACAATGGGATTCATTAATTATTGCTTAGAAACAATTTGTTTCTATGTGCTTGAGTAAATGTCGGTCTGATTCTGTGTGTATGTTTTATAAATAGGGTCGTGATGGTTTACCAGGGTCGTGAGGGCCCCAGAGGACCAGAGGGGCCACCAGGTCAACCAGGCAGTGGTCTGGGAGTGAGAGGAGAGAAAGGCGAGAGAGTAAGTGGCACTTAATTATGCATACACACATACGCACACAGATCACACATGTTGATATACTCTCATCCTCTCTATTTGTTTCCGTCCATCTTTTTCAGGGTTTCCCAGGATTGGACGGCAGTCCAGGTGTTCCAGGTCGTTCTGGTGCAGTTGGACTACCAGTAAGAATGAAACATGAATAATGTAATTAAGTGGTGCTGTTAAAACGGGTATTTATGGATATATACACATCTAAATACTTAGCATGAATGATAATAATCAGGCCTGAATGCATAATGAAACCTCTTAATCTCTTATTTGTTTAAATCCCCTTTAAAACAGTGCCACATAAAATATTAAAGATAAAAAAAATTATTTCTAACATAGGTTCATTGTGTGATGTCATTCTGTTGCTTTAGGGCAGTCAGGGATTACCAGGTGTTAGAGGAGACCCTGTGAGTACTCACTAACAAACTGTACATGTGTAGACATTCAAAAAAACATTCAAAACTCTTACAAAATGTTTTATGTTTTGTTTTACAGGGAGAACCAGGTCTTGCAGGGCCTCAGGGATTGAAGGGAGAGAAAGGTGAAAGGGTAAGAGTGATATTAAAATTAATCGCTCACTGCTCTACTCTACCCCTTGATTTAGCAGGTTTTAAATATATTTACTACAGGGGGAACCTGGATCTGCTGTTGGAGGAGGTTTACCGGGCCGTAAAGGAGAACCAGGAATCCCAGGGATCCCTGTAAGAAACACAAGAAAATCACTCTCACCTTGCACAATGACAAAAAAAGCAGCATGTATGAGTACTTCATGTCATCAAGTAATAAGCAAGGGTTATTACATACCCGTTCTATGTCTCTCTGTACTTTTAGGGCACTCCTGGTCGTCCAGGTGTGGATGGGCCAAAAGGAGAGGCAGGTACACGAGGTCTGCCTGGTCAGGATGGTCGCCCTGGGTTATCAGGCTCTCCAGGACTTTCTATTAAGGTCAGAATCCATTGCCTTTTTTGCTAAAGGTGTCCCCCAATGTGCATTATGGCCCCTCTCCATCACCCCAGATATAAAAGCTGCTGTTGCTTAATGAAGGTTTGACAGATGAACTCATGGTCGTGTCAAAGTGATAGCGTTTTTCAGTTTTATGGGCGTCACCATCTTTGATATTTCTTTGGACACTGTTGCTATAGATGCTCATAAGAGGATACAGGCTTGACTCCTGTTGCACGTTCATATAGACATTATTCAAGACGCCACTGTAAGTTGTTGTGTAAACAGGACATTTTGAGACTCACACCCGTAAGTAAATGTGGTTGTCATCCCCAGAACTGAGAGTATGTGAACGTAGCCAAAGTGTATATATATTTATGAGTGTGAATATCCATGTGATACCAGAGCTCACCACAGGGGGCTCACTCACCTTTCTTTATGCATTGTTTGAGGTCAAGATAAAAATTGTGAAACATCCGCATAGCTGTTAAATTAACCAACTCCAGTCAGTACACAGTGATTATCACACCGCCTGTGTACAGTACAGGTCGTATTTGTTTGCTTATTTTAACTCAGCTATGAAAATATATGAAAGTACCACTGCCATTTTTATCTATTGTTATGCAATATTAATTCATTGTTTTCACTGTTTGAAATTTCAGATATGCCTTCAGTCAATCATGTACCTGTCTGTTTTTGTGTTTCATTTCATTTTCCTGCAGGGTGACAAAGGCAGCCCTGGAGAGAGGGTGAGTCTTTATAAATTCTTTTCAAAAGACGCCAGGAAAGCCTTCTCAAAAAAGATGAGAAAACAATTGACAGTATAACAATGATTCAGAACAAATATTATGAAATAAGACATCATCAAACTTCTATATTTCTAGAGTAACGCTGTCTAACAGTGACTAAGCATGTTTAGACTAAGCATGTTTTGATTTAGATGTTACCACAAGAAGTATGTTTTTAATCTATTTTTCATTGTATGTTAATACATGGAGAAATGTTATTGTGTTTATTGCATGTTGATAGTCCTAAATATTAGGAACATCGTCTTTCATATGCCTTTAACTCAGAATCAATGTAATGAATTTTATGATGCATTTCTAGAGAATTTGAAAGCGATAATCATTTATTTATCGATTATGCAGAAGCAAGCACCCTTTCAGAAAAGTGTCCCATGTTGTTTAAGGATTCAACAAGGGCAAAGTAATCCAATCACTGTGAGAACTCTCTGATGGCATATCAGGCACATCAGGCACATTTCTAAACATAAATGTTTTGTTCTGTTTTATTCTGATTAATAGGGTCCTCCCGGAGTGGGCAGTGGGGTAGCTGCTAAAGGAGATGCCGGTGAACCCGTGAGTGTTTTCATTATTCATGACAAAGTGGCAGTGTAAATGGATGTTGCCATGTGTATGTGTGACTGCTGCTGTAAATTGGTTGTGTGTACTATAATGTGTGTTTTTGAGTTTTTATTGAATGCACTGAATGGTATTTGTGTGTGTTTTTAAGGGAAGTCCTGGACCTTCTGGTCCGCCGGGCCTACGAGGACTGACTGGACAAAAAGGAGCTAAAGGAGAACCTGTATGTATTTGTCTGCCATTATTTTTTTTTTTTTACATTGCTTGTAAGCTGTTTTATTTGTGTGTGTTTTGTGTGTTTGTTTGTTTTTTGTAAAATGTCAGCTTTTCTTGTCTATGAATGTTCCTTAAAGGAGAGGTATCACACACAGTTTCTGCCAATCTCATGTTAATCTTGAGTACATATAGAGTAATATTGCATCCTTCATATCTCCGAAAAGTCTTTGGTTTTATCATATTTATAAAAGATAGATAAGCTCTACAGAGTCTTTCCGAAAAAAGCCAAGCTCCTGGAGGCGTGCCTGCCGTCAGTGCCGTGGACAGAGTTAAAGAGTCACGAGCGCGTGCAGCTTTTGCGTAGAGTCTGAACTGGGACTTGTTTACAAAGTATTCATCACCGAAATCCCGGGAACAAACAAACATACGTGCACAACTCCATTGCTGCCCCGGAAAAACAAACTTCATCCACTGTTCCCTTAATGCTGGGTTCTTTGGGAAGCTGAAAAAGGTAATCTTTCCCTCACAACCAAAAACACACTCCTTTGGTGACAGGAGCTGCGTCTCATTTCGGAGGCTGCGTCCTCCGGTGGTTGCATTTAAAGGCTGCATACGTCATCAAGGATGTCATATTTAAGAAAAGTAACCGTAATAAAATTGACTGATATTCATTGTGAGGTGTAAAATACTGTAATTTTTTTCTTACGTTGCAATCTAATGGTTATTTTTCTTAAATAAGACTGCCTCGATGATGTATGCAGCCTTCAAAGGGTGTAGCCCCTGAATTGGGACACAGCCATTGTTGAAAAATCTCTCGGCTTCCGTATCCAGAACGAATCGCGTTGATGGGCGTGCTCTTGCTCTTGCTCTGGGTGATGTGAGTGTGAACGCTTATCAGGGAGAAGTGCCTATTCAAGGAATTCCACCCTTTTATGATGTCATAAAGGCCATACTCGAAAAAAAATTGGTGAATCATGTCCGCAACTGGAAGTTGTATATTTGGCACAGAAATACTCCGTCATACGTCCAACTCGTGTTTTGAAAATTTGGTCATGTTTAGCATGAGAATGCAACAGTGTAAATAAGTCAGAATGAATGAAATAGCATTACGCCCCCCCTTTAACCTGGCCTGTGTGTATGATGATATTGCAGGGTGAGAGTGCTGAGGGTAAACCAGGCCCCCAAGGAAACACCGGAGACCCTGGTGATCGGGTATGAAAATCTTGCCCTAATATATTTCATGCTCACTGTAACGTTTATTCTCATTCTTCTTTTATTCTTGCATTTTTGTTTCAGGGTCCCCGGGGACCTCCAGGTGAAATCGGAAGTAAGGTAAAGAACCGAATCAGTCTAGACTTTATAGTGGATTGTGTCATCCAACTTTCTGAATGCATAATCTATGAATCAGTTGATGAAGTTTTGTTTTTTTAATGTTCCTTCAGGGTGACCGAGGACAGACTGGAGCACCTGGTTTAGATGGAGCCAAGGTGAGTATGTGTCTATGTAAGATCTGAAGCATCTCTCATCTATCACTGTATCCAGATTTGTACCATATTCTTTGTGCTCTTTTGTGTTTTTTCAGGCTTATTTTGAATGTGTTATGTATGCTAACACATTTAACAAAGATTGTACAGCAATTTTGCTATTTAAATTAGTTAATTTTGATGTTTTTTAGGGTGACAGAGGCCTTCCAGGTCCAGCAGGAGAAAAGGTGTTCCCTTAAGCTACATAAGATAGATCTAAGATATAGCATAGATATATTTTTTTATGAGAGAGCTGTAGGTAATGCTTTACTTGTTTGTGTCTGTTTTTTTTTGTATGCTAGGGAGATAAAGGTTCAGCAGGCCTCCCTGGACCTCAAGGACTGAGGGTGAGTGGCTGCACAAGCCATGATAAGTCACAAGCCATGTGAAAATGCATGAGTGTACATGCATGTTGTAAATTATTTATTACATGCCCTCAGGGTTTGCCAGGGAGCAATGGCCTTCCTGGAGAGAAGGTAAGTAAAGATGCCAGTTCAACAAACAGCATTAATCTTGTGTGTGTATATAAAAAAAAAAAAAAAAAAAAAAAATATATACATATATACAAATAAAATACATATATACTTTATACTTCTTTATGTGTCTCTGTTTGCTATAAGGGCAACGAGGGTGCAAAAGGGGAACCGGGAAGCAGTGTAAGATCAGACTTTTCATTTTTTTTAATTTATATGAACATTTCATGCATTTGTAATTGTCCTCTTGATGGTGACGTTGTTCACTGTGGATTTTTTTTTAGCAGGGTCCAGGTTCATTTGGGAGAAAAGGAGAGCGGGTATGACTTTTGAGAACAATGCAGAGACTCTGTCTGTGTCAGATAACAGCATTTCCATTTTATTCTTAAGTCTAAGTCTTTTTTTATACTGACATTCAGATGGTACAAACCCACCAAAATCAGATTTTTAATGCCAAAGTTCCATTCAAAACTTAAACCATTTTAACTCTCTTCTTTTTCTTCTTTAAGGGTGAAAGAGGCCTTCCAGGTCCTGATGGTGCTAAAGGTGATAAAGGAGATGCTGGACAAAAAGGGGAAAGGGTGAGTTTTGTGAATGAATGAAGGTGTTCATCTGGGAAACCGCCTGCTCTTATGAGATAATGAAGACATTTTAAAATCGAAATTACACTTGTTGACATTGAGTTTGCTTATGGTGATCACACGGACTTGTGAAATAAAACCTATTGTTATTATTCAGAAATTTTCCAATGGATTCATGAGATTAATTTCAAGGTACAACTGAAATTGTGAAACTGCATGATTGAACCTTTCTAATCTGTCCCACAGGGTGCCTCTGGAGCAGGAGAACCTGGCCAACCTGGACCTAAAGGTGACCAGGGCGATCGGGTAAGTGTAAAAAGTGTAAAAAAATTTAGTGTCCGTTATCCAGCTGAACTAAATGGTTTTTGTTTCTTTAGAAAATGCAAAATGACAGTGTGGGTGGGTGCTTTGGTGGCCAATTAATGTAATCGGTGTATGGCCAAACACCGTGTAACACCGGTAACACTGACTACTGCAGCAAGCCTACACTAGATTTGCATTTGCACATGGAAATACTAGAGCATGCAAGGCAGTAAAAGTATAGCAGTAAAGCTTTGGTTTTAGGCTTTGGTTCTGTGTAAATGAAATGCAGAATCAACTGCTATAGTAGTAGTCGCAGCATTCAACATACTCCTAGTTGTCTAATAAACCTGATATTGTATATTACAAGTATTGTTGTCTATTTGACAAATTGCCTTTTTTCCCCTCTTTTGTCACTTTGGATAACAGTGTCTGCTAAATGCATAAATGTAAAAATCTAAATGTAACTTCTTGTTTTTTTTTTTGTCTCTTGTGCATGAGAATCAACACAAAGTGACACCATATTTTCAGTAGAAAAAAGACCAATCACATTTCATTATGCAAATAAATGCATGAAAGAAAAATAATTGCATAATAACATTACGGATATCAAACTAACAGTTCTTTTTTTTTTAATTTAATACATTTCTTTGAAAAGTACAGTATAAAGTTTACATAAACAAGAAATAGATAACACATCTTCATTTCCCTCATCCTAGCAAAAAGAAAGAAACACACTAAATTCATCAATAGCTGTTTTTTATTTACACAGGGTCTCACTGGATTGTCTGGAAAACCTGGTGCGAAGGTAAAGTGTCCCCTTAACTGTCTCTCTCACTCCAGTGACTCCAGAACATATGTTCATGCAAATGACTCTACATTAGCCTGAATAAGTTGTCATACATTGCTCAACCTCTTTTCTCTGTGTGCTTCTAGGGCAGTCAAGGTGACCCAGGGGAGAGAGGGGAGGCAGGCAGTCCTGGTTCACAGGGGCCCATGGGCCCCAGAGGGAAAGATGTGAGAGTCTACACACATTTATACATGAACACAGGCCTAAATGCTGCTTCTAACAACTTCATCTGCAAATAATACTCACCAACTAACATTTTTTGGGTTTAAATGTGTCTGTCATACTTAATTCTTTACCCTAAACGTAATAGATGAAAAGTTTCTGAAAGTTACTACTTTTACTACAACTGTCTACTTTATTAGCCCTGTGACTATTCTGTTTTTTTGTTTTTTTTTAATGTGTTTTTTAACATTTAACTCTTTCTTGTTTTTCTTCTAACATCTTTCTTTCTCACAGAAGTAACAAGTAGTCAAGGTAATAGGTGTCTTCAGATGCTACTCCACACTCCTTTAAAGCAACTGTATTTGCACCTGTGGTCTCAGAAATATGAATTTGTATTGTTATTCATGCAAGTGTAATTATTTTAGTGAATAACATGTGGTAAACTGTTCTTTTAACAGTGGATTTCATGAAGTCTAATCTTGTTTTATTTCTTAGGGACTAAAAGGAGACAAAGGAGAGGATGGTATTTCAGTATGTTTTTTTTTTTTTTTTGTCATTTCTTTATTTGTGAGTATGTTTTTGTTTTTTGTATGTAATGTTACTCTGTTTCTCTTGTCTTTCAGGGAGAATCAGGGTTGCCAGGTAAACCAGGGGAGAGAGGTCTAAGAGTGAGTATGCAGATTTGTTATGTGATGCTACGAATCATTGTACCTTGTATTCCAGCCACATCCTAACAATGTTCCTTTAATATTTAAGGGAATACCAGGTCAACCAGGTCAACCTGGGCCAAAAGGAGACATGGGTGATCCGGGGGAAGATGGACGAAATGTAAGACATATGGCTGCCTAAATGTATTACATCCGAATTAAAGCTTGGTCTCGCTTAAGTAAATATTTGCAAACTTTCTTTTTGCACAATAATTATTTATACTCAGTCTGAATTTTATTCCTGAATGACTCATTCACATGTGTTAATACACAGTGCAACATTAAAGCATGAGGAATAGGAATATTATTAAAATAGGTAATAGATTAATAGTGAAATAGAAATATTAATATATTGCCATTTTGTCAGCAAATTCATGCCATACAATTTCTTTACATCCTTTATTTGTAGCCGCTATATAATAGTTCCTTGTATATAGCGACCAGTGATACCAAGAGCTCAATGTATTCAGACCCATGACCCCAAAACTAAAATCTTACTGGTTAATGAGATTTCTCTACAACCATACAGTTAAAAACATCAACCCTAACCCTAGCCTCCAAATAAAACAACAGATCACCACTGCAAGATATTTAGCACTATTGGGTTACGTTATTGGGTTCCTTGTCTGGTCATGTGATCAGAGCTATGTTTTGTGCAGGGTACCCCAGGCACCACCGGACCAAGAGGCGCAAAGGGCGAGCAGGTGAAAATTTAAAAACTTGTATCACAAATGCAATCATGTTTAGACCACCACACAGTGAAATTGTCATCTAACTATCTTCATTATGGGTAATTACAGGGAATACAAGGTCCCCCTGGGCCGCCTGGAGATGTGGTAAGTTTTTAAATCATTGTCATCTCTTTATACTTTTTTCTACACCCCCCTTATGTAAGTAGTTTGTGCTTTTTGAAATCTTTTGAATTTGTTTACTCTGTTAGACGACTGGAGAGAAACAGCTAAAAGGTGACAGAGGAGAAAAGGTACAGTAAAATGTTCCTGGTCTTTCAATTCTGTCTATCACGCATATTCTGATTTTGTCATTGTGATACTCGTTCTAACACCAGGGAGAGGCAGGTGACCCAGGGGAGCACGGGGCTAAAGGTCAAAAGGGTGAAGCAGGAGCGCCAGGCCCTGCAGGACAAAGCGTAAGTCAGCATGGAGATCAAACAGTATGTGTTATTGAGAGTAATAGGATTTTTATCAAAAACTATTTGTTTTGTTTTTTAGGGTCCTGAAGGGCAGCGTGGGCTACCAGGAGCCAGAGTAAGTACCTCTCTTTTGTGCTTTTGCACCTTTTAGCCATTTACATATTTCTTTAATCTGTTTGTCTACCTGGTTTTGTCTTTGTGGCCATGTACACACTGACTCTAAATATAGTGATATACACACAGAACAGTTATTTAGGGCATTGACAAACGCATTGTACAACCAAATTCTTTCTAAACATTCTGATAACTAAATTTTCAATAAATCTGTAGAACCACAGTGAATGACTAGTCATTACTTTTGATAGCAGTCTGTATCTAAATCTATTTTATGTTTCTTCTAGGGTGACCCAGGCGATAGGGGCAGTCCAGGAGACAAGGTAAGAGAGCTGGGTTTCTCTGTTTACTGTGGGACGTCATGCTGTCTTTCATTTCTCTGGCTACTGTGTCCAGGCTGTAGATTTCCAGAGGAATGAAGTGTTCGACCCTCCTGACCCAAAACAACACCAATCATTCTTTTTGAGATCATTAACATGACCACAAGACATTATATATAAAACATATTTAGCACAAAACATGTTTTTAAAAATCACGTGTGTATGAGTGACAGGTCCTGACATCCCTGACAGGAAGTAGAAATAGCCTTGTGGTTTAAGATCTCTGCATCTTAATGCAAAGGCTGCAAGTTTACTTTTATACATGAGTGGTAATCTTCAAGCGCCTCACGGGCCCATTTAAATTTTGATTCAGAAAATCATGATGCGGTTACAAAACAAGATTCGATGCATCAATTTTTCAACTATGCCTTTGGGCCACAAATCATTTGAAATAAATCATTCAGTAGATTTAGGGTTCGCTTTGCTCTTTCCAGCATATGTGGAAGTTGCTTAAAGGTTCTCTGTTTGGATTTGACAGACGTGAACAGGCTGTTGTTTCTTTCTTTTCTTTAGGACACATAAAAGATGATTTTGTGAAAAATTCAAATGAGTGTGGCAAATATTTTACAACACTTGTCTGTAATGTTTTACAGTTTACATATTTCAATGAAAAACTAAATTTAAATAAATTAAAATTATAATTATTGTTCATTATTATAATTTGTTCGTTGAATGCATTGTAATCCATCTGTGAATGTTTTTTTGTCCCCAGCTCTAATTACTAAGATCATTATCTAGTTTAATCACTGTTGAGCAAAGCATTTATCAAAAAGCTGCTAAATAATGGAACTGGGCTTAAAATCTTTGTATTCATATATTATATACTCTACCATTTAAAAGTTTTGGGTCGGTAAGATTTTTAAAATATTTTTGAAAAGTCTCTTATGCTCAACAAGGCTGCATTTATTTGATCATAAATGCAATAGCATTTTTTACAATGTAAAATAACTGTTTTAAATTTTAAAGTCCCCTTGTAGTCAATAATTTTATCCCATAAAACTAATTTTAGATCACCAAAATGACATATTTAAAAAAATTTTAAAATAGCTTGCCTTAAAATAGCTTGAATGTAACTCTACACCCTTGCTTCATTTAGTATACATGGATCTATGAATATGCTAATTAGCCCCGCCTCCACTCACTCACACCAGCTCAGAGATCCACACGCTCAACTTACTGAAGTAAACGCTGCACTATGGTATCGCTTTTTACAACGTCGGACACATAATGGTAATTAATATGATTAGCCTTTTGCTTGACTATGTTATCAAACAGCTAATAATGTGTTCCTAATGTTACACAAACCATGTTCCCATTCACAAGTCAGACAGCTGCCTTCTAACAATCAGCATCCTTACAAACGCTTTGAACAACTTAAAATGTCAATGGAGAAAGACATATAGTTCATCATAACGCCGTAATATACATCATACACCTGCTATATTGCTAAATCTACCCGATTTTTCATATCAACAGAAAAATATACCGAGATAACTTGGCTTCTCTCGAGACTCCCCTGCTAGTTTGCTGTTAATGATATGCTAAAGCCCAGCGGCATGTTGACGTGATTGGTTACAAGGTAGTTTGTGATGTCAGAAACACCGCGTTTTTGAAACTGTCTTTAGATCACTGCAGTTTTAAAGAGAAAATACTCAGTAATGGTGTTGACTTATTAATCTGCACATGGTTTGTCTTAAAGCATATTAAAACACCACATAGACCTACAAACAACATTAAAAACTTGATTTTTACCACGGGGAATATTAGTGACCAATCCGCAGTGGCGACTTCACTATACACATTCTACCAGCACGGTTCAGCCGTTAGCCAACCTGTGCTAAGAATTCCGGGCCGAGAACGGTTTGTAATCGTGCCGTACAGAACCAAGCTCAAGTGGAAATATAACTGGAACCGTTTCTTACCACTCTTAGAACCACTTTTGATCAAAATGAATCATTGCTGAATAAAAGTATTTAAAAAGTCACTTTTAACAAATAGCAATTTTATTTACAGATGGATAAATTAAATGTAAATTAATTTGATTTGAAATTGATTGTGATGTCTGATCACTTTCCACTATTACCATAATGCCCCTTAGCAAGAAAATAAACACCTTGCTTCAACTTGTGAAGTTTTTTGCTGTCAATAACTTTTAAAATGAAGCATCTACAAAATAAGCAGCTTCCTTAAATATTTCTTCAAAGGCAGGTGTAAGCACCTTTGCAAAATCATTCTATTTTAGATTGCAGCAATGACAATATTTTGAAAGTAAGTGCCATACAGTGGATGACAGCTGAAAAATGGCTGAAATGGTAACGCTGGCTGCACTAATCAGTGTAAAGTATAAATATAACTGCTTAGTCATGGATCTCTCTATACTGCAGCGGCTGTGACACACTTCATTATGTCAGGTTTTTCCTCTTGGGGTTTTAAATAGCAGGCCTCTAGTGTTGCAATTATTAGTTATTGGCTGTCTGCAAGACTGTTTAATCTTTGTTTAACATTAGTGCTACAGGATTGAAACAAGGCTTTGTTTTGCAGTGGGAGGAAATGAGAAAACAAGATCTTACTGATGTCTCGAGGAATATTGTAAACCATGTTTTCTTCTTCCTGTCAGAGAGACGTATAGTCAATTAGTTTGTGTCTGACCCTTGTGACGTATACTTGTGTACCAGTCCTCATCTAATTTATCCTTTTGATCTCTGTTCCTTTCTTAATCATTGTGTAGGTTTTTAAGCAAGGCATCATTGATTATTGCATTAGGCTGATGACTGCTGCTTTTGGCATGCATATGTACGGTGCTGTCAGACAGATGTTGTTAATGACAAAGATTGGATCTATTAGTCAACCATTCTCATTATTATTCATTCAAGTTGATGACGACCCAATGCTGGTTTGAAAAATTGATTTCGACAATGATGTTGAGTGTTTGTATGTAGAATATGTGTGTCACTGACAGTTAAAGGGTTAGTTCACCCAAAATGAAAATTATGTAATTTATTACTCACCCTCATGTCGTTCTACACCCGTAAGACCTTCATTCATCTTCGGAACACAAATTAAGATATTTTTGATTAAATCCGATGGCTCAGTGAGGCCTCTATTGCCAGCAAGATAACACTTTCAGATGCCTAGAGAGGTACTAAAAACATATTTAAAACAGTTCATGTGACTACAGTGGTTCAACCTTAATATTATAAAGCAAAGGGAATACTTTTTGTGCACCAAAAAAACCCCAAAATAATGACTTTTAACAGTATCTAGTGATGGCCGATTTCAAAACACTGCTTCAAAGCTTTATGAATCTTTTGTTTCGAATCAGCGGTTCGGAATACCAAAGTCACGTGATTTCAGTAAACAAGGCTTCGTTACCTCATAAGTGAAGTGACTTCGAAGCAGTGTTTTGAAATCGGCCATCACTAGATATTTTTAGTACCTTTCTGGGCATATAAATGTGTTTATCTTCAATTATCTTGCTGGGAATAGAGGCCTCACTGAGACATCGGATTTCATCAAAAATATCTTCATTTGTGTTCCGAAGATGAACGAAGGTCTTACGGGTGTGGAACGACATGAGGGTGAGTAATTAATGACAGAATTTTTATTTTTGGGTGAACTAACTTTTTCACGTACGTGCGCGCATGCGTGTGCAGGGAGAAAGAGGAGCGGCTGGTTTGGATGGACGACCTGGTCAGGATGGGAAACCTGGTCCGCCTGGAGTTCCTGGATTACGGGTCAGATCACTTCAATCTTTGCATCAGCCTCATATTCAAAGCATACTCAGTCAGTTTGAGTCTTTTCCTAAATGTTTTTGGTTTTTTAGGGTGACCCAGGAAAACAAGGGGATCCTGGACGAGATGTGAGTACTTCTGTTCTTCCCTATGTCAAATCTGTTGGTTTTGTATCATGATGTTTCCACTATTGGCGGCTACAAATCAGTCCAGTTTTCAATCAGAAACGTATTGTTATGCTGGATAAATAAACATTAAATTGTTGTTCCCTAGGGCTTGGCGGGACTAAGAGGGCCTCAGGGGCCTCCAGGACCCCCTGGGCCCCCAGGAACTGATGGCACACCTGTGAGTAATATCATGGCTTAATTTGTGTAGGGGAAATCATTTACCCATACAAATTCCCACACCAGCGCATAAGCACGTTATCACATCAAAATAATATTTTGCTTTATTTCAGGGTAAAGCAGGGGAGGATGGGAAACCAGGACTGCCTGGAAAAGCTGTAAGTGAAGCTGTAATCTGAATGACAACCCAAAATCTATTCAAAAACCTTTGAATCTACTGTACATGCAATATATGTATGTAACATATTCTCACAACAAACCCCTTGCTGTTGATATATTCAACAACCCCATTGTAATATCGGTAGCATGTGTGAATTTCCCAGCTGGCACTTGGTACTTTAAATCCTGATTTTTTTTTTTTTTTTTTTTATGAAGTCAATCTAGAATGCAGTACGCAAACACTCGTTCCAGTTTAGTAACAACACCACAGCCCTTGTCCTCCATAAATGAGACGATTAAACCATCCTGCTGATTATAAATCACCCTCTTAGCAGCCTAATGAGCTTTCAGTGGGAGGTAACTCAGCCTAATAAATGCTTTATAGTTGAAATATGTGAGGAGTTTCAGTCAGCCGTGTACTAATGTTCGGTTAACCTGACTCAGATAGATTACGCCACTGGAGCTGGGCTTACGCAAAAATCCCGCTCGTCCTGCAGTTTCTTCTGATTTACTGATCACAGCCCTGAACCAGCTGTGGTAATTGCAGGAGCTATATTGGGCTGGATGGCACCCGTCATATATCTGTAATACATGGCTGCGTGTCACACGAAGCGTTTAGAAGAGAAATTACTGCTTGAATGAGCTGCACAAAATTACAAGAGTTCTTATACCAAAACAGGAAGAGCTGATTACAGGAAGTCTTGATTACAGAAATTATGAAAACGCGCCTCGCACTCATCCAGATGTCTGTGTTTAGCGCCTCGTTTTCTATCAAACTTTTTCAGGGCGAGGACGGCGTGCCAGGAGAGGATGGTCGAAAGGTAATAAAACACCTATTGTATGACTACATTGTAATTTTTGATAATTAGCCTCTGATCAAATCTGGTTATGCCTCCTTCGCAGGGAGACAAAGGAGAGCAGGGGCCTGCTGGAAGAGATGTGAGTCTCTTGTACTTATCTTCATCCTGATCATCCTGTTCTCACTCTTTTCCTGCCTTTCACAACACAAGACAAGTCCATCACTGCTTATCATACTCGGCACTACATAACTCTTTCAGAATGTACATTTTAAGACTTTTCCGACAGCTGTGTTATGGAAAAGGTTATTATTACCATTTGTGGATCCCATTCTCTATGTAGCATCAAAGGTAAGCGTATAACAGGTTTGTAAAGGCTGTTCGTTTACCTAAGTGCCACCTGATAATGTTTCAATTTGTACTCTGTTATCTCCAAGCCTGTGCCTGCTGTTTTCGTCCTGTGACTTGTGGCCACATTTGACTCTCAATGTACTTTGATTTTGTTGTTTTCTGTTATTCAGTCCATGTCATTATGTCTCTCTGCCCTTTTTACTTGCTTTTTGCTATTTGTTTGTCTCGCACAGCTACTTTTCCCATCAGCACAAATCAGATTTGTTGTTAAATGGATGTTTTCAATCATAGAAACACACTCGCAAACATATGCACACACTCTCACACACATTTTAAATGCGTGGATGCTCTTCTTCCTGTGCTTGATGCTGAGTGCAGTCAGTAATTATGAGTCAGCAGCCTTATGGGAGAAACTCTTCACTGATGAGTTTATTTGATGTGCAAATTTATGCCCATTAATTAAGGAATTAATTTGTATCATGGTTATTTCTCTCATCTCCTCTCTCTCTGTTTCTCACTCTCTCCTCAGGGTCGAGATGGGATAAAAGGTGATCAGGGCATTGCAGGACTTATTGGCCCGCAAGGTCCCATTGGACCCCCTGGAGTTCCTGGAAATGTCGGACCACCAGGACCTGTGCGTTTGTGTTGTGCAAATGTTTCAATATAAGTAGACTACTCTGCTACTCTATTAATTCTGCTAAATTTATGCAAAGAGCTTTAAATCTCTATCCGTCTCTATTTCTTCCAGGTGGTCTATGTAAAAGGGGAGCCAGCAACGTCTATTCCAGGGCCCCAGGGCCCTCCAGGAACCCCTGTAAGTAACATCTGCCAAAGCTGGTTCTTAAGTTGTTTTTAGAGTTGGAGACTTAGTATTTTTGCACTTGAGAAAAAAGCAACACTTATATTTCTTCTGAAACTGTGAAAATCTTGTTTAGTTATTTATTATAGCCTAAATACATATATTGCAATGCAGTTTGAAATACCAGCAATATAAAAGTGCAGCTATGTATTCTGTCTTACATACTGTGTTCATTGTTTTCTATCCATTAGGGAGTACCTGGAGTTCCAGGAGCTGCTGGAGCAAGAGTATGTTTTTGTGTGTGTGTGTGTGTGTGTGTGTGTGTGTGTGTGTGTGCGTGCATGTGAATGAGTTTTGTTTGTTGTTGTTGTTTATATATCATGATACAAGTTGTCATAATGTCATAATGTGACCTTTGTAGGGGGAAAGAGGTCTTCCAGGCTTGAAAGGAGATGTGGTGAGTGTATTTTCATCCATGTGTAATCTAGTGGTCACTGTTCTCAGAGCTGACATAAGGCAGTTCTCAGCATACCTGACTCTAATAATTCAACTCTTCTGATTGACAGGGTGATCCAGGAGAGGATGGCAAACCAGGAACTGTAGTGGTAAGGAAAACGCTCACGCAGAGTCACATATGCATTGTTGGCAAGATGACTAATGTTGTTATCCTACTGTTTTGTCACAGGATGTGAAGAGAGCGTTCTCAGAATTTGGCATTGAGGTACTGAGAAATGTATCAAAAAGACAGTTGACAGTTTGGATGTAGATGTACATGTCACTTTCTCTCCTATACTTTACATACAATTTCAATTTTAGGTCAGAGAACTGAAACTATTAATTGATGACCGGAGCAATCTGGTGTCAAAGTTCAATGAACTGGCCGAGGGAAAGAGGGGTGAAAAAGGAGATATTGGACCTAGAGGCCCTCCAGGAGCAGATGTGAGTTAATATCATGCATACAGTGTGTGCGACAGAGTGGTGTCTGGTAGTTCAACAGCTGGAATGGGGTAGTGTGTTGCAGAACCTTTTGCAAAGAAGATCATGCTAAAACTCAGTGGGTGCTGTCCATGGTGCTGAAACTGAGTTCTGGTTAGAAAACATCCAGCAACTCTCTGTATTTATCAACGGTCTCATCCTCTTCTCTTCTTCTTTCTTGTTCTCTCTTTTTTGCATACTGGCTTTCAGGGTGTGCGAGGTCTTCCAGGTGAGCGAGGTGTGAAAGGAGAGCAGGGTGAGAAAGGGCCGCCTGGCCCACAGGGTCCTCCAGGCAGGGCAATTGGGGAGAGAGGTCCAGAGGGTCAGCCAGGACAGGCAGGTGAACCCGGAAAGCCAGGAATACCAGGAGTACCAGGACGAGCCGGTGAACTTGGAGAAGCCGGCAGACCTGGGGACAAGGTAAAGAAAAGAGCATTGATATTTTGTTACTATAGCAGTTTTACATTTTGTAGAGAATAAAGAGCTGATTAAAGAAGACACTTCATATAATGTTATTGTAGAAATGAGATTAAAATTTGTCTTTGTTGCAGGGAGAGAAAGGGGAGAAAGGGGACAGAGGGCAAGCTGTAAGTACCATTGCTATCATTTATACATTCTTATGCAAGGTCCAAAATTAAATGAACTTTGCTACACCTGATAATGGCAGTTAAATTAAGAAAATGCTCCAGCAAAATATATATTTTATATATATTACAAATGTATTGCTGGTGCATTTTCTTGAATAATATATATTTTATATATATTTTAAAAGCTATGAAGTGTATAATTTCCATCCAGCAGTTTTTGCTTGGTATATGTTCAAGCCCTACTTTCATATGGAATAAATCTTCTCTTTTTAGGGTCCGGCTGGATTGCCCGGCCTAGGAGGGCCTCCAGGACAGAAGGTAAAACAAAATGAAGCTCACATTCTTAGTACACTAGTGAAAGTGTACAGTGAACTGAAACAAAGATTTGTAGTTTGTGTGTGGTAACATATTGATCATGTATGCCTGTGTTTTTCTAAGGGCGATTCTGCCACCGCTCAAAATGGTTTGCCTGGCCCAAGGGGTCTGCCAGGCCCCCAAGGTATCAGAGGTGAGCCTGGAGCAGTAGGGCCTCCGGGATCCCCAGGAGAGCGGGTGAGTGTGGAGTTTCTGAAATATTTATATGTGTGGATGCTACCTTATAGGTTTGTGACCTTAGTTGACAATCTAATCTGTGATATGTTTCTCTCTCAGGGCTACACAGGTGCTCGTGGGGAGAAAGGGGACAAAGGAGCCAGTGGAGAGAATGGAAAAGATGGCTCCCCAGTGAGTATACCCTTAACTGACAATAGAACTTTTTCTCTATTATTTAATTTTACAATAAAACTGTGGTTGTGTTACCTTAGGGAAGTACAGGAGATCCTGGAAAACCAGGGCTGGATGGGAAGCCGGTGAGAAACAAATTTCTATTAGCTGTGTTTTTACTTGGATTTTAATTGCGTTGTCTATTAAATGTTGATGTTCATTATTAGTTTTAAGGTTAATTAAGGTTAGTTATTTAAACATATCTTTAATCCTAAGTATTAAACTTTGGCATGTATCTTGTCCCACACCATTTGTATATAGTGTGTCTTGTTGTGGAAAATTGTGCTGTTACTTTGCTAAGCGATGAGACAATTTTGTGCCTGGTGGATGATAAAACAGACAAAAAAACAACGACAACGCTTACTAAAGGAGGGATCCAAGGCTTATCTGTGAACCAGAATATCATAAAGACTTTGGATGGGTTTTTTGGGACTTAGTCCAGTAAGTAACCACCAATTAACCAACCAGAACACCCTAGCAGCCACCCAAGATATCACAGTAACAATCTTTGGCACGGGCACCTTCCAATGATGTCTTATGAATTCTTATGACATAACAGTCATGCATATTGGTGTACTTTAGTTACGAAAAACCATGTTTAGATTACCAGAGAATGGTGAGTCCCACAAATCTCCTGCTCTCATTTGAAAGTTTGTTTACTGAATTCTGCAGCACTTTATGACCAGTTTGCTTTTTTTACCAGTTGCTATGATAAGTCAAGTATATCGTAGTGTACTAGCCATACAGTATAGAAACATGCTGTCACTTATGAAATGGAGATGAAAAGAGAGTTTAGCTTTAGTGGGGAGGAGGAGAGTTTTAGCTCTCACTCACACCTTTACTTATTCTCCTCTGGAGCAGGGTTTGAAGGGACTGACCGGTCCACCAGGCCTACCTGTGAGTAACAGCGTCCCAACATGGCAGCCTCTCTTGGGCTTGTCATGTAGGAAAGCCTGGGAATTTACTGCGAGTACTAGGCCTTGCTGTGAGCACTAGCTGACTTCCTTTGCTTGAGGCTCCATAGATAAACCATACAGAAGTAACAAATGCAGCACTGCTTCTATCCGCTAACCAGTCTGTCTCCTCTTTTCCTCCTCCACTCCTTTTTGTAATCCCACTCCCTTCATTTTCTAATTCCACTCCATTTCAAAATTGGACCATCACACCTCTGCTGTTTCTACACTTCCTGTCCCTCCATTCCATCCTTCCTCTCTCTTTAGGGCTTGCCTGGGTTCCCAGGAGTGCTGGGCAGACCGGTAGGTTTTCTGTGGCTGAGATTGTAGGCTGCTTTACTAATAATGGGAAGGGGGCCGTCCTTGTCTGTGTATTTTGTTTGTGTGTGTTTGTGTGTTTATTTATGTCCGTTAGTCATACATGTGAGTTGATATATACATTACTGTATGGCTTATGTCTCTGTGAGCAATGTAAATGTTTGTCATTTTTATACACTACCATTCAAAAGTTTTTTAAAAGAAATGAATAATTTCATTCAGCAAAAGCCCATTAAATTGATCAAAAGTAATGGTAAAGACATTTATAGTGTTACAAAAGATTTCTATTTCAAGTAAATCATTTTCTTTTGAACTTTCTATTCATCAAAGAATACTTAAAAAATGCATTACGGTTTCCACAAAAAGTATTAAGCAGCACAGCCATTTTAAACTGTAATAATAATAATAAAAGCACCAAATCATCAAATTAGAATCATTTCTGAACGATCATGAGAAACTGAAGACTGTAGTAATGGCTGCTGAAAGTTCAGCTTTACCATCACAGGAATAAATTTAATTTTAAAATATATTAAAATAGAAACAAGTTATTTTAAATTGTAATAATATTTCACAATATTGCTGTTTTTGCTGTGTTTTTGATCAAATCACCAGCCTTTCTAAGCATAAGAGACTTCTTTGAAAAACTTTAAGAAAATCTTGCCGGCCCTTAAAGTTTTGAACAGTAGTGTATATGTATTTGATGTTTGTGCAGGCTTTGTCAAAAGTATACAGTATGTCTGTCCGTTCAGAGTTTGTCTGTGCTGTTTATGTGTGCATGTGTGTGTATGTGTGTCTCTGTATGCTCTATATTTGTATCAGCCTGCTGTTCATACCAAATGTGTATTCTGCACAGGGGAATCCAGGAGAACCAGGAATAAGAGGACCAACTGTACGTATATCCATTTTAACACATTTATGTACATACTCAATAGTAATAATAAAAATATTATTTCTAACCTTTGTTTTGGTATTTCAGGGTCCGATGGGCGGAAATGGACCCCCAGGGGCTCCTGGTGTGAAGGTTAATGCTGCATTATTTGACATAGACCCTAGAATTTCATTCATTAGCATTGATTTTAGATCAACCATAATAGAATGAACCATGTTAGCTATTTTGTCCCTATTTGTGTCCTGACTATTTGTGTATGCATGTTTGTGTGTCATGTTTAGGGTGACCAAGGACAACCAGGCATTGGAGTTCAAGTAAGTTTTCCAGCTGAGTAGAGATGAATGCTTTCCTTCAGGCGATTTGATACACAGCAATGTGTTTTTAGAGTTACATAACTAACCCATCAGAGTTTACTCACTCTTCAATATTTTCTCTTCATTCTTCAAGGGCCCTCCTGGACCTCAGGGCAATAGAGGGTTACCTGGACCTGCAGGCACTCCAGGAGCCATAGTAAGATAAAAATGCAATATTGGAGTCTTTCCAACAGCTCAGAGGAGTTTGACCTCTGTCTCTCCACAGAGGTCATTAGACAATCTCTGCAGCTTCAGCGTAGAGCCTCTTCACATGCTCTGTTTATCCCTCTGTGTCTTCGGTTTGCCCTTGGATTTCAGAAAGCAAAATTACAGTTTTTTTCTTCCTCGCGTAGGCCTATTTCAGCAGATATCGCTTAAATATCAGTGTAGTGTGATGTTCAGTAGATCCTGTGGGTTTTACATAGACATCTTGCTCTTATATAATGTGGTGATTTATATTTGTCTGAGTAGGCATAAATGCACGCATTTTCAAATGTTTGCAGGGACCACAAGGACCCCCAGGGCTTCCAGGACAAGTGGTGAGTAAATAAACACACCAGACAACATATATTACAGAAAATTCGTATTACGATAAATGCTCTATTACAAGTTTCCCCCTTCAGCCAGTCGGCAAAATTGCGAAGCAATGTATGGTTGAGGGTTCGAGTAACAAATGACAAGAGCACTTGACTTTGGATTTGAAAAATAATATAGCTGTTTCACAGTGCCATCAGAACTGCTTCTATGAGGTTTGAGAAAGATTGAAACTGAACCCGAAATTCACTCTCTCAGACGGACACGCTTGGTCTCAGTCGGGCATTTGGTGCAGTCGCAGGCACAATCCAAAAATGATATCGTGATGCATGTACTGCATGAATGAGTATGGTATTTTGAGGTAGTTGGCAATACCCAGACCTAGTTTATATGAAGTAACTCTGTTCTCCTGTTCTCTCACTAAAACATATACACGTACACATACACACACACGTTTACTAATCTAAATGCGGACATAGACTTCTATTGTTTTTATATAAAGCTAGTTTTAAATGCTAAAACCTTCCAAAAGGAGGTTTTTTCAGGTTTAACTCACTTTTGGGCATACATTTTTACCCAAATTATCAATATGTAGGTACACATAGACACATATACACACACACAGTCTATTTATGCAATACATCTCACATGATTTGAGATTTAGAGCCTACAATTTTTATTGTGAATTTCAATTATTACTCAATTAATTGTCAAAACAATTGTTGATTACTTGATTACCAATCTAACTAAAAATGACATCCCTTTTGAAGATTAACCAGCAAATGTCACAACAGTCAGTATTGTAGTGCCACTAAAATATTTTATGTGATCCATTCAGTTGCTCTCAACTTTACTCTGTAAAATTGTATTTTTTCAGTGTTTAGAATGTGTTCACATAAACATTTTTCTGTTTTATTCGATTTTCTTAAAATAGATTTTTAAACTTTTTAGTAAAGGGTTAGTTCACCCAAAAATGAAATTTCTGTCATTTATTACTCACCCTCATGTCGTTCCATACCCGTAAGACCTTCGTTCATCTTCGGAACACATTTTAGATGAAATCTGAGAGGGTTTTTTTTTTTATCCCCAATAGAAAGCAACATCGGTAGCACATTCAAGGTCCAGAGAAGTAGTAAAGACATCATTAAAATAGTCAACATGAGTACAGTGGTTCAACCTTTTATGTTATTAATCGACAAGAATACTTTTTGTGCGCCAAAACAGAACAAAAATAACGACTTTATTCAACAAATTTGTCTCTCACCTGTTATTCTCCTATGCTGTTTATGTTCAGCGCTTCCAGGTTTTACATCAGAACGCCGACTTGATATAAACTTTTTTTCTTTTTTTTTTAATAAACAGAGCATAACTTGCATATAATAAACCAACCCTGACAACTGTTGCTAGCAACAAATGTTGACATTAGCATATGATTTAAACATTAAGAGAAGGAAATAAAATATATAAGGTATATTTACCTTTTGATATTTACTTTTTATTTACTTTATCTGCAGGATTCATACATTAACATACGTACACAGAAATGTGTTTTATTTGTTTCTCTAGCATGTTTATGTTAGTGATAAGTGATAATGAAAACCGTTATTTGCTCACTTGTTTGAGTAACAAGGTTATCTTTACCATTTTAAAATAAACAGGGAGAGGGGGGCAAGCCTGGGGTCCCAGGAAGAGATGGTGTTCCAGGGAAAGATGGCCTGCCAGGGTTACCTGGGAAACTGGTGAGTGATCAGATGCCCTTTCATTTGCAAAGACGTGTGCATTAATTTCATGGTATTCTGCCTCTCTTGTCATGTTTTCTTTGCTTCTTTCTGTTCTTCCCTACTTAACCACTTTCTCTCTCTGTCTTATTATCTCTCTCTGTCACTTTCTTTTAGGGTATTGCTGGACCCATCGGCCCCCCAGGACTTAAAGGAGAGCAAGGAGACAGCGGTCCACCAGGAAAGGTGCATCCATATGTGCATCTGCATGTGTGGATTTGCACGTAATGTGTAGTTTGATTGGCACTATGCTTTTAATTTCCAACCCGTTCAATTTATCTCTCTCCCTTTATTTCCACTGTGTTCTGCAGTCTGTCACCGGACCCCCTGGAATGAAGGGTGAGACGGTGAGTTGTTGCCATGGTTACATCATAGCGAACACTGTGTGAAGATCAACCTGCCTCACCTGCTTGAAAGATAATCTCATTTGAACCAAACATAATGTTAGAGTGCTATGTACGTGAGATCTTCAATAAATCTTCTCTTAGTGTTGTCAAACCCAAATGCCAACTGAAGAGCAGCACAAAGTCTTGAAGTAAACCTTGGACAAGTGAAGACTTTTATTTGTTCAAGCCAAGCAGAGAAGCTCAATTTTATTTTACTTGAATCTAATATTTTATGACTCCTATGGATTTAAAAAAAAAAAATTAAAAAAAAGCTTTCCTTGATTCTCTGTTTTTTCATACTAAGTTTGGGCATTTTTTTGACAGTTCCTATATACTTTCCATCCAGTTTCATTAACTTCTTTATGTTTGCTGGTTTCTTTAAAACAAATCCAACACAAGAAGGTTTACTGTATTTCATAACACAAATTTACTAACAACTAGTTAAATCTATTCGTCTTGAACAGAATTGGAACCGAACAGAAATTGACGATGAGGCAATACATTGCAACAAGATGAATGTTAAATATAGCTGAGCTTATTATATAACCACAAGTCTTAAACATTATACATACTAACAAGAGACAAATGTGCTAAAATTGCTTACTAATTGTCTGCTAAGTTATATTCAACCAGTCATAACCATGTAAAGCCAGTAATTAATCAAAATCAGAATGTAGAGACCATTCCACAAATTATGTTGGTAAAAAATAACGAGTAGTTTATTTGCTTAGAATAACGCACATTGTTGTACAGTGGAATTAATTAAAAAAAAATTTTAAAAAAGTGCCTTGGTTTGTTGACTTCCATTTTAAGTGCCTTATTTTATTTGTTTTTACAATTTAAACGACAAGTCAGAATTATTTGTGTCTGATTAATATATTTAGCTATATGTAGCTGTACTTTCAACCTCTAAAAAAATCTGATACAGTGAGTAAACTTTATGTGCAAACTTTGACCCTCTTTTTCAACATTCTGCCATCTCCCTGACACAAATACTCTGTAATTGTGCCTTATTGTGTGTGAGTTTATTTAGGTACTGGCACTGATGTGCTCCATATATATATTTACCACATTTATTGACAGGGAAGTAAACTGCTGTGGCTGTTGCACATTAAACGCCATGGGCAAAATCCATCACCTGCCTTCACTGTATAGCCAAACACTTCCAGGAGTAACTAATCTGTCAAGAGAACCCATCCACAGTTTCAACTATGATGGAATCTTAATAATATCTGAAAAATATGCACAGCATGTTCTCAGAAATGTGCAGACTGTCCTGAAAAAAACACGAATGGAATAAACAGAACTCAAGCATTTGGTACAGTACCAATTCTCCTGAGGGAAGTGGATGGCTTATCTGCACTGCACCATGACATAGATTGTAGATAATGCACCATAGATTTATTTCTGACATGTATATACCACATTAATAACTCATATCTTTTGGATGATTGTTTAAGGGTCCTCCTGGTCAGACATTGCCAGGCACTATTGGAGAAAGAGGCCTTCCTGGATCACCAGTGAGTTTCTGTCGTTTTGGTCATATATGTGAGGTCCAGCCAGCTATTCATTCTGATGGTTTTTATCACCATTCCAATCTTTCTGAAGTTTAAAAGTGTTGCTCTGGATATTTATTCTTTTTTATGACCCATTATTTGTTCCCACAGTTTGCCGTCATATTCTGTCTTCAGCCATCCTTCATCATTTGTAGAAGTAATTCTTAATTCATATTTCATACACATACTGATTTTATTTGTGTGCCTGTTTTGTATTTTAGGGCCCAAAAGGAGACAAGGGGCCAGCGGGAATAAAAGGAGAAAGAGTGAGTACTGTCTGATATTATTATAGAGCACCAATGTACATTGTGTAGAAATGGATTTTAAAGTGTTACTTACTTGCAGGGTGCTGTGGGTGATCCTGGAGATCCTGGGGAAAATGTGAGTGCCTGCATTCACTTCAGAGGCAGAACCACCAGCACCGCCATCCATTTCATCTCCACTATAATATGTGCATCCTTAAAAGCCTCTTTTACATTAATTCTCCAGGGAATGAGAGGACCACAAGGACCCAAAGGAGTCAAAGGAGAGGCAGGTGTGGGGATGCCTGGGCCTCCAGGACAACTTGGACCCATCGGCTTAAAGGTCATTGATTAATTTTATTTTGGAGTTGTTACAGAACTTTTGCTTACAAACCTCAAACCCTAAGTGTTAACTTTGGCACGTAGCTCATCCCACATTTTTTCAGAGACAAATATGAATGATACCTCAAATCGACCACACAGCAATGCCCTAGCAGCCACATAGTCAACCAGAAAATCTAAAAATCTAGTGTATGTATTGAGTCAAATGTTTTTAATCTGTTGTAGGGTGACCCTGGCTTACCAGGTCCTCCAGGCCCTCCTGGACCACGTGGATTGGATGGGACACCAGGACTGGCAGGGCAGAGAGGCGAAGCAGGTCAGCCAGGACCCCCTGGACCACAAGGAGACAGGGTTAGTAGAGTAACTGCACATACAGAAACAAATGTAGACTAAAAATGACACTCATGTTTAGAATGGCTATTACTACATAAAGAAATGTGTTAAATACCATCATAAACAAAATCACTTGCAGAATCCAGTGATTTTCAGTGCAATTCCTCTGGTGCCTCTTATTGTTTAAGGGTCTACAAGGATTTATAGGCAAAGCAGGAAACCCAGGAACACCTGGAGCTGCTGGACCACCAGGACCCCCTGTAAGACACGTTAAAATCATATTATGTGTATAAGCATTTGCATACAGGTGTTTTTCATAGAGCAAGTATAACTATATCCCTCAGTGGTATTCAGTGGTGTCTTTATCTTTATATTAGGGTACTGCAGGCCTTCCGGGACTCAAGGGAGATAAGGTAATTGATGTGTTGCTTGCAGGGTGCGATGCTTAAACTTTTGCTGCTAATTCAAAAAATTTAGGAGCACAGTCAAATATTTTAGGAGCAGTTGAAAAGATTGCACAAGTAGGCATGATAAAGGGGAGCTTATCAATTGTGACAGAATTCATGACAAAGGAGTTTCCTTGCTGGGGGGGTTTGGAGCTGCAAAAAAAATAATAAAATAAAAATATATTACAACAGTAAAATTACAATACTAATATTTATGGCTGACTTAATTTCTTTGCTTTCAATCATTAAACCATATAGCTTTTATTTTTGCAGAAAACCCCAGGAAGACCTTAAAGCTTCTCATTTGCTGACAACAGATTTATAAATTATTCTTATTACAAGATGGTTGGCACAAGTCAGGTTACATTTTCAAATGCACATCATAGGTGACCCAAACTTGCAGCAATTGCAGAAAGTTTGCGTGGCGCAGCATTTTCTGTAAACCAAGCCTCTCCAAGCCGCTAAAAATACCATATTATGAGCTGCTCACATGTAAATGAACAAAATGATGCTGTTCATTCTGAAACATGTAGCGCGTCAGACTATAAATGTACATAATTAAATCACAGTCTTTACGATTTTTACTCTCATTTGGAGCTTGGCGGGTGTTAAATTATTCATGAACTTCAGTCGGTTTAGTCTCACCGGTGTGCCTAAACAAGCCCCGGATTGGATCTGTTTAGAGATGTTCAATCATATATCAGTATATTTTACAGTATATGGTACATAGTTCAAAAATCTGAAATATCATTTAAATCACATCTGGAGTTCATCCCACCCTAAGTGCATATTGTCACTAAAGCAAAATACAGATATACCAAATACTAAGACACTCTGAAATGTCTTTTCACTTAAATGTATGTAGATTATATAATATATAATTAAATATTTAGTGTTTTCAAAAGTGGTTTTTAGACTTTTAGGCCCGATTTATGTGCGCTGTTTATTTTGGAAATAAGGAAGCGAGTCATCTAAATAGATAAAACTCTGAAACTAGCTGTCTGAAACTAGTGTCTCTGTGCGGTCAGAGGTTCTATTGGACAAGTATTGAAGAGTACAACTATTGAAGAGTCATTACCCCTTTTTTTCCCTCCACATTCAGGGTGAAATTGGAGTAGGGGTGCCAGGTCTAAGAGGAGAGCGAGGAGACCCTGGGCCTCGGGTAATGTCCATGACTAATCTAACTTATGTTCATTTGCATGTATGCATATCAGATTGTGATGGTGGGTATATCTGTCTAATTCTTTTAGGGAGAAGAAGGTCGGGCTGGAACAGATGGAGACAGAGGCCCTACTGTAAATATACTCCTCCTTTCTGTTCACAACATTCAGCATTTTCTTGTTATTTTTTACCCCACCACATCCTGTTTTCTGTACATATTGATGTCAGTTAGACAGAAACAGTCAGTCTCTCTTGATGGGTGTCATTGATCTGAGCCCTTGTCTAGATGTGGAAAGGATGATGCAGGGATAGAGGTAGCTGTACGAACACACTGTATTCGTCACACTTTATATTCAGGGCTATGATGTGTTCGTCTCCCACTCGCTGCAATTTCAAAACCATTATGAGTCAAGGCTTCTTGCAGCGCTGCACATCTACTATCTACAAGTGCATATAAATGCTTAGGCAAATAAGATTTCTCCTCTACTCATCTGTCTGTCCCACTGACAGGGTCCTCCTGGCGGTAAAGGGAACAGAGGAGATAAGGTGTGTATAACTTGTCGTATACTGCTACAATCTGTCTCAGGCTGTCCTTTACTCTGCTAAAAAAAAGAAGAAAAATATGTCATAAAATACTTTCATTTACTTGCATATGTTTTATGTCATAGAAATTAAGATATAATGTTAAATATACCAATTCTTCACAGGGCGAGCAAGGTCCTTCGGGAATAAAAGGCGAAAAGGTGATTTGTTTTTTCAATATGCATGATAAGCAGGACCATGTACAGTCAGCTGGTCATTATTGAAAAATAAACCCCTACAAGGGTGATCATGACACTGATGCGAAGAGGGCGAGTCTTGTACCACCCTGATGGGGTTTATTTTTCATATTACATATACTATAATCTTATTTTTAAATAGTTAATGAATTATATATTGCTGTATTTGACTTTGAATCTTCAAGGGAGATACTCTGCTGGTGGGGGGGCCTCCAGGAGAGAAAGGAGTGAAAGGAGAAACCGTGAGTCAAAATTATTTGATGAAGCTGTGTCAGGTGTTTAACTGCTTTTGGGTCACTTTATAAAAAATTAAAGGCCAAAAATGAAGGTTAGTTTGCTGCAGGTCTCTTATCTTCTGAGAACATGTGCCTCTGAGAACTGGTCATAAAACATTTATGTGTGCCTGCCTCAGGATCGATTCTAGAGATTGTTAACGAGTCAGTAAGCAGCAGAATAAAGGCAGATCTATTGGGTCGATGTAAACCAATCAGTTATATTGATCACTGCTCTCATCAGGGGGAGCGAGGACCTAAGGGTGCACAGGGGGAAAAGGGTGCAAAAGGACAAGAAGGACCACCAGGAGAACAGGTAAGAATGTTTTTATGTACAACTACAATATAATGTTGTGATGCCTAAAATCAATTGTAGCTTTTAAAACAATTGATTTTAGACAAAAAAGTATATAATTTTAATATAGGCTATTTAACGGTTATCAGCCTTAACATGAAAAAAAAATGATCAGCTTGTTGGTATCAACCACAATTTAAATATTGGTGCATCCCAAATTAAAATGGTTCTTCTCTTTTTATTTGTTTAAATGTTTCTACTAAAATGGTGAAAGAAAAAAATAGGTGAAAGAAATACAGACACAAATGAGATGTACAGTAAGAGCTATAAAATTTATGTGGATGGCTTAAGTGCAGAAATTTGTTTTTAGAAGAATCTGATGAGAAATGTTAGAGAATGTTGAAATCTCTTACTTTTGATTACAAATGTTGAGATTTCTTCTGAAACTCTAGAAAAGATATGTGTGAGATTGCTAGGGTCTCTTCTCAAAAGAAAAATCTATGAAGCGGGAGACTCAATTTGTTCATTTAATCTCATTGCTGTTTGGGAGAAATTACTAAGATATGAAAGAGATTTCATCTGTGATTTTTCTTTCATATTTGTAGGGTCTGAGAGGTGAGCCAGGAGAGAGAGGCTCCACTGGTTTCCAAGGAGCCCGTGGTCCTGGTGGTCAGAAGGTGAAAAATATCATCTCTTCTCTCACAAATGAACATGAATAAACTAGGGCTGTCGATTTAATGTGTTAATGTGATTAAATAGTCATGGGAAAAAATAATGCGTTCAAATTATTAATGCATTTAATGCACTCACCCCGCACCAGACCTATGTAATTCGTCTGCATTTCATAAAGTTGATTGGTGATGAACATGAAGCAAGGCAACAGCTTACTGTGTGATGAAACCTGTAGAATGCAGTTAGAATGCCCCTAAAATTCAGGATGTCAGGGCAAAAATGCCTCTGTATGAGACTCATATTTATATTGTGATATAGTTAAGCAATATCGCAGCAACAAGCACAATATCGCATGAGTGCTGTTTTTGTCCCGAATAGCACGAATGCAAATGTGTTATTGATTTTATACAACCGTTCAATAAATAAGAAGTTAATATATTGTGTTATATTTTAGACACAATATTGTCTGCTTTTGCTCAATTTTGCCACTGAAAATATTACCTATAATGCCAGAGCAGAACTGTTGTGCGTCTCCGAGCAACACACAGCGATGGTTTTCATGAATGGATCTGCCTTTTGAGCAAATCATTTGGGTGAACCAATGATTCAATGGCCCATTCATAAAGAGAGCCATTTCATTCCTGAATGAATCAGCCGTTTGAACGAATCAAATTAATGAATGACACGATGGACCCTATTTTAATGATCTAAGTGCATGGTCTGAAGCGCATAGCGCAGGTGCACTTAGGGCATGTCCGAATCCACTTTTGCTAGTTTAACGGCGGAAAAAAACGGTCGGCACGTCAGGCGCATGGTCCAAAAGTGTTGTACCTAGTTTCTTAATGAGTCATGGGTGTGTTTTGGGCGTAACGTGCAATAAACCAATCAGAGTCTCATCTCCCATTCCCTTTAAAAGCCAACTGCGCTTGCACCATGGCGGATTCGCTATTTACATGGTGGAATTTGCAAGCGGAAAGACTGAAAGCTTCTCCAGAGAGGAATCCTGTTATATTTAATTTTCAAAAATGTTTGTGTGCTGCTGCGCTGTATGTGTAACAAGCAGTGTGTATGCGCATTGTGCACCCACCTATAGGCGCATGTTACTAACGCGCCTTTTAAATAACAAAAACAAATACTGCGCCATTGACTTCAGACCAGGTTTTTGTTGGTCAATGGTGCATTCGTTTTCAGTTGCCTCATAATAGCAGTGCCAGCAATGCGCCTGAACACATGCTTTTCAGACTAGCACGCCCATGGGTGAACTATTTTATTTGCATTTGCTATTTAAACAACGTGGCGCTGGACGTGAAAATGATAACTGTGTCGGGCTGAAACTAGCAAAAAACACTTGCTTTGCACCTGGCGTCGCATTGCGTCGGGTGTATGATAGGGCCCAATGACTTAGTCATTAAGACATTTACCGCCACCTACTGGCAGTTTTAGTTTCTTATTTAGAGTATCATTTCATTAAAAAAAATGATTTCATATTGCCATGAACAACCCATTAAAGGTAGCTTATAGTTCACCCAAAAAATAAAAATTCTGTCATCATTTACTCAACCTCATGGCCGTTTATGTGTAATAAATTTTATGTTGAATCAAATAAAAATAAAAAAATTTCTAAAGCTACTTTTTGTAATGTCTTTTTTATGCTTTTCTCATTTAACACAATAATGACTTTAAATTATCTTTTGGGGGTAATTTCTTAGCCAAATTTGATGCGATTAATTTGCCATTAATTAATCACCACATTGTCATTGTGTAATTAATTAGATTTAAAAATTTTAATCCCTTGACAGCCCTAGAATAAACACATGCATATACATTAATACATTTGGGTATGTTTGCAGATGTACATAAATGTGTGTGAACGTCATATTGATCAGGTTTTTGCTTATCATTTGCAGGGAGAAGCAGGGCAGCCTGGCGTCCCAGGTGAAGCGGTGCGTATTCTTATTCAGATGCCTATAACATGAGTGCATGAATTGTACATACAGTCCCCAGACTCAGCTGTTTCCCTATGACTACCTCTCATTTTTTTTTTATCTGTCCTCTACAGGGAACACCTGGTAAAGATGGCCTGCCTGGCATGAGAGGAGAGAAGGGAGAGGTTGGGCACGTAGGTCTGCGAGGCCTCAAGGTGTGTGTGTGTGCATTTTAATGGTTGTCTCTTTGATTAAAACTCAAACTGACTCTTCCAAGCTTTATCGGTAACCTTGAGGAGCCCTTCAGACCAGATGATCACACTGCTTATAATTCCGCCACAGTCTGGATTGCAGGCCATTGTGTCTGACATTAATCTGCATATGTATCTTAGAGCCATCATATTAAAGTTTTTTTTGTGTGTGAATATGTGTGTGTGCTTGCATGTGTAGAAAAATTGATTTGTCGAGTGCAGTGAGGCACATGAAAGACTTCTGTGTATGAATCATTCCTCTCAGGGATACATGGGCCGCTGTAGACAGTACTAGCTGCCCTTCAGCCAGCGGCAACATAGACGCACTCACTCACATAGCAGATAAGAACTTTTATCTGTATTCGGCATCCCTGATAGACCTCTATCTGTTGTCACTAATGAGAAAGACAGTAATTGAAGGGTGTATGTGAGTTTGTGTGCTTGTGTGTATGACTGACACATGAATAGTGTTTTATTCTTTGCAAATAGTCCCTCCCTGGGAGCTTTTCTCTAGTGTCATTACTCCCTGTCACATTGAGTGATTGACAGTTTGACTGAGCTTTAATGGCTTACAGGGAGAACGAGGCTCCAAGGGGGTATGTGGACCAAGCGGACAAAAGGGAGACAAGGTGAGTAATAAAGAGCGCTTGAGGAAAGTTTGTGTTGTGACGTCATGTTTTGCTGGGAGTCATGAATTTTGTCTGTTCATAGGGAGATGCTGGGATTAATGGCAGACCAGGATTGCCGGGGAGGAAAGGAGAGCAGGTACGTACACACATTTATTTGTGTTTGTGAGGGATGCATGCAATTCCTGTTGTTATCTTGGTTTGATTGCAAGTTTTGTTTCAGGGTGAAGTCGGGTCTCAAGGTCCAACAGGAAGTCCAGGGAAGGAGGGGCTCATTGGAGCCAAGGTAAGAGATCTGAGGTCTGAGATTATATTAAATGATAGGGTAGGATTGTTATGATACAAACTTTAATAATTCTTTATCAATTATGAAACCATGGTAAAACTAATATGCTGTTGAACACAATTAAAAAATGGTAAACATTACTATAAATATTAACAAATGTAATTAAAACAATAACGTGTTGTTTTAATTGTTTCTTTATTAAACAAACATTGCATCACGTTTTTCAAGTAATTATTATGTGTATTATGTACGCTATCATTCAAGTTTTTAAAGACATTATTAATACATTTATTCAGCAAGGATGACAGTAAAGGCATTCATAATGTAACAAAAGATCTCTATTTCAAATAAACGCTGTTCTTTTGAACTTTCATCAAAGAATCCTGTATCCAGCATTTTTTTTTTCAATATTTTTAATATTGAGTCTGTACTACTGATACTGTATTTTATTATTATTGTGATCTTAATATTGATTGGTACCAACCAGAGCGTGTGAGCGAAGTGGAGCTGTGTGACCCTCGCTCGATATTCTGCTCTATACCAGTGTGCTCAGCTCAGTCACTCACGGCACAAGAGAACACTCCACTCATGTACTGCTCACATTCACCGGTTAAACGACACTCGCTCAAATAACACAAACATATCTACATGCATATAATCAGATGCTTTCTTTACTGCTTTTTTTCTCAACACTGTTATCTTTGTTATTAAGAGGAAAGCATGCAGCACATATTTACATATTCATCTAAACTGCGCTCTCATCAGCGTGGGTGGTGTCGGGATGTTCGTTAACAATATACCACTGCAGTGGTATTTCAGACGTCTTTTTACCCCCGAGCAAAGATCGAAAAAGAACTTTGCAGTGAGTATATCACAAAATGAATCTTTGCTAACTCAGGTTCTCCACACTCCCTTTCAATTTCTTCTTCGTTTGATGTTTACTGTGCATTTATTCAATTTGCAACTTCTTTGAAACAATATTTGAACCTAGACCTATTGCTTATTTAAGGCGGAGAAATTACCGCTCCACTCGCGCTTCGCTCACATGCTCTGGTACCAATACTTTTAACATCCATACTGAATAAGCAGGTGGACAACAAAATGGTTGAAACTATTTTACAGCAACATAGAACTACGTACTCTGTAGTCTATGTAATTTCCAAAAATAAGTAAAAAATGGTGCAATGAAACTTTAAACAAACTGCGTTACACTCATCTGTTGATGTCCAGGGTGACAGAGGCTTTGATGGAGTTATGGGGCCGAAGGGAACACAGGGAGAGAAAGGTGAACGGGTGAGTATGCGAACCCCTTTAGCTCCCTGCTGTTTAGGCCTAACACTGCTGAAGTGGCTTATCAGTTGTTCCATCTTAAAACATCTTCCTTTTGCTTTCTTTAGGGCCCACCTGGTATCCCTGGCTCTCCTGGTCCGAGAGGTATGGATGGACCACCTGGTCTAACAGGCGCTCAAGGACCTGCTGGAGGTAAAGGTCCAGAGGGTCTGCAGGGACAAAAGGTATCAAACTTACTGTATACTACTGTAAATGTGCAAAGGGACATTTACATAATCATAGAGGTCATATCATTGTTTCAATGGATTCATTTTTCAGCGGGGGCGGTCATCAACACAACCTCCAAGACATTTGACCACACATGCTTTTTAAAATTAGAATATGCCTTTAAATGAGAATATATCACAACAAAACTCTGTCGCAAATATGTATCTTTAACTATATCTTTTAACTAATGCCATCATATGGATGATCAGTGAGTAATTAAATTTTCACCTGCCTTACAAATTTTCTACATTTCAAAAAATACACATATCACTGTAATGTTCTGGGCTCATTTTGTGTCTGACATAAAAACCTGTGGTTCAGCGAACAAGTGAGTAATCAGAGCAGATTCAGTGAGGATGTGAGCTGTCGTACCAATTTAGATCATGATTCAGACCATTTACACTGTTCTTTTCAGACTGATTTGCCAATTGGTTCGACAGATTCATTAGAGAGTGTTTCTCTCGACACACACAAAATTCACAAGCTATTTATTATTTTGCTGTGATGTGTATGTAGTGCAGTGCAGAGAAATGCTGCTCCTGAATAGCACTGCAGGAAACCCTGATTCATATGCACACGGAGCCATGGTTAGTTCATCATATGTGAGGTATTGAATATTTATTGTAGGGAGAAAGAGGTCCATCAGGCCCTGCTATGGTTGGCCCACGTGGCATACCAGGGATCCCAGGAGAGAGAGGAGAACAGGTGACTATACACATATTCTACCTCTGCATTGATTCTCTATATCTCTGTCATCGCTAAATGTGTCTCTTTGTGTTTTTGAATCAGGGTGAGATAGGCCCTGATGGACCTAAAGGAGACAGAGGAGAACCAGGCATGACGGTCAGAACAAATAGACTTTTGTGATTCATGATTTATTGTAATGTTATGAATATTTTATTCTGCTACCTGAGCCTCACATTGAACCCTCAAGATAAGTAACAATGACACAAGGGCTGGTTGCATCTCTCTTTACTCTTTAAAGGAGGATGATATTCGGGCTTATGTTCGAACTGAGATGAACCTGCATTGTGGTGAGTGAATCTTTGATAATTGTCATCTTTAACAATTTTCCATCACCATCAGTGACTGTTTAACTTACTAAAGTCATGAAATCTAAATGAATCCTCTACAATGACTTTCCTTTTTGGTGCACTGAAAGAAAAAAATTGTGTTTAGACGTTGTTTTAAACTACTGTTCTCCTCATCAGTGGCAAACTCAATTCATTGTCTGGCTCCATTGTGATATGGAACAGCGGTATAAATGTGATAAAATCAATCCCTACCTTTTTTTTTTTTCATTGAATATTCTTTTTTTACTCAGAAACACACTTTACTGAAGCAAAATGGGATGCAAATGCTGATTAAAGTTGATTTCCTCTCTTATGTATCTTTAAACTCAAATCTCTTTCTCTTTCTCTCTTTTTTTCCTAAGCCTGTGGAGGTAAGTTGTGACTTTTATAGCCTCAGTATAGCCACATTTTTTCCTATCATTGCATCAGCAACTCATGTCAACACAGTACACTAACAGTAGGCTTGTATGTCTTGTGTGATGTGGTCTCAGTCTGTATAAACCTTGTTGTTGAGTATGTTCATGACAATTTCTGGTTTGTGTCCACATGGCTGAACTTTGGGCATTGTGCATGCTAAATTGTTGATGTAGTGCATGAACTTTGAGTACATCTTTACACACATGAATGCCTGTGTGCGTGTGTGTTCACCGATGGGTTTTGCTGTCTAGCCTTTGTGTAATGCGTTGTGGGCGTGTTCTCAGGTGTTCAGGAACTTCAGATACCTGTACCAGTGCAGACTTACCGAAGTCGCTCCTCCACGTCCCCTGAGCGCTCACTAACCCATGGGGACGAGGAGGGTGAGTCCTATGCTCAATTCGTCCTTCTATCTCTGTTTATCCACTTCTCTTCTAAGCTAAAAACTCCTGTCACTCTGTGCTGTATTTATTACTTTCTTGAAAGGACTAGTTTAAAGAAATAGTCCTCCCAAAAATGAAAATTCTGTCATCATTTACTCAACGATCTCTCATTCAAAGACTTTTTCTCATCCGTGGAACACAAAAGTAGATATTTTGAACAATGTTCACACTGCTTTTTTCCCATAGTGCAAAAGCCCATGAGTCCTGTGCCAAGTGCAGCTGATCTTGATGTTTCGCACAAAAAGTTATCTTGTTTCAGAAGAATTTGCATTAGCCATTTGGACTATTTTTATGGTGCTTTTTGGAGTTAATTCTATTGAATGTGCACTTGTAGTTTGTCAAATACAGATTCATGACTATGCTCCTTAAAGGGATAGTTAACCCAAAAATGAAAATTCTGTCATTTACTCACCCTCAAGTAGTTCCAAACCTGTATAAATGTATATGTTCTGCTGTACACAAATGAAGATATTTGGAACAATGTCAGTAACCAAACAGATCTCGCCCCCCATTTACTACCATAGTAGGAAAAATAAATACTATGGTAGTCAATGGGGGGCGAAATCTGTGTTCAGCAGAACAAATAAATTCATACAGGTTAGAGTAAATGGTGACAGAATTTTCATTTTTGGTGAACTATCCCTTTAACACACTTAAGTACACTTTTAAAAAGTGCACTTTGTAATGTCAAATTAAAGGTTTTACCTTACAAGTACATTGTACATTGTAAATCTTTATTTTAATAATCTTTTGTTGTGTTTTAAAAAAGTACACTTTTAATGTGTTTGCTAACATTTGCTAAAGTACATGTAAAGTGATTATAATTTTAACTGTAGTGTGTTATTTAATATTACATTCAAAGTTAATATATTTTAAATTTACTAAATTGCACCTTCATTACAAATGTTATTACCAATATATTTAAATACATGACATACAAGGTTTAATAGAAATGACATTAAAGTATTTTTAGCTTGTCAGTTCATTTGGCAGTACATTAACCATATTTCATTATGAAATTACATGTAAAGATGTATTTAAGTCAAAAAAGCACTTTAAATTTAAGCTAATTGCATTTAATATAAATTTGAACTATAGTACATTTTCATTTCATTTAACATGTCCAAAACATTACATTCAGGTTACATTTAAGTATATTTCCATAATAAGGACTTTTAAAATAAAAAAAAAAAATGCTAAAATATACTTTTCTCCAATGGTGGTCACTATGAATTATTTAAAAAAGAGCAGTGCCAACATTCTTCAATCTCATTATCATGTTCTGTGAAAGAAAGTAAGTCATACAGGTTTGGAACAGCATGAGGGTGAGTAAATGATGACAATAATGAATTTTTCTCTTTAAACTACCCCTTTAAACATAAGTAGGATCTGTTAAATACATGCTTGTATTTAACATTATCCAGTTGCACATGTACATTGATTGCTTTCAAACTATGATATTCCAGCATTCTAAATTCTGATTTCTAAAAACCCTCATCTTTATTATTTGTGCATCCATGCACGTTTTTTGCAGGTCCAAAGCTACGTGTTGTGATGAACACAAATGATCCAGACTACGAGCACATTTACTCTATAGAGACCTATGATGATGACGCTCCAGTGGAGGAGATTGCTGACTATGACACCACTGTCAATAAAAGCCAGGGTATGCATTTTTTCTTCTTCAGAAAAATTGTTTGTAATTTTCTGTGCAGACACAAAATAATTTATTGATATTTTGGCAGGTGAAACAGTCTTTGTTGATTCATTAAAAGCTGAAAGGACAAAAAGAGAGGTGAAAGGTGAAGGTAAGCCATCACTCGTGATTCATCATGGAGATTAAAGGCTTGATTCAGTCATGTTTGCGCATGAGCATGTTGGGGAGCCTGGCTATAGCTTTACTGTGGAAATAACAATGTCAATGGTGCATATTTTATTAATACATTCTTCGCATTTTTACTGATTTTCCATGTTTTTGTTGGGGACAGACTACTTAGAAATGCTATCTGTGGGAATGTATTAAACCTTTGTTGATGTCACTGTCTTCAAACCCCTAACAAAACTGATGATGGATTATCATAATTTTGCACTCTGTAATTACTGCTCACTATTGTTCTTTGCTGTGCTCACTTCCTGTTGTTTCTCTGTGTATCTGCTGCTATGCTGTAAACCCGCTGACTCATCTGTATGACAGCTCTTAGTATGAGATTGCAAGCAGCTGTCCCGCCACAGGAAAGAGCTGGATATTTCTACAGATCTCCGTGGCACTCTCAACTATAGAGAGATGCCATAATGACAAGTTTAAAAGTTGAATCTGCCTTGTGTGTTTTTGTGCATTTAATGCAGTCTTTCGCCATATTGTTCAATTTGCATTAATTCGGATAGATAAATGTGTTGATTATGAAATGTATCTGCATACAGAGCTATTGGATGTAGCTGAAAAAGCCAAACCTGTAAATTAGTAGTAGGTATTCACATACTTTTGGCCATGTAGTTAAAAAATATCTCGCGTCGGTATGATTCTCTAATGTTTTTGAAAGGCCTCTTATGCTCACCAATACTGCATTTATTTGATCAAAATACAGTGAAAACAGTAATATTGTGAATATCATTACAACTTAATATAACTGTTAGTATAGAGTACAGTATATAGCCATGTTTCCACCAAAATTACCCGGAACAATTTGTCCCAGGAACTTTTTTCCGCCAGACCTGTTGCTGTCTGCGTTTCCATTGCGGTCTGAAGTACTGTGAAGATTAGGCAAATTAGGCCAGTGACATAGGACTGCACAGAAAGTTACTGCTGGATTTCGTCCTCAGCATATAAGCTTAATAATGCCTGAACCTCGTCGACGGTCCATTGGTCATGTTTTTTAAACTCCATTGTTGATTCAAATAGCAATCAACTCTTACTGCATGCACCGCAACAGACATTTTAAAAAAATTTGCGTGAACCAATCAGCATATTCAGCGCCCAAGTCCCATCCCCGAAAGTTCCTGAACTTTGAAACAGTACTACCTCACGAGCAGGGACTTTCTGAGGGTGAAATTTTTATCCGAAACTTCATTTAGACCCTGGTCCCTGCGTTCGAAACACACCCCCAAGTACCACCCCAAAGTCCCTAGTTCCTGGGGAAGTTCCTGCGGTGGAAACGCGGCTTAAGTAGACTGTTAGTTTAGGGTTAGGTGTTAAGGTTTGGGTTAGTGGAATAATTTGACATTTAGTTACAAAGTTACATATAGTCAGTAAAATGTCTGTTGGGGGGGACCATCAAAATAAAGTGTTAGCAGATATTAAAGGGTTAGTTCACCCAAAAATGTGAATTCTGTCATTAATTACTCACCCTCATGTCTTTCCAAACCCGTAAGACCTTCGTTCATCTTTGTAATATGAGTCTACGTTCTGAACCTAGCGCTAGCGCCTACAGCGTAGGAGAATGACACAGAAGAGAAGAAATTGTTGAATAAAGTGGTTATTTTTGTTTTGTTTTTGTGCACAAAAAGTATTCTTGTCGCTTCATAAAATTAAAGTTGAACCACTGTAGTCACGTTCACTATTTTAATTATGTCTTTAGTACCATTCTGGACCTTGAAAGTGGTCGTTAAATTGCTGTTTATGGAGAAGTAATAGAGCTCTCGGATTTCATAAAAAATATCTTAATTTGTGTTCTGAAGATGAACAAAGGTCTTAGGGGTTTGGAACAACAGGAGTGTGAGCAATTAATGACAGAAGTTGCAAAGTTACTTATATTTAGTAGAATGTCTAAGTGGACCACTGAAATAAAGTGTTACCAACTGTTTTCTATTAACATATTTTTAAAATGTAACTTATTCTTGTGATTGCAAAGCTGTCAGCCATTACTCCAGTCTTCAGTGTCACATGATCCTTCAGAAATCATCATAATATGCTGGTTTGATGCGCAAGAAACATTTTCTTATTATTATCAGTGTTTTGTGGCTTAAAATTGATCTAGAAACCATTATACATGTTTTTTTCCCCAGGATTCTTTGATGAATAAAAAGTTAAACTCATTTTTAATATTTTAAAAATAAATGTTTTGTAAAATAAATGTCTTTACTGTCACTTCTGATCAATTGAATGCATCCTTGCTGAACAAAAAAAAGTCCTCCCAACCCCAAACGTTTGAACGGTATAGTGGAAAAAAATTGGTGAATATCCTTTACCGTTCAACCATTTAATTATTCTCTTTCATGTGTGTTTATAGAATCTTGCATCTTGCCCATGGAAGAGGGTGATTGTTCCCGGTTTACTCTGCGTTGGTACTTTAACTCTCAGGTGGGCGCCTGTAGACCTTTTATCTACAGTGGCTGTGGAGGGAACGCTAATCGCTATTTACAGAAGGAAGAGTGTGAGAAACACTGTCTACAACAGTAAGAAGGTACATTAACGCACTGGGCTGAAGGTGACAAATGGTGCATTAATGCATATTTGTTCATGAATTATTAAATGGATGGGATAGACATTTTGCACTGTATCTATCTATGAAAGGTTTTCCTTACAATCCTGTCTATTCTGTTATAGAATTGTGTTTCAGCTTAAAGACAAGAGCTGACTGTAAATGGAGGATCTCTAACTCATCAACAATATTAAAACCTAAACCTCAGTGTTGAACACTGCCAGCATGCACAAGAGATCAAGGTAAAGATTGATGTCAACATCTTTTCCACAACGGGACAAGCACATTTTAAATATTGATCAGATCTTAAAGATTTTTCTTGTTTATTTATTTTGTGTCTGTTGAGCTGCCAGACATCTGTTAATCTTGCTGCCAATCTGGATTCATCTACATACTGTATTGCAGGCAAAGGTCAAATAGAAACATTTAGGTACACACATTTAGGTAAATACAATTTTATATTCAAATGTACATGTACGTTAGTCCATTTATTCACAGCATACCACATTATCTTTCATTTCCCACTTAATCCTTGATGCCGCTTATTTACACCCACTGACATTTTCTCAGGTGCTAAAAACAGAAACAAGAACACACATTGTAATATTCCAGTTCTTAAAGAATTGATCTTAGACTCGTTCTTAGAATGAGAAGTTTATGCTGTACAAAATTGTACTGTAAATGTAGATCTGTATTTTTATCTGCTTGAAAATAAGAATGAATGTTCTTGTATTATCAGATGTTGCATGTTTACTTGGACAGATGGTGCTATTTTTAAAGATATTTTTATATTGTTGATTGATTTGAATGTTTTCATGTATTTCATTGGTTATATTCATCAGTATTTGTGTTCCATTATAGTATATGGATTACACTTCTGCAGTCCTGTTCATTTAAAGTGATGATGGAGCAGTTTACATTTTTCTTTGCACAAGACAAACCCTGTATGCCAGTTTTAATAGCACATAAAAAGTAATTTTCCAGATATACATTCATACATTGTAAAGTGACCAGTCTTTTCTTCATGCGTTCAAAATTTGCTTGGAATAAACATTGAAATTTAAAGGGAAAAATAAACATGAGACAAGACCAAATGTCCATTGGATTGTAGTGAACAAGTCTGAATTTAATGGTGTTGGAGCTCTCATATTAACTATGAATAGTAACAAGTGCAGTTGTACATTTGACTAGCCTTATATGGCAACTAGAGCCTCATTAAAAGGTCAATAACCACCTGTAGTTTATGTAGACCAGAACTACATATTCCCTCTTTGTTCTCTCTTCTCTCTCTGTTAATTTGCTGTCACTCTGTTTTCTTTTTTGGGGGGTTTGTTTGTGCATCATTCCTAGTCACACATCTGATGATTCAGTAATGATTCTGGACCATCTTGTTAAGATGCCAACGAACACTCATTACTACTCTTCCAGGGCTGTCACTCAAACACTGTTTTCATATTCATTTCTACTCATATTTATTCATTGACTGCATTGTAGCCAGTCCATCTGTTAGGGTATTTTGTTTTATATTCTCAAGCTTGCTAAATAACAAAAAAAATGTTTGAGTGCCGGTCTATATTTTTATTCTGCTCATACTTTAGATGAATCTGTCATTGACAACTGTGCATCAAATTTGCTGTGGTGCTCCAGAGGTCAACCATGTCTTAATCTACATCATGTTTTAATCAAGCCTTGGTGCATTGGATATTTGAAAAATGATCTTTCCTTTCATGTGAATGCATTCTTCATCCTCTCAGATCATTGCATATGCCTTTTAAATTGCCCTTTCTACATCTACTAAATAGCCTTGGGAAGGAAGGAGTATGTTAATTGCATTGAATTTGACATTGAAAAGCAATTTCTTTGCCCTTTCATTATTGTGCTGAGCATTTAAGTTCTTAGAGGAAACATGTATACTTACACTCATGTACATAATGTTTACTGCTATTAACTGCCATTTAGATTGTTTTAATTAATGCGAAAAAAAAAAATAATATCGTAATAATAAATGTTATCCACACAGAAACCGTATCTTATACATTTGTTTTTACGAATCGCACGGACTGCAGACAGTAGCTCGTGCGTTTCCACGATGAAGCCTGCAGTTTGTGTGTGTGGATGCGTGTGTGTGTGTATGCGCGCTCGCGCTGAGAGAGCGGGTTCAGTACGTCTAGTACACAGGATAGCGGCACTCATGGGTACTCACAGAAGCACCCTGGCGATTTCTATCACCGTTTAGCACCACTGAAGGTGAGACATTTATTCCGGGCACGTACCTGACAGCGGACTGTCCTGAAGCCCCTAGGAATCTCGCGCTCTAGTAGAGTGAGAGAGAGTAGCGCGCGCGCTGCACGGACCGCAGTGGAATGTAGCGGGGATTCCCGGCGTGCGGGGCAAGGTGAGTAAAAACCTCCTTGATGCATCTTCACACTACTCACGAGGCTCCACTTAATTGCCATTCGATTCGATTTTAACATCTCTCTTCATTCGTTTTTGTCTAAGTGGTACATTTTGGCAGCGCGCGCCTAGGAATAGAAATTATAAGAGACAATCAGTGCTTTCGTTTGATCTGGACGAGTCTCTTAATATTTCTTAGACTGCAAAAAAAAAAAAAAAAAATTGGCAGCAGTGTCATATGCGGGGTATGTCGCCACTACGGACGATTTGTTTACCGAGCAAATCCATGTGTTGCCTGTAATCTTTAGTGAGCCTGTGTATATAAAATTCAAGATGTCATTTGAATAGCTATATTAAAAATGAATGTTTTTTCATTAGTTTGAATAGCCATTGTTATCAGTCACAATGGACTTCTCAGCTTATGGGATGCCTTATGACATTTCAATTTGAATCAGGGCATCATCCTCTCACACTGATGCTCTCAAACACAACTGGACACATGCACATGATCAGAGACACGTGACTCCAGCAAATTATTGAGGGGAAAAAAGTTAAATACGCCTGCGTCAATCATTTGACTTTCATCACACCCATCATCATCATCATCATCTTTTGCGCTCTTGCTCCCACACGCACACACATTCTCACTGATTACAGCCAAATGGATTTTCAGATGCACTTCAGATCAGGCTCCAAGATGCCAGTTGAAAGAAGGAAAACGGGAATGAGATGGAGTGTGTAAATTTATAATAAGATTAAAGGCTACAGTTTGCTTTTAAGACAAAAAGCAATAGCAAGGAACAATGGAGAGTAGAGCAGGTATATAAGTGGTCCTGGTCTGTTGAGAATGTGTATGAAAGGAAAGAGGAATCTAGATCATCAGCTATTTTAGCTCCTTCTAGATGTGGAGTTATTTTGGTTCCTCCCTGCCTAGTGAATGTAGTTTCACGTGTTGTCACGCTCTTTCATTTCCACAGAGTCTGTAAACAAATGCCTTTGCATATTAATTATACCATTAATATAGCTCATTAGAAATCAATTTTGACTTAGTGCACCGCAGGGCACTTTGTCCACGGAGACACACCAATAAATTATAACATGTATATATGCAATTTGTTGCATAAATGAGGGTTTAAATGCCTCAGTAATTGTTATACAGTATAAGGAATAGAAACATTTTGTGATTGTTTACTCTCAGCCTTATGTCATTTCAAACCTGTATGCTGTTTTTTTTTTTCTTCTGTCGAACGCAAAGGAGAAATTCTGAAGAATATTTAGCAGCTTGCCAGGTTTATCGTCATGTGACCAATCTCAGTGTGGCAGTTTGAATATGCTGAATAACAAGATTTGAAAGCTTCAGCAGGGTTATTACAGTTAACTAAAACCATTAAAAAAAAATTAAAAAAAATAACATTTTGTTAATTGTAATAAAATAAAGATCTGAAATAAAATAATATATTATTTAATATTATTTAATAATATTCATTTTGTTAATTGAAATAAAATAAACATGTAAATAAACAAATAAAAAAAATATTTTTTTAGCTAGTTGTCAAAACACAAATTAAGATATTTTTTGATAAACTCCGATGTCTCAGTGAGGCCTGCATCGCCAGCAATAACACTCCCTTTTTCAATGCCCATAAAGCTACTAAAAACATATTTAAAACAGTTCATGTGTCTACAGTGGTTCAACCTTAATATTATAAAGCGACTAAAATACGTTTTGTGCGGCAAAAATAACAAAATAGCAACTTTATTCAATAATATCTAGTGATGGGCGATTTCAAAACACTGCTTCATGAAGCTTCGAAGCTTTACGAATCATTTGTTTCGAATCAGTGGTTCGGAGTGCGTATCAAACTGCCAAAGTCACGTGAACTGTTGAAGTTTCAAAACACTTATGACGTAACGAAGCCTCGTTTACTGAAATCATGGGATTTTGGCGCTCTGAACCACTGATTCGAAACAAATGATTCGTAAGGCTTCGAAGCTTCATGAAGCAGTGTTTTGAAATCGCCCATCACTATATTGTGGAGTAAAGTCACTATTTTGTTACTTTTGGCGGACAAAAAGTATTCTCGTCACTTTATAATATTAAAGTTGAACCACTGTAGTCACATGAACTGTTTTAAATATGTTTTTAGTAGCTTTATGAGCATTGAAAAAGGGAGTATTATTGCTGGCGATGCAGGCCTCACTGAGACATCGGAGTTTATCAAAAATATCTTAATTTGTGTTCCGAAGATGAACGAAGGTCTTACGGGTGTGGAACGACATGAGGGTGAGTAATTAATGACAGAAATTTTCGGGTGAACTAACCCTTTAAACTTAAACTAAAATTAAAACAAAAAATAAAAACTTATTCAAAATATTTTTAAAAAACTATAATAGTATTTTAATTATATTAAAATGACACTGAGCTGCAGTGGAGGGAAAGTTAATTTTGCTTAAATTTAAATTAGCTTTCATTTAGATTCCTCACACAAAGCTTTCTGACTTCAGAACACATGGAATATAGTGCACAAGTCACGTGGATCCTTTTTACAGAGCTTTTTTGGAGCTTGACAGATGAGGTCACTATGATCTGTCATTGGATGGAAAAAAACCTGTATGAAGCACATATTATGTGTTCCACAGAAAAAAATCACAACATGCTGGTGAATAAATAATGACAGAGTTTTCATCTTCGGGTGAACTATTCCTTTAACAGGCAGGCTACAAACCAGCGTGGACAAACCAAATTGTCTTGGAAAACAACGATAATGAAATAGAGTCTGATAAATGGCAGAAAGAGCTGAGACAGCGTAGTTAGTTTAAAGAAAGATGGATGGATCTCAAGCATAGCACAGTGATGGATAGATGGTAGGAGGTAAAAACAAACTCCTCCAGCGATTTCACAACACAGAGTGCACCTGCACCTCCCACTCATCTCTCATTCTCTCCCTCTGTCTCTCTTTCATTATTCCTTAGTTTTTTACATGCAACGGCGTGATCTCCCATCTCTGACAAAAGTCAGTCTTACTTATTTTTGCCTCAGTCTCACTTCTGTGCGCATAAGATGTCAGGCTTCAGTTATTCATACAGAATCTGAGCCCTAAATCTAAGTCTTGTACTGTCATTCAAAAGTTCCACTACAGTGACCTCTTTTTATTACCAGCATGGCATGGGGTGCATCGGCATGCCAGCCGTATTGCCCTCCCTCCCTCTGCAGTCTCATTGTGTTAAACATCAAAACTTTCCTCCCGCGGTCATTATCACAGATGTGCTCAAGAGGCGAAGTCTGAGCCCCACTTGAACAGCCACAGATGCAGAAAGTCTCAAATTTTGTATTTTGACCACTCTTAAACTGTAGACCAGTTGCCATAGTAACAACCATCCTAGAAATGGGATCAGTCTCAAGTCGAACTCATTTATTTATTTATATATTTATGTTTTTTTTGGAATGACAGGCTGCTGTGATTGCGCAGCCTATAAATTGAGAGCTGCTTGTTTTGTAGGCACATATTTTAGAGCACTTTAGATTGATTTTGAGTTCATTAGAATCATGTCTATTTCTTCAACATGTTAAATTGCAAGTAGTACTTACAATCAGACATCGAGCAGTCTTTGTACAGTTCTGTGTCCACAGCCAAATTCATCACGGTTTCAGCAGTTGTTTGTGTCCTTGGTCATGTGTGAGAGATCGTTCTGTGATGTAATTCATCTGCCTGTTAAAACTTGACTGTGTGCGGGACTGCAGAATCACGTGTAAATCATACTCATCTTTATCGTTCTGTCTTGCTAGATCAATACCTTATTACACTTCAGAACAAGTCAAACCACCTTTTCACCAAAATGATGCCAGTGCTCCGTTGGTTGCATCTGTGAATCTCTCTCAGTCCCTGCCTGTCTCTCTCTCTCTATATATAATACATTTTAATGCATTTCAAATGTTTTTATATTTTAGTATTATTATTTTTTACATTTTATATACAGTATATATACAGTATCTCACAGAAGTGAGTACACCCCTCACATTTTTGTAAATATTTTATTATATCTTTTCATGTGACAACACTGACGAAATGACACTTTGCTACAATGTAAAATAGTGAGTGTACAGCTTGTATAACAGTGTAAATTTGCTGTCCCTCAAAATAACTCAACACATAGCCATTAATGTCTAAACCGCTGGCCACAAAAATGAGTACACCCCTAAGTGAAAATGTCCAAATTGGGCCCAAAGTGTCAATATTTTGTGTGGCCACCATTATTTTCCAGCACTGCCTTAACCCTCTTGGGCATGGAGCATGCAGTGGTCATCTTGGAGGTATGTTTGGGGTCGTTATCATGTTGGAATACTGCCATGTGGCCCAGTCTCCGAAGGGAGGGGATCATGCTCTGCTTCAGTATGTCACAGTACATGTTGGCATTCATGGTTCCCTCAATGAACTGTAGCTCCCCAGGGCCGGCAGCACTCATGCAGCCCCAGACCATGACACTCCCACCACCATGCTTGACTGTAGGCAAGACACACTTGTCTTTGTACTCCTCACCTGGTTGTCGCCACACACGCTTGATACCATCTGAACCAAATAAGTTTATCTTGGTCTCATCAGACCACAGGACATGGTTCCAGTAATCCATGTCCTTAGTCTGCTTGTCTTCAGCAAACTGTTTGCGGGGTTTCTTGTGCATCATCTTTAGAAGAGGCTTCCTTCTGGGATGACAGCCATGCAGACCAATCTAAAGCAGTGTGCGGCGTATGGTCTGAGCACTGACAGGCTGACCCCCCACCCCTTCAACCTCAGCAATGCTGTCAGCACTCATATGTCTATTTCCCAAACACAACCTCTGGATATGACACTGAGCACGTGCACTCAACTTCTTTGGTCGACCATGGCGAGGCCTGTTCTGAGTGGAACCTGTCCTGTTAAACCGCTGTATGGTCTTGGCCACCGTGCTGCAGCTCAGTTTCAGGGTCTTGGCAATCTTCTTATAGCCTACGGCATCTTTATGTAGAGCAGCAGTTCTTTTTTTCAGATCCTCAGAGAGTTCTTTGCCATGAGGTGCCATGTTGAACTTCCAGTGACCAGTATGAAAGAGTGAGAGCGATAACACCAAATTTAACACACCTGCTCCCCATTCACACCTGAGACCTTGTAACACTACTGAGTCACATGACACTGGGGAGAGAAAATGGCTAATTGGGCCCAATTTGGACATTTTTACTTAGGGATGTACTCACTTTTGTGGCCAGCGGTTTAGACATTAATGGCTGTGTGTTGAATTATTTTGAGGGGACAGCAAATTTACACTGTTATACAAGCTGTACACTCACTACTTTACATTGTAGCAAAGTGTAATTTTTTCAGTGTTGTCACATGAAAAGATATAATAAAATATTTACAAAAATGTGAGGGGTGTACTCACTTCTGTGAGATACTGTGTACATATATATGTATATACACACACACACACATAGAGGACTTGACAATAATTTTTTGCTCATTAGCTTTTCCCTGGCCACAATTTAGCATCGATAATATGGGGAAAAACTGCCATATAGATATTTTTAGTATTATCTCATAATTTGGCAGCAGGTACATTAGGTTGCTGTCACTTTAAGACCTGACGCACGGATCCGTTATACTGTTACACATGCGTTTTCTTTCAACTGTTTACGTTCACTTTAAATATTATTGACTGTGTTTACATGTATACTTGCCAAGACCAGCATTTTGACATTGTTTTGTGTAATTGACTGTTTTAAGTGCGATAAGCAGCGGAAAAAAAACTCAATTTAGTACTGAGAGGCGGCTTTATGTCTGCGCACTTTGGGTATGAGCACAAAATCTGCGGAAATTACTAAAATTATCCCTAAAAATCCCATGCCAAAATTCAAGCCCTGTAACACCAACAATATTCATCCGGAGCAAATGAAACAAGTGAGTGAGGGGAGGCGGGTTTATATGTCAACTCACTGTCGAAGAGTTGAGAGAGCGAGAAAGCGTAGCTGGTATCGTGTATCTATTCTGCGGAAAATGAGTATTGGAAGCGTTTCAGATATTTCAGTATTATGCACTTAGTTCATTATTTCAGATGCCTTTTAAAAAGACTACAATTGAAAAAATTATATATAAAATTCAACCCGCCGAAGTGCCTACTAGGAGTGACTGCATTACACACCACTGCTGAAATCCACATGCATTTGTCAGTGTCATGCCCTGTATATATATACACTGTATATATATATATATATATATATATATATATGTATATGTGTATATATATAAAAACAGAAATACATTGTTAATGTACTTTTAAATGTTATATACAGTAAATATATAAAGCAAACAAAGTGATAAAATAAATTTAGTGGAAATGGGGTCAGTGGATCTAACTTTGTCCTCTTTAAATAAATTCTGTACATTTTGGCCTGTTCATTAATTGAGAGTTTCATTCTGTTTTTGTCTTCTCATCATAGAGCTGTCAATCATTCATCAACGCCCCAAGAAAACACCTGAGTAGGTGGAGCATGGCCAGTGGGAGTGGCTGGCGTTACTATGCCTAAAGGCACGTGGCGATGGTGTCCATGGAGACAGATGGCAGCTTCACTGAGGGCCACGGTCTGTCCCTCTTACAGGCAGAAGATAGCGTGGGGGCCGGACTCGCACAGCAGGAGGGGACGTGGCTGGGCTTCCGGGCTACAGTGAGTGCTGTGCTGCTGCTGGAGCTGCTCCTGGGGGTGGGCGGTAATCTGACCGTGCTGGTGTTATACTGTGGTCACTGCAGCCTGTTGGAGTCCGTCAGCCATGCCGTCACGCTCAGCCTGCACACCCTTGACCTGCTGCTCTGTCTCCTCTGCCTGCCGATCACTGCCACGCTCCTCATACTGGGCGGAGCCTCGGTTCCTCACCACGCCCTCCTCTGCTGTCTTCACGAATCAGCAGCCAGCTTCGCTAGCGTAGGCACCGCGCTTAACCTGCTGCTCATCAGCTTAGATCGCTATGACATCAGCGTCCGGCCAGCCAATCGCCTGCTGACGCCTCGAAGGGCAACCGTTTTGCTTGTTGCAGTGTGGGCGGTTTCCTTAGCCATGCCACTCCTACCATTCGTTGAGGCGGGGTTTGTGTCAGGCAAAGGCGAGGGGCTGTTTGTGCACTCCAATAGCACTGTGCTTTGTTCAGAGTGGGGAGGAACTCTACAAGCTCATCTGTTACTACAGGTTCCTGTGTTCCTGTGCTCTCTCGCTGTGATGCTGTTTACATACTCCCGAATTCTTCAGGCACTGCGCATCCGCATCGGACGCCCGCCCAGGTCCCATCGAGACAGCAAACGACCTGGTCCTGGACATCGCCTCTGGTTACGCTGTAAAAGGTCAATGAGGTCGCCGGATCACATTACGAGAAACACACCCACTTCCCCCCCGCCACTTTCAACCGGACCGCTTATCACCTCAGATGCAGTTACCACAGTAACCATCAACACTGAGACGAACACTCCCTCGCTCACCACGCCCCTTAGCCCCACCCCCACTGTGTCTGTGATAACTTCTCCTTTAAGCCCCACCCCCACTGCATCCATGGCAACCACACCTTTGAGTCCCGCCACATCTGTGTCTGTCATAACAAGCCCCCACAATCCCACACCTGCTACATCATCAGTGAACACACCTTTGAGTCCTATGCCCACTGTGTCTACAGTTACCACTCAGCTAAGTCCCGCCCCCGTCCAGGGTCCGCCTAGCATGGGTGTGGGTGCGTCAGTGTCGGCCATTTTGGCTCTGCGTCGAGCGGTTCGGCGCCACCGAGATCGACGGGAACGTCAAAGGCGAGTCTTTCGCATGTCCGTCATCATCATCCTCTCGTTTCTGCTATGTTGGGCGCCTCTCTCCATCATGCCCCTTCTCATGCTGGCCATCGGGCCATCTGATTGGCTAGAACGGCTGAGAATCTGCTTTCTGGTGCTCGCTTATTGGACGGTAGTGCTACATCCGCTGCTGTACGCTTTCACGCGCCAAAAACTGCGCAAAGTTCTGCATACCCGTCTGCGCAGGCTGCGGCCGCAAAACACGCAGACTCGTATTCGCACTAATACCAGGATCCACCGCAAGCACGGGGCAAATTGCAGCGATGCTCCTGACCGCTGCCTGACAGAGGCTGTTAGAGAGTGAGTGTTTGTGTGTATGTGGTTTATAACTAGGCTCACACGGAATCTGAATGCGTATTCCCTTGTGTACATGATCAGCCATCCATTTATTAAATATTTGGGATAATTTAATTATGCTTTTAGCTGCTAATATGATTATTTTCAGCTCCATTTAACATATTTCACCACGTTTAAATTCAAGGCCAAAACCATGTTTTGGATATTGGGGGACCAAATATTAATATTGGGGGGGACACATTTTTTTGTGTGTTTGAGGGTTGGTCTTTATATTTAAAGGAATTAAATAAAGTATTTAAAGAGATTTAAGGGAACAAAGAAAAGAAAGAAGTTTATTGTAAAGTAATCAATTTAAACAATTTACAGAATATGCACACATTCACTCTTAAGGCCCAGGTATACTTTATTTTCCACATAACGCTCCATCTCACGCACAGTTAAAAGTATACTCTTTTGACCGTGAACGTGGACAGACGCGTACGACTTAGTGGACCATATTCTTTTCAAGCACTCAAATCATGAAAATGAAGACTACGCAGACACAAAAATCGGGCTACATGCAGACAGTGTGACATCAGGGGACTGTGCTGATGAACGAAATTATGTCAGGATTTAGAATAGGGGGAACGTCAACAAGCGAAGTATACTTTCAGTTTTCTGCCTAATCGTATGCCGAATATGGTTAATGTTTCTGTTCTCATCACATTCAGTTATGAATTACATAAATCAAGTAAATGATAGCCTATATATTCAATTTAAAAAAGTGAAATTAACAATTCTATCCTAAAACAGTCAAATATTAAATTTTTATAACTACTTACGTCTTATCTTGCACTTTCACCCTTAAAGGAACACTCCACTTTTTTTGAAAAAAGGCTCATTTTCCAACTCCCCTAGAGTTAAACAGTTGAGTTTTACCGTTTTCGAATCCATTCAGCTGATCTCCGGATCTGGCGGAACCACTTTTAGCATACCTTAGTATAGTTCATTGAATCTGATTAGACCGTTAGCATCTCGCACAAAAATGACCAAAGAGTTTCGATATTTTTCCTATATAAAACTTGACTCTTCTGTAGTTACATCATGTACCAAGACCAACGGAAAATGAAAAGTTGCGATTTTCTAGGCCGATATGACTAGGAACTATACTCTCATTCCCGCGTAATAATCAAAGAACTTTGCTGCCGTACCATGGGTGCAGCAGGCGCAATGATATTACGCAGTGCCTGTGACCCCCTGCTTGCACAGGGAGCGTGCCTTGCAACCATGGAGACATTTGTGAGAGACGCTGCATAATATAATTGCGCCTGCTGCACCCATGGTACGGCAGCAAAGTTCCTTGATTATTACGCCGGAATGAGAGTATAGTTCGTAGCCATATCGGCCTAGAAAATCGCAACTTTTCATTTTCCTTCGGTCTTAGTACACGATGTAACTACAGAAGAGTCAAGTTTTAAATAGGAAAAATATCGAAACTCTTTGGTCATTTTTGAGCGAGATGCTAACGGTCTAATCAGATTCAATGAACTATGCTAAGCTATGCTAAAAGTGGTACTGCCAGACCCGGAGATCGGCTGAATGGATTCGAAAACGGTAATACTCAACTGTTTAACTCTAGGGGAGTTGGAAAATGAGCCTATTTTCAAAAAAAGTGGAGTGTTCCTTTAAAACTGAAGAATCGAGCTAGAATTCGCACTCGTCTTCTGTGAAGTTTCTTTGATTAAAAAAAGATTTTTAAAACTTTTATCGTACTAACAAAAAACAGAGGGGTGCACAATGGATTAAGAATATCAAATATTGGGGGGACAATTTGGCCATGTCTTATTTTTTTTTTTTTGGTGGTCTATGGTGGTTACAGGCCTGTTTAAATGCATTCTTCAGATTTTCCCCACATAAGAAAAAAAAAAGAAAGTCAGAAGATTCCGCCTGGGCCTATTTATGACTGTAGGTAAAAGGTGTATGCACTGTGCAGGAACCCATTAATGTGTTAGATGTGTTAGATGATATGTGTGACTTGCTCACCTCTATAAAGGAAATTAAAAAAACCTTGGTAGGTCTCTATTGTCCACGAGTGTGTAGTATCATTGGCAACTAATCAGCACAGGGTTTCAAAAGCACACTGAACTCTGAGGTCAACAGGGCACTGTCTAATTAACCAGTAGAGCACAAATATTCCCATGGTGCTAGGGGAAAGGGTAAGACTGAGAGTAACCTACAGGTGTGAGTCTGCAAGAGGCCATGTGCAATAAATTCCAAATCCAGGTTATGCATCGCATGATTTCCATACAAATTAATACCAATTTATTGCATTCATTGTGTGGTGTGAAAAGTAACCGTCTATCCACCAGTACACATACATTTGCACATATTTTACAGTGTGCTTCTCACTGATAGTCTAGAGGGCAATAGATTTATCATTGTGTTTATTAATGTATATGATCAGGGATGTAAATAGTCACTAATATTTCTATGGTTTGAAACTGCAGCCAATTTGAATTCTGCTCTACCAAGGGCATGCATACTGGTTTGATCAGTCTCTGAAAATATTGACAAAACAACTTTTACAAATTCTAAATTAATTTATGTGTCCCGTATATGTATATCTTGTCAGTGCTGTACATTATTTCAGTTTGAGATGGTTATTGTATTACTTTACAATAGAGGAGCAATAAGTCTGAATTACAGTAATAAAAAGATTCAGCCTCTTTGCTTGTTTGCTTTGTTTCCTACCTCAGCTGTCTTAATTCATATTAAAGAAGTATTACATTTATACAACAGTTAAATCATATACTGCAGTTAAGTAACTTGCAATTTATGTTTGAATTTTTTTCTCTGCCAATGAATATTGTTTCAAGCAGACGGGCTTGTCAAAGCTAAAACGTGTCGGTGTCGCCAAGCAAAAGCTGATCTGGAATACAGTTTAGGAGTGGTGCGGTTCTGTAATCACTCTGTTCTGACTCCACTCCAGGTTTTCCTGCTCTAACCCAGAGAAATTTGTGTTTTTTAGGCCAGAGTGAAGACGAAAAAACGAATCTGTATATTTCAATTCTTCCTTATTAAAAAAGTTTGCTGTTCTGAATGAATAATAACACTACTCTGAGTCACTCACTCTGATTGTTAATTGGTGTATGGTAGCGTCTTCTCATTACCTGAATGAATTTATTAAGAAGTGCAGTCTGCTTTAATATATACAATTAGTCCATGCTGAGAAAGGTTGACTGACTTTATCCCAGTTGATAAAAGTCAAACAGGCAATTAAGAACCTCCTGTGTCTCTGTCAGCATTTGCAGCTTCACACAGAAGATCAAATGCCATTTGAGGGATACTCAATAAAGTACCTGTTCAATCAGTGAAATGGTAGCCTTTCAAACTCTCTTTCTACCTGATTCAGAGACCTTAAATGTTATTAATCTTTAAAGACTTTGGTTGTGGTTCAGCCAACATGTGTGCAGTGAATGGGAGACATTCGTTCCTCATTATCGCTGATAGAAGCTGCACTCCACTTGTGAAGTCTGATCGTATTAACACTTATTAATGTTTGATGACACATACTGACATTTGCAGGAGTCTTATAATTGGAGGGCCGATATTGGTGACGGGGTCTTGTACACAGACACGGATGCCTCTCTTAATGGACATGTAAAGAACTCTGACCTCACTGGTTAATGAGGGTCAGTAAGCATCTGGCTTCAACTTTTTCCTTAATTTCATTATTTAATTACAATCTATTTCGCATCACGCCACCACCACACATATGAAATTGTAATGTGTGTTTTTATAATATTTATTTACTGGACATATTGTGTGATTTGCTATTATCTAAAAATTACAGTGTGTAAGGTTTACAGAAAATATTGTGGTTGTACCATAATGCTGGGGTACAGTGAGGTTCTGAATGATTACCATATTCATGTATGTACAGTATTTACACCATCGTTCAAAAGTTTAGGGTTGGTAATATTTTTCTCTTATACTCAACAAGGCTACATTTATTTAAAATGAAATATTATTACAATTTAAAATAACTGTTTTCTATTTTAATATATTCAAATCGTATTAATTTATTCCTGTGGTAAAGCCAATACTCCAGTCTTCAGTGTCACATGATCCATCAGAAATCATTCTAATGTGCTGATTTTGTGCTCAAGAAATATTAATACACACATTAACTAACGTTAACAAATGAGACCTTATTGTTACCAAAATTACTGACCCCAAACTTTTGTATGTGTAGTGTACATTGTACCCCAAGATACTTTACAAATACCATAGTATTTAGTTTTATTTATTAATTTTTGCTAATGCCATACATAGGCCTACTATAGGCACAAATGTATTAAGTAAATTGCTAGTATAGCCACAGCTATTTTATTTTATTAACCACATGTAGGCCTATTAGTATTCAGTTAAATATGAGTATGCACACGCGTATGTACACACGCTGTTTTGAGGCCATTATTATGGGTGTATTCAAATTACCTGTTTGGAATTGCTCATTTATTTGTTGATGAGGTAATGTACATAATCAAATTTACAAATTACATGTTTAATTGTTTAATCAGCATCTCCCTCCTTCCTTCTGTCTGACACGCTCCCTCTTTTTATTTTGAAAATTCAAGTATGCTGATTAGTATGGATGCCTTCTGTTTGTGTTCCTTCACGAGCAAGGAGAGAAAGAGAGAAAAACAGAAAGAGAGAGGGTGGGTAATATTTTTGTTACTTAACATAAAATACTGCCATGTATTCATTAAAATCTCCTTCTCGCTCCCTCTCTCACTCACACATGCATCTTTTTAATCTCATATGTTCCACTCACTGTCATCATCTTTCTTCTTTTTATCACTGAATGTGCCTTGCTTTCTCTCCCTTCTCTCCCTGTCCTTACTCCTCTCTTCTCCAGACTTGCATAAGAACAAAAAAGATCTGCCTGTGCAAGGGGAAAGTCACCTTGAAGGAGAGAGAGAGAGAGAGAGAGAGAGAGAGAGAGAGAGAGAGAGAGAGAGAAATATTCGTGTGGGTGGAATAACTAGCAGAGGGATGAATCCCATGTTGACTGAATCAGACACTAAGTATAAATTCCCGTGTGTGTTGCTTATAGAATCAGTTTTCTTCTAGGTTTCCTTGTTCATAATGGCTTAATTTTATCACATTAACCCTTTCAAAAAAAGCTTATTCTTGTGCGAATACGTTATCAACAAAAAAGCAAAATGACATTCAACTATATTTCAATCAATCATAGTTCTTTCAATCATCAACCTTCGGTCATTATTCGGGTGTTTGCTGTATTAAAGCAAAAATTAATACGAGTCTCATATTTCTATCAAACAAATTATGTAAAATGCTTAACATGAATTTTGTTAACCCCCATAATCAGAATACAAGTCCATTTTCTGAAGACTCTGAACACACACGTAAAAACACTCCTGTATCATCGGCCGAAATAGCTCAGTTGGGAGAGCGTTAGACTGAAGATCTAAAGGTCCCTGGTTCGATCCCGGGTTTCGGCAGTTTTTTCCCGCCTCACAATACCGGCAACAGCTTTACCTTTTATCCAGGGTTGCAAAACTCTGTTCCCGTAGGGCCACAGCCCTGCAGAGTTTAATTCCAAAAAGCTTATAAGACTCGATAAGCCTGAAAGACATGATTAGCTGCATTTAATTAGGGTTGAAGCTAAAGTCTACCCGCTCTGGTTATGTAGCGTGGAGTACATATTACGGCCTGATGATGTCGCTGTAGTATCAGTTCATTCTTAATCGCCTCTGCTATTTTTCTCTAATAGCGCCAGAGGGCGATGTTTTTCAACAATTCAGTAGTCTTACCTTTTGGAAAACGCTAGAGACCATGCAACTTGCTGACTGACCAGAAAAGAATGGAAGTCACTGGACTGCTGAATGACTTTACGGTACAGTACCTAACGGCTTGAACCCAGTGTACCTGTTTTGATATAGGCTGTACAGCTCAACTGACCGAAGTCCTCTTTGTGCTTCACATGCTCCTAAATGCTTGGCCTGTTACGTAGGTATCATAACATATCCTATCCTTCTGAGACCTAGGAATAGACATTTGGCCTCTAAAGAAGACATTATTTTTTAGCGAATGTCTCCGACAACATACATGTCACAGTTTTAAATCTGGATGTCCTGTAAAGAGCACATTCAGGGCTTTGCAGAGATAACAAATGTTTGGAGGTGTAACCATGACAACTCCCTCTTCTTGGTCTTTAAAAATGACTGAATGATCCAATTTAGCACTCTTATGGAAATAAAATGTTCAATATATAAAATATTCAACAATGTCTTTTTTTCTGTTTGTTTCTTATGCCCCAAACAGTGTAATGATCTAAAGAAAATAAAAAATAAAACCAAAAAACTTTTTTTCTAGTTCTCAGGAGGCTATAATAGGATAAAAGTTACAGTGTATTTCTTGATACCTCAGGATTTTAACGCAAATTGGTAATAATCTGGGTATGTTTTTATTTATTTATTATTTATTTAACTTAAGAGTTCAGATCCAGTATTTGTAGTGTGTCAGTAGAATTGACGCACTAATGTCAATAGTACACACAAATACACAGAAACACATTTAGCAACTGGTATTACATAACTAAAGACTGGCATGCAGACAAATCCCAAAACTACTGCTTCATCTCCACAGATTCTCTCACACACATACCAAATATACAGAAACATCTTCTGTTGTTCATGCTAAATCAATCATCATATTCTTTGTCAGTCAAGTTCTTGTGTTTTACGTTCTGTACTATATGTCTTTGCGGCTGCTTATTGAAGCTGCTCCCTAATTTATTTTTACTAATAATCTCTGGAGGACACTGAACCCCATGAACCATAAATTTGACACGTGAGTCTGGTATACTAACAGGTTTCTACTCTTTAATGTCCTGTCTTTAGCTGTAGCATTTGGCATGTATATAAAACACATAGGTGTAATTTTTTTGGATGTTAGAAGAATGCAGGTGACAATTAAATTAAATATATTGCTGGTTATCAGTTATCACTCAGTTTGCTTTGGACAGTATGTTCCAGGAGAACTGCCTTCATCATAAAATGTCTCCAGTTTCATTGTCCAGTCCCTCACTGGCTTCTCATTAAAAGCTTTATGGTTCTTTATGACCCTTGGATATCTTGCAGTGGTGGCATAAACGTAGTTGTAAAGATCAGTGCCTAGCAAATAGTTCTGACACACATGGAGCTGCCTCGTTTTTATGGTGTAGGGTTTGTGGGATATTCTAATGCAGAAATTTGTAGTATATTTGGTCCAATTATGTTGATACTGTTAACTGTGGTGGTAAAGCTTTAAAACGTACACCAAATCAGTTGGATAAACTTTCATCATAATCAGAATTAGAAATTAGAAAGAGCTTTATTGCCAAGTATGTTTACAGACACACACACACACACACACACAAGGAATTTGTCTTGGTGACATGAAACTGCTTGACTCAGATGTATGGACTACTTGTTATAAAACCCACACAAAATTATTAAAGGTGTGCCAAATGATGTCCAGCTAGAAACCATGGAAACACCAAAGACGCTTTAATATATTATGTGTTTTATTAGACAGGTGAGCAACTGTTTTGATAGATTCATTTACAGATAACTAATCATGTTATATAGCTCAACACAGTAAGTCTTATTGTTTAAATCTTGTTTTCTTGATTTACCGTGAGTACCATGTTTTACCATGCCTAATATCGATCTAGCTTACTGCAGTGTGCAACAAGTGTCTCATAGTAGCCCCTGAGCGTACGCACAGATTAGCACTACAACAGCTTTCAACACACAAATGTATCTAATATTCTAAAACAGCGTTGTGTCACCCCACATACGTATGACCGGAAGAAGTGGAAGTGGTCGTCTGCAGCATAATAAAAGCTCCACTACTCTCCAGCCATGTGTCGTGCTTGTCTCTCATTAGCAATCATTCCAGCGTCCTCGTTCAGCTCGCACAGCCCTCGGCCCTGCTCTGCTTCATACTACGGTAACGTTAATAATCTCATCCATGAGCATGATTTCTGCCCGAGTCCTGTTCGTTTCTTTTCCACCGGCTGTAGGCGTAAAGACAACACCTTCCATGATTCCGCAAAATCAAGGCATCATCAAGCTACGCCTTTGTTTTGAATAGGCGACCTCTAGCGACGAAAAATGACATATTGTGCCTTTAACAATAAAAACATGGGATAGTGGAGCTCTTCAGTTACCTTCCTAGTCAGCCCACTTTTTTATGTTATGAATTAGATCTTGAACTGTAAAGCTGTCAATATAGTGTGAATATTCAGTGAGTGTTTTGTGGTATTATATTTAGTCAGACTCTCCTTTTCCCTTTGTATCTGCTTATTTTTGTTTCAGTGCAGTTATTGTCAGAAAGCAAACAGAAACACACCTCAGTATGTGGTATGCAACTTTATCTATAAGGATATCCTGTTTTTTTATTGTGCTTGTCTTACCTGGTAATATTATATGTTATATACTAATTTAAGAACAATATCAAACTCAATAAGGAAAACATTTATCTTCCTTTAACAGAAATGCTGGTCATTTCCATCTGCTTTATTGCACTCGAGCAGTATATTCTGCGAGTGTGTTTACTTGTTCTGTAAACATTACACTCAGATACAGAGAATAAAAATCACACAGCGTCAATAAATTGTTATTTGTAACTGAAACCGCACCCCACCTGCTTAGTGCTCTGGCCTTCCTTGATGTTATTGTTTTCCTGGTTTACAAATTCCAGGAAGTTTCTGTTTATTGTTTTTCCTCCATCTCAAAATTAACAACAATATTCGGGCCTCAAAGAGTCAGCAGGGAGCTGGAAATTGGTTAAAGGTCAAGATTATTCCCCCTTTCCCTCTAGCCTCACTGTGATTTGTATTAGTTGTCAGTAGTGTTAAGAGTTATGATTTTGTCTGGATGTGGGTTTTAGTTTTTAGACAAGGTTACAGTAATTGTGATAATTACCTGAACCATGTACACCATTACATAAAATTCAAAGAATCACATGGCCCCAAAAGGCTACTTAGCTGCTAGCAATCTTTTTTTTTTTCTTTTTTCTTTTTTTTTTACTACTAGCTGATGTTATCTAGCTTGTATCTAATCTGTTTTTCAGTAGCCAGCACTGTAATTTAAGAAGCAGAGAGTCCTTACAAACCAAAATTTTGTTGACAACTCAGACCTGTTTTGCAGGGTGGAAAGCATGACAGAGATGCTTTCAGACAGCACACGAATAATAACATGTGAGAAAGATGCTGACAGGACTATGAGACAGACATAAAGGTTGTTCTTTAGTCTTGCAGAAGCGTCTTGTAATGACAGTCCTGTCCTGTGGTAAAATCATCTATTAGTCTCTCAGTGATTGGAATTGCTTCTATGTGAATCACATGGTCACATTTCACACATTTTTGATTCCAAAATCAAAACAAAAAAATAATAATAATTTGCATAATTACACTTTTTGCATTGTGACTTAATTTTCATGAAAATGAATCAAATTTTTACCCCAAAATTCTCATCAGTTTAATGGAAAAAAAAAAACAAAAAAAAAACCTTCACTACTGTAATACAATAATGAAAATCATCCATAATAATGGTTGTAAAAGTATATATTATTGTCTTCCAAAATCCCATTTTTTTATTTGGGGGTACTTTACAATTTTTTCACTTACAGTATCATATGTATGTATCACACACACAAATACAGATGTACCACCTTTAAATATAAACATAAAGTTAGTGTTCTGTCCTTGTGTGATCAGTGTGATTTAATGCACATCAAGGTCACCTGTCACCCTGCTTCTTTATATTTCGTGTTTGTGAGCATGTGCAAGTCCTCTTTTATGTGATGTCCTGTCTGAAGTATAATGGCTTCACTGGCAGTGATCCAGATTGACTGTAGGGGCCATCTGTCTTAACATGCTCTACATACAACTAAACAAATGTTTTCAGCACTGATAGCTGAACTAAGAATAGCAGGATTTGGCAAATTACCATAGCAACTGCCATAGCTGAGGACCCTGATTCAAATGAATAAAGGCTATACCTTTGTGTACAGATTTTAGCTGTTGTCTTTGCATAGACACTGCCTCAGGAAATGCTGGTTACAGAAGGAATAGTGTTTGTTTTCATCCTGTTTTTCTCCTCTAGCTCTTATTGCATCTGGTTGCCTTTCAAGGGATCCTGAAAGGCAACTCGCACGTGTTTGGCACTGAGAGAGAGAGATGTGCTCTGAGATTTGGACTCTTTCAGTTTTGTACACGAGACCATTTAAAGTAAATCTCTGTGGGGTGCCACTCTCAAACAAATATATAGAAGAATAAACGTCTAACATTTGCAAACTATTTTTTTATACAAAGATAGACTGTCAGTGTAAAGGGGTGGCCATGAAAACATTTCAGGAATACTTTTTCCAACAATTAAAATTCTGTTGTTATTTACTCATGCCTTTCAAAACCCATCAGAAAACTCGATTATACAGCACACAAGTGGCATGCATTACTGTTATGTTGCATGTACAAAAATCAGCAGCCTAAAGAAAAACTAAATAATATATTAGTTTTTAGACGCTAGCCTAGGAAAAAAAAACGTTTTGGTGGACACATGGCTTAAGACATAATGCACGGACCCAATATACAGTTACACATGTGTTTTCTTTCTCAACTGTTTATGTTCACTTAAGACATAACTGACTGTATTTACAAGGATATTTTGACATATATTTGTGTGTATTTGTCCATTCAAGCACAAGAAGAAAGAAAACTCAGTTAATTATTTGTGCACTAAATGAGAGGCTCTGGATGTGCCCAGCATAGAAAACAGTGTGCGAGTGTTGAATTGAGTTATTTTTTGTGTCTTAAGCTGCGGTCGCAATAGACTTTGAACGTGCAAAATTTCTTTGGATGCTGTAACGGTCATAATATGACGTCACGGTCCACAGCGTCTTTTTATAAACATGAATTCAACATATAACTTATAGTAATACATTCAAAATGTAAAAATATACAACATACTCGACTTTACTGCAAAAATATCATTCTTTTAATTCAGCCAAGAGGTCATGCCATGATGAATTGATCGTCTACTGGTCGCACGTCTTCACGTGATGCGAATTCGCAGGCCAGAGTTCACCAAACTTGAACTTTGGAACGCAGCGAAATGCGAAACTTTTCGCACGAGCTTGCGTTTCCGGTCTGACGCATTCGCATGCATTTGAATGGAAGTCAATGGAACGAAAAGTGCAGTGTGACCCCCCTTTATTGTGCTTGAATGGTTTAAAACCACATTAAAATGCACACACAGGAATCGATAAGTGGGATCAAATTTTGATTTTATAACAAGGATTCCTGACCTTTAGTGTCCAATTCCAGAATTGAAATCGATATTTCTAAACCTAAACCTAAACCTAAACCTAATTATTCCCCATTAAACGGAAGTGAGCAGTTCGAACGTTTTTGCATTTCATGGAAGAAAGAAAGACAACTTCAGGGTGAATGAGTAAATGATGACTGATTTTTTTTTTTTAATTTTCAATGATCTATCCTTTTAAAGGTGAAGTGTGCAACTTCTGTCACTATAGTGACACAAAACAAATTGAACGCTGCCTCCATTTTCCATTGGTTGACCAAATAGTTAGTCCCACTCTATCTTTGAATGGCTTACATATAGTGTTGTCTGCATATTAAACTGGCATTTAGGAAACATTTAAACATCAAAAACATTATAGCCTACACTTTACCTTTAGGAATGTGTTAAAGGAATCTTGTTTTTTTTAAATGCTCCCAGAAATAGCCGAAATATATCTCAAACACTTAACAGGCACTGAGAGAAATCCTGTTACCCTATATTTAGCTTTCCCTGAAGATTCCCTGAAGGCAGCCAAACTCAATTTATTATAATGCTGTTCACTGAGCTGCATGCATAAAACCACAGCGAGGTGGCGAAAGCTCAGCATCACTCTTTTTAATTCTGCTCTCAGGCAATAATGAGAACAACACTGGATGCCAGGCAGGACTGGCATAAACTGCCAAAAAAGAGGGTAGTTTCCGGTAGTTCTCACATTAAAGACTTTTTAATCCCTTTTCCTGACAGTGTTGAATGAGTCAGCTGTTACGGAAAAACATCCAACTAAATTGACAGTCTTTTTATCCGATTAGTTCCACCTTTTCAATTGAAACAAACTAAAGCCTGTTGATAGATGTCACAGCCCTCACACAAGCACAGACATTACGGAAAAGGTTTGTTTGTACGTATGCTTGATGGATCATCGAGCCGTTTACCAGAATTAAAGTAAGCCAAGTATGTTTCGAAAAAGTGGTCTTACTTTCTGACATCAAACCTAGATACAACAAAGCAACAACAAAAAAAAAACATTTTATATAAGAAAAAATATTTTTTGTAGTCAAAACAGTGATAGTAATGTAACATTTAAATTGATACAAAAATTAATACAAATTGCTACAAAAAGTGCCAAAAAATGCCATGCAGGGACTGTTCAAATAAAACTGTTAATCATTATTTTCATTGAAAGGAACCATCTGCATGAATCAGTGTGCTATAACGAATCATCTTATATGAGAGACGGCATAGAGCTTTAACTGTAACTGAGCTTTAACTTAAACTGATTATTAACTGTACATCTGTGAGAACAATGCTGCATAACATTAAATTTAGTATTCACTATTTTAATTTTACTTTAGTTTCCAATTTAACAAACAAGGAGATTACTACTGTCCATGTGATCTTATATGTCTACTATTTAAAATATAGTATATAGCACAAATAATACAGCTAATAATAACAGGTCTCTCTCAGGTCTGTCTGGTCTTGTTGGTTATACTCCAGTAATGTGATGCTTTGGGCTAGATTTATAGTGCTTATATTAGAGAGAGCAGTAGATGATACAGATCGACTGTCAGTGGTCTGACCTGACCCATGTGTGAGTTTGCCAGAACGTCTGACTCTGCACGTGTCACGAAAACAATGTCAAGTTTGTTTGCAGATAACTCTGGTCTCTGCCTGAGTCTGAATGTAGAGAGATGTTCTACTGTATAAGTGTTGTTCTCCATGAGCTGACACTGTCCTGTGTCTGTTAGAGGTTGTTCACATGACTTTTAAAATGTGGTACATGTTAGACACTCCTAAACTGACCTATTTAGAATGGTATTTCCTGGTATTTAATGCAAATGTAGACTGGTATTTAATTTTATATATATATATATATATATATATATAATAATTTATATATATATATATATATATATATATAAAATAAAAAATGGATAAATATGGACTATGTATATATATTTGCCCTTTTTTATGTAATACTTCCTATAGTGTGCAATACCTAAATTACTATTCACACCAACAATGCAATTATGGTAAATGTTTAATTGCAAGTTATTTGATATGTACTAGTATTATTGTACATATAATAGTGGCTGATTTGTAATTTAAAATTCATATTCAGCATGATTTTTATCGTTCACACTCTAAAAAACAGATCTGTGTCACTGCTTTCAGATGCGTCATGAACATAGCCTTAGAGTCTTTTGTAAAGTCAATATTAGGTCTTGTATTTCAGAAAAAATGACTTTACAAACCACCACTTCTTATTTTTCATAGATTATGTTACTGGAATGCAATTGTTGTCATGGAGATGGCTGATTCCCTACAGCAAATAGAGTATCAGGTGGTTTCCTTTTTAGCTTAGCGTAATGTGTGAAGAATGTTTGTGCGTCTTGGAGTCTGTGGACTTTCCACGGGATGTCTGCATGACAGGCTCTTTGGCTGGTTAATTTTAGGTTATATAGTGCTCTCCATTATTTCAGAGTCTTGGTTCACAGTAAATGATGCTTCTTTCGAACTCGCTGTGAGTTTAACATGCATTTTTCACTTGGTTCACTTTATTTACACATTCACATAATTTCCTACATTTCATTAGCTCACGCTCTTCAGGAACAATCACATAATATGACAGAGCTTGTGTTTTAAAGGGGGTGGTTGATTATGATTTCACTTTTTTAACTTTAGTTAATGTCTGATGTTGCTGTTAGAGCATAAACAATATCTGCAAAGTTACGACGCTCAAAGTTTAATCCAAAGGGAGATATTTTCTTTTAAAGAATTCTCTTTTTAAGTACTACAACAAACGGCTGGTAGGGACTACAACAAGCTGCTTCCCGGGTTAGTGAGATCACTAACCCTAAAATTTACATAAACCCTGCCCCTGAGAACACACAACAAAGGGGGCGAGGTCATGTTGGACCACTTTAGAAAAAAAGGAAGAGTTGTTGTAGTAGAGTGTTGTTGTCATGCCGTCATTTTACCCCAGGCTGCTTCACAAACGAGGGTCAATTCAATGCCAGATTTGCACAAAAGATTAACATGACGGCACATGCTAGTCAATGAGTTGAATCAACTCCACAGCAACTACATAAATTTATCCACTAACCGTTCAGAAACGTCCAGATGCATTCTATAAGTTTGAACTTCTTCCTGAGTCCATCAGTGTCCGACTCCGGTGTACACTCTAATGTAAGGCTGAACGCCGTTACTGACAATTGTCATTTTGACTGCGTGAGATTCTCCGGCTTTGTTGTTGTTGAGTAACCAAAGCATGAGCTGTTAAAGCTCCGCCCTCTTCTGGAAAGCTGCCGGGAGTAGCAGCTCATTTGCATTTAATGGGACACACAAAAAGGTGTGTTTTTGCTCACACCCAAATAGGGGCAAATTTGACAAGCTATAATAAATGATCTGTGAGGTATTATCCTTTTCTATGGAAAAATAGTCCAATTTAACCATGTATTAGGGACTTTTTCCTTCTAGAGATCTGATTCATCCTGTTCAATGCAGGATAAATCATCAATAGTTTTGGTCTGAAAGATTTCAAACTTTTAAATGTGCAAGCATTACTTTTATGTACTAGCAAAATGTAAAATAAGCTGCTTATTTCTGTAAGTATATTATTATCGACGATGGATCCAGACTCGGAGGACATTTATGGAGTGTGTCATCTGATCTTTCTACACTGTGAACCTATTATGTAGGGAGAGGAGACCCATTAGCTAGAGTTTCCCTGACCCAAGTGTGTGCTTTTGAGTGTGTGTGTTTGCATGCATGGTTATATAAGTCTCTCGGCAGCTCTACTCCACTGTCATGACAAATATGCTGATGGAGATCAGCAGCTTCATTACACATATAGCACCCCACATCTCCATACATCTTAATTGCTGATGTGTGTGCTTCTGCGTGCATTGGAAAGTGTTGGCTGAGGGTCTTCTCACGTCTCATTTGATTCTGATTCTCATGCAGGAATTAGATCCATTAACCTTTGAGGAACGTCATCCTGTTTCAGCTACCATTTCCAGTTCCTCCACACACACATACACTCACTTATACACACTTAGTTCACACAGATGGTCTATGGGGAGACTTGAATGATGCCAGACAGAATAGTGAGGACTATTAGACCCCTGGTCTGACACAACAACATGCACTCAGTTACACAATCTGCGTTCAGAGCTGTAATAGCAAATCTAATCACTTTTTTTTCCTTCTGATATTTTTAGAAGCGATTTGAATGGTCTCCTAGAATTGATCTACTTTTATTAAAGAAACTGCAGGTTTCTGTGCCCTGCATTAACTGTGATTTGTTTGTGATGACTGGGGAGAATCTGTCTGATGTGCTCCAGTGAAAACTACTGTAATTTGTATTTTGTTAGCACACCAGAAGTTAATGATTAATGATTAATCACTTTTAAGTTATTGTTGTTGCTGAGCCCTAACCACAGTAACGGGAATGTGGCAGTATACAGATGCATTTATTTATAATATATATATATAAGTTATATATATATAACTTAATATTATAGATGCACTTATATCAAAAACTTGATATAATCCGATGTTACAGTATGTTATGGCTATTAATCGATTTTCTCAAAAAAAGTTTGTCTAAATAAATTACAAATAAAACACTAAAATAAATCATTTTAAATACTACAAATGAATTTAGGCATCACAACATTATAATGTACAGTATGAAAAATTGATAGGCCTATTCATTTTGAGATTTGTAAAAGATTACTTTTAACAGTGTCATTCAATTATTAGTGTTTTGAAGGAATAGTTCACCCAAAAATGGAAATTCTGTCATCATTTACTCACCCTCAAGTTGTTCCAAACCTGTATGAATTTCTTTCTTCTGCTGAACACAAATGTAGATATTTTGAAGAATATGAGTAACCAGACAGTTGATGAGCCCCATTGACCTCCATAGTATGGGTCAAAATACTATGGAAGTCGATGAGGCCCATCAACTGTCTGGTTCCATCCTTAAAAATGTCTTCTTTTGTGTTCAGCAGAAGAAAGAAATCCATACAGTTGTGGAACACACTTGAGGGTGAGTTAATGACAGAATGTTCATTGTTGGGTGAACTATCCCTTCAAAAATTAACTTTAAGTGATCATTAGATGATGGCACTTTTTTTTTTTATCTGATACTGGATAAAACAGATGAATAAAAATAAATCTAATATGAAGATATCGCATATAATACCTATATGTTGTGCATCCCACTTGGTATCAACCACCAATAACCCTGCCAGTTAGCAACCACCTTGAAACTCCAAAGAAATGCACTAGCAACCACCTAGATGTGCTAAAAACCACTGAGAACACTAACAACTGCATAGCAACACCCAGGAAACCATGGTGTTGTGAGGGCAAGTAGTGTTGAATGTTATTAGTATAGTGACACTATCTTTTTCTTCAGAAAATGTAAAAATTTCATGTCAGTTATTATTTAGCAATTTAATGGCAACTCTAGATTTGACTTCTGGTATTTTATTTCTCGCTGTCTTCCATTCTCATTTCACAACCTTGCCATCTGTGCCTTCTGCCCTTCTTTTGTTGTTGTTCTTTGTTTTTAATCTCTGGCCTTAGTGGGTCAGTGCTAAACGTTATGTAACAGACGGTGATCCATACAAAAAGGTCACCAAATAGCATACACGCTCTTAAACATGAAGCCTGGACACACTGCCTAAGGGTTATATAGGGTAGAATTGAATGTTTTGTGTGTGTGCACCTCGGGTTGGGAGGCGTGTTATTGTGTCTTATAAAAATAATTTTCTTGTTTCAAAGGACTGGCCAAACATAAGATGTGAAAGAATAGCAAAGAGGAGGAATGAAGTGCAGATAAAGGAGTGGAATGATGAAAGGATTTTGGAAAGAATGAAAAAGCTGCAGCAGCAAAGCTTAATATCATCACCCTGCTCACCCAGCTTTCGTCCTTATAACAACTCACAAGCACATTGTCCCGGTAAGAGATATAGACCATAATATGAGCAGGCATCTGTGTGAGAGCTCAGTCTTTCTCTGTTGAACTGCAGCTCTGTTATCGCATTGGCGTCTAAGATTCGTGTTCTCCTCATTGCTGTTCCTGAAAGCCTGCAGTCTGAATCATGCCTATACACTCTCAGCTGAAACTGCGTCACTTCTCACATTTGCACGGACGTCACAAACACCAGTCGCCCTTCAGGTGCAATGACAGTCCAATCACAGACACGCCTGCACAATTACACTGTGTTCACTGAGTAATAAACTGACAAAACAGCAGCGTCAGCACTGCGTGACACTACACTGGCACACATACTTTATGATAATGTTGGCAGGAGACTGCAGAATGGTTTTCAGAATATGACTCTTTCATTTGAGGCCATTTAGAAGATGCTGATTCAAGGTCTTGTGAAGCAATTATTTTTTGAGTCCTCCAGTATATTAGCTTACTATTTTCTTACTTACTTTCTTCTGCAGAAAACAAAAGAAGATACTTTGAAGAATGTTGGTAACCAAAAAATTTGTAATTTTGTATAAAAAAACATTTCTCAGAATAGCTTTTTTATGTTCCAGAAGAAAGTCAGATTTGGAGTGTAATGAAGGTGAAGGTGAGACAACCTTTTCAAAAATCAGTCAGAATGATTTTTTAAAAGTTTGAATATGTATATCATACATATGTACATACACAATACATATTTGTTTATAAATAAATATTAGATATTAAATGACAGTAAAAACTATCTATCTATCTATCTATCTATCTATCTATCAATCTATCAATCTATCTATCTATCTATGTGTAAAAGAAAGGACACCCTTTAGAAATTTATGGTTTTATGCATCGGAACATAATAAAAATCATCTAGTCTTTAGCAGGTTTAAAAAAATTAGGTAAATACAACCTCAGATGAACAACATATGACATATCACACTGTGTCATTATTTATTTAACAAAAATAAAGCCAAAATGGAAAAGTGATGGGTGACAAACTAAGGACACCCTATGATTCAGTTGCTTGTAGAGCCACTTTTAGTAACAATAACTTGAAGTATCTTTCTGGAGGAATTTTGGCCCGCTCTTCTTTACAACGTTGCTTCAGTTCGTTGAGGTTTGCTTTTAAGATCCCGCCACAGCATTTCAGTTGGGTTGAGGTCTGGACTTTAACTGGGCCAGTGCAACACCTTGATTCTTTTTCAGCCATTCTGTTGTAGATTTGCTGGTATTCTTGGGATCATTGTCCTGTTGACTTTAAAATACTTCGGTATACAGAGGAGTTCATGGTCGACTCAATGACTGCAAGGTGGCCAGGTATTGTGGCTACAAAACAAGCGAAAATCATCACCCCTCCACCAAAAAAGAACATGGCAGCACGGGGCATTTGTGTTGGGTTTGGTTTTCACCTATCTTGGCTCTGTGCCAAACATCTCCACTTTGGTCTCGTTTGTCCAAAGGACTTTGTTCCAGAAGTCTTATGGTTTGTTCAGATGCAACTTTGCAAACCTAAGCCGTGCTGCCATGTTCTTTTTAGAGAGAAAAGGTTTTCTCCTGGCAACCCTTCCAAACATACCGAACTTGTCCCGTCTTTTTGTAGTTGTACTGTCATGAACTTTAACATTTAACTGAGGTATATTTCTTGGGTGTTTTGCGATTTCTCTGAGCATTGCACGGTCTGACCTTGGGGTGAATTTGCTGGGATGTCCACTTCTAGCAAACTTTTATAGAGGTGCTCACACTTGCTGATGATCAATTAATCAAATACATTTGATTAGCAGTGCCTGACTGCTACTTACCCTCTTAATTCCTATGGAAACAGTAAGGGTGTCCTTAGTTTGTCACCCATGACTTTTCCATTTTGGCCTAGCTTTTGTTAAATAAATAATGACATGGTGTAATATGTCATGTGTTGCTGTTCATCTGAGGTTGTATTTACCTAATTTTAGGACCTGCCAAGGACCAGATGTTTTTTTTTATTATGTCCTGATACCTAAAACTATAGAATTCAATAGGGTGTCCTTTCTTTTTCACATGACTGTATGTCTATTTAGATATATATCTATATAATGTATGTACTGTAGGTGTGTGTATATTTTTATGTATGTGAGCATATTTTGAATCATTCACTCATTCAAACCTACTTTGACCTCTAAACATTCTTACACTCTGACTGATGCTGACAGAGTCGTGACTCTTAGTTCTATACCAAATGTAGCCAACAGAGACCTTGTGGAACTTGAGGAGAATCTAGATGCTCCGCTGATAACATTTTGAATAGAATGACCAGTAAAGCTTGCAAGTGAATTTAAAATGTAAGCATCTAATTTATATAACAAATGAACAGCTTAGTTGTTTCTGCATATTAAACTGACATAGGAGACTTTCATCTCAACAAAAACACCAAGCATCTGATTTCACATTAGGGGCAGATGGGGTCAGATTTTATGTGCTCTACGTTATTGTTGTGTCATGCTTGTGTGAGTCTGCTTTGAATAAACATGTTATGATATAAAGGAGGACTGTGTATGAAACGAAACGACAGTAAATACGGGCAAACGGTTACGTGTTGTCTGTGTGAAACGTGCCTCTTGTTCTATTGACAATGCAGGTGTTGAAGTTAGTGTATGTTTGTGTGTGCCTCTGTGTTAGCCGGTATTTTTCCACTCCTGTGTCCTCTTTGTGTCCTGAGCTCTTTTATCAGGTAACCGATCACATAGATTGCTGCTTTCTGCTTGGAAAATTCCATGCTGCATCCTTGAAGAGGAGAGAGAGCAGTAGGCAGGGAGAGTGAAAATGAGATGTGATGGAGAGAGTGTTCGAGAAAAAGTGTGAGAAGGACAGGAGGAGTGTAATGAGATGAGATTAGATCATGCTTTGGTGTGAAGAGGACCATATCGACCCGTATATCTAATCTAATGCACATAATGTGAATGGAAAGCTCTGGAAACAAGAGCAACCACACACAGAATGAATGTCACAGGGAAAGTGTCTCTTCAAACCATTCGTTAGCAGAGCTTTAAATTGCCTTAAAAGCATTTTCCCCTTTGCTGTAGGCCTACAGAACAGTGTTCCCACAGGCATGGGAGGCCTGGAAATATCAGGGAATGGATTTAGAATGGATTTTTTTCCCCCATAGAAAAGTCAGAAAAATCTTGTGGGATTGTATTCTATCTCTATAAAATGATGATGAAAATCCTTACTCCGTAATCATGAATTACTGGAAAAGTTGCTTGTTGTATGAAAATGTTACTCAGGGTTTTTTTTAACCTATGATAATTTTTGCAAATTAAAGATTTAAATTAAAATTAAACATTTTTCATTTTTTACATTTGTTATCTGCCTTCCTCTTGTATGTTGTTACAATAGTCCAATTAGATCGAATGTAAATAGGTTACCTAAAGAAGTTAAAAGATTCATTTTCAAGTTTCCCTTTATCTTTATAACTTGACCCTTGTCAAATTTCTTGTCAAATTCTGCAGAATCTCTTCACATTGCTTAACAGCTTTTTAGTTCATTTGCAGTGTGCTGCTTTGCCAGAGCAGCCAAAGATGATTTGTTAAACATCCATGTAGTAACAGCCAAACCAATAAAAAACATTTTAAGGTTGATTAAGAATATATTTATGAGGTTCTGGTCCCCCATAGATTCTCATCTGTTCCTACAGCATTCTCAGTAAAAATCTGTTGAAACATTTTGGCCCACTGTTGGCTTTTGTAACTTTGATTGGTAGTCTGAGTAATCTATATCTGTGCCAGGTTGAACACCATGTTTGCTCTTTGATTTACTGTCCAAAGATTAGATCCAGGCTTTTTTTTCTCACCCCATAAAATCAACTAGGTGAATCTATTTAACTAATCATTAAATAGCAAAGATAGTTTTGAATTTAAATTCACAATTATTGCACTCAGTATGCTTCAGTGTATTTTTGTTCTTGATCATTTTGTTGATAAAAATGTAGTTGATGTTTATTTTACCATGTAATATTGAAAAAATTGGTTGGCATTACAAATTCTGAATCAGATGTTTTCGATTTTACCACCAATTAATGGAGGATTATTTTTGTTGGATTAGTGGCAATTTTGAGCCTATATCTGTGTCTGCGTGGCTGATTAAATTGTACCTCCCCACGTGTAAGTCCATATACTAGGAAAATATCAGTCTATTATGTGAATTTTTAGTAAATATTGTGTAAAATTAATGCATTTAATTTCAGCACTTTTGCAAAAGTCTCATAATGGAAATGCATTATGTATAAGCCAGTGGGCCAGTGGGCAACATGCTATCTAGATATTGGAACTAATATCAAAAACCAATTTCAGTGACCATTTGACAGTTTGGTCATTGGAGATGTCATTTATTGTATAGCAGTGGATGTTTTTGCAGAGAGGGAACAAAATTGTACATGTTAAGGAGATGGATGTGTTTGGCCCCGAAGAGAGAGGTAGTCAGAGGATGGAGAGAGGCGGATGAGAGAAAAGCAGATAGATTGAGTACATCATAAGAGGATAGAGGGGAACTGCTACTTTTTGTACCAGAAGTAAATGTGTGTGTGGTCTCTGCAGAAACACGTGCTGCTCTGCTCACATGCAGCAGTGATTACAAAAATTCTGCAGTACCCCTCTAATATCAATCTTGATTCACTCATCCCTCTGGTACCAACCCATATCAAACTGTATTCTTGAAGAGACACTGAGAGCCTGCAGGACTGTAATTTTCTGTGCCGTTTTATCAGCATTTCTCCAGAGAATTTTTCTAATGAGCCATCACACAGGGACAGAGCGCTGTTGTCAGTCACGTTTGGAGCACTCGTGTGGTTTGTTCATACAAAGATCAGTTTTGAAAGAGATTGACATTCTATCTCATTCTATAAGCGAAGAGGACTCAAAACCGAATTTTGAGAGTGACTTTGATTGATGTGTGCTGTATGAATGGAACCACAGTCAATAACTAGTTATCTGTCGTGTCATCAACATGCGTAAAAGATGAGGCGCATGCTTCATGGGTATTTTTTGCTGCCAATCACTAATGTCTGATTGTTAATTGTTTGGGTGGCGGACAAAAAAATGGACGGAAATATAGAGTTTTTGGTTGGAAGCAGCTGGAGCTGTCCTGAAATAGAATGAATAAAAATTAAATCCTAATAGGTTTTATCAGAACTGGGTCATTTACCAGTGTGCAACTGCACCTCCACTTGCTACAAAAAGCTACAATCCCTAAGTTTGGCCTCCCTATCGCCATCTGTGGTTGAAACACAAAATTGTAGAGTTAGTATGGAAACTTGAAATTTCCTGTCAAATCTGACAGGCTTACTGTCGTGAATTGGAGTAAGAAAGAGTGCTGACATTTTTTTTACAATGTTGCTCAATGGATTTTTGTTCATTTTACCAAAAATGTTTGTACTGCAGCTATGTTAACTATGTTTACCAGGCATTTTTGTTAATTGTTTTTGACTTAATTTTTGCATTAAATTTAACTTAAACATTATGACAAAAATTACTAGGGCTGTCAAGAAATTAAAAATTTTTATGTAATTAATTACACAATTTAGCGATGAATTAATCTAATTAATCGCAAATTAATTGCACATCAAAATGATCCCCAAAAGATCATTTAAAGTCATTATTGTGTTAAATGAGAAAAGCATCAAATAGACATTACAAAAAGTAGCTTTAGAAAGAAATGTTTTATTTGATTCAGCATATAATTTATTACATAAACTTTTAGGCCACAACAACCATGAAGCCAGGAGTAAATTATGACAGAATTTTTGCTTTGGGTGAACTATACCTTTAATGGGTTTTTTATTAATATGCAAATATGAAATTATTTTTTAAATGAAAAAAAAAAAAACTCTAAATAAGAAACTAAAACTGCGAGTAGATGGTGATAAATGTCTTAATGAGTAAGTCCTTGAGTCATTCATTTATTCGATTCATTCAAACAGCTGATTCATTCGGGAATGAAGTAAATGGCTCTCTTTATGAATGGGCCATTGAATTATTGGTTCACCCGATTGATTCGTTCAAAATGCGGATTCATTCAGAACCCATACTCTGAATTTGTCTTCTGCATTTAACCCATCCAAGTTAGTGCACACACATTAGGAGTAGTGAACACACACACACTTGAAAACCGTGGATACACACCCGGAACAGCCATTTACTGCAGCGCCTGGGGAGTGATTTGGGGTTAGGTGTTTTGCTCAAGGGCAGCTCAGTATTGACGGTGGAAGAGAGCACTGTTCATTCACTCCCCCACCTACATTTTCCTACCGGTATTGAGAATCAAACCCAAGTCTAACTCTCTAAACATTAGGCCACAACAGCCTAATGGAATAAAGAGTGTATTATAAAGAGTGTATCTACTTTTAACTAATTTTAGGAGGATTTAAAAAACTGTACTTTTCATTTTGTTGATGTGATCTGGCACGTTGCAGCTTTTGCCCAATCAGAGTATCTGAGAGAAACTTCATATCCTTCATTCCTAGCCTCCAGTGACCCACATAAGAGCCCGGCAGACCTACATTACACTCATTTAACAAAGTGGCCAATTTGTGGAGCAGAGAGACTGGCATAGTGGTAGATATTAGAACACTGTGAAACACACACATAAAGACACACAACCTGGCAATTACTTTAAAACAGCTGCACACACAAAACTGTAGTGCTCTGCACATACAGCCGGTACTCCCCCCTCACACTGCCATGGATGCTGTTAATTAGAAAATGAAATTGATCAACCCATCACAGCACTTGTGCATATTTTTACACTGTCCCAGTACATCACAGTTGTTTGGGTGGATGTGGGTGTCCATGTGCACGAGAAACACATGCCAAAGGCAGCAACTGTACTGAAAAATAGTTCATCATTGCTGTCTTCTCTTTTTCTATACACAGCAAGATAAGGAATTATAAAGTGATAGAGAGACAGAAATTGGTAACACTTTACATTAAGATTCCACTTGTTAACTCTTATTTAAGTACACAGGTTAACATGAAATATCAATAAAAAATGCTTTTAAAGCATTTGTTAATCTTAGGTAATGTTAATTTCAACATTTACTACATTATTAAAAATAAAAGTTGTATCTGTTAATATTATATATGGACCTAAGCTAACATGAACTAACGATGAACAGCTGTATTTTTATTAACTTGCAAATTAATAAGAACTGTAGCAAATGTATTGTTAAGTTTTAGTCAATGTTAATGCATTAACTACCCTTAACTAATGGGAATTTATTGTAAAGTGTTACTCAGAAATTAAATGAAAGTGAGAGAGAATGTAAGTGAGGGCAGACTAGACATCCAACCGTGAGACTGGACACTTCTAGAAATGTCTGCAGATACTATTACACACAGTCTTACTCACATGTTTTTGTCTTTCACTTATTACCAGCAACTGCAGAGACTCTACAGTGTCTCACACAGTGCCTTCCATATTTACTAACGTGTGTCAGAAATTAGGGAGAAATTGTAATGCTTAAAATGATGGCTATAGTCCCACCTTACAATTAAAAGAACCAATTGTGTGTCTGCTTACTGTAGAATGTGCATGTGCATTAGCTGGCCCTGCCATAATTTTATCTTAATTATAACCGTTATTATTTTAAATATGTTACATAGATTTCTGTTTTTCCACTAGATCTATTTACTTGATTTTACATGTACGTAAATAGATGTTATTTTGTGGCATAATGTTATGGGCCACATTTACACCTGTATTTAGGACTGTCCACAAACAGATGTTAATTATGTCAACTGAGTCAATAATAATGGCGAAATCGATGGTTACAGTTTTTGTATTTGCTTTTTTTTCCTGTTATGCTGTTATTTCCTGTTATGTCCTGTTATTTTACAGTTTATGTAAGCATTTTTATGTATTCTTTGGTGGGCTTCTTATGTACTCACTGATTATTTATTTCTGTTTTCTGGCATTAGTCCCTTTGTAAACATGTTTTCTTTATTTTACCATGTTTGTATGCAACTCGGTTGCACATAAGGTACTTTTCATAAACACTTGTCTTCATGATAAATTTATTCAAGCATACATGTATAATTAATAGTAAATAAACTCCTAGTGTATTTTTATAACTAACTAACAAACTGTGAACTTCGGATAACTTTCCTGAGTTAAATGCAACATTAAGTGACACATTGTTCACAAGCTGATTTGTTAAAACACTGATTAAGCGATTACATGAGACATAGTTTGTTTTGGTAAGTTGTACTATATCTTTCAACATACCTTCTGATGTTCATTCATGTTTTTTTGTGCTGTAACTTGTATTAAAGTGGAAGAGATCACGTCACATTTAAGAGAATCAAAATGCCATTTATTGTTTGAATTTCATGATAAAATGGACAGAATTTGAAAGCTGAGACTTTGTTTTTTATCACAAATAACAAAGCACAAAGCTCTTTGATTATTGAATGGGGGATACAAATTTCCTAGTTTGTAGTTATTGTTGCTGCAATATAACTGTAACTGTTAAAAAATAAAAACAATTTATTTCTTTATTTTTAAACCAGGTATAAAATAACTGTTTGGCAGAAACATAAGTTCATAAGCTTACTGTGGCTCTGGTGTTTTAGCTGCAAGCTTGTAGTTTTCTTGGACATGTTGATGAACACAATTCATCATTTGGTGGCCAAAAGGATGTCTGATAGTTTGTATGTGAGAGACAGTGGAGGTGGAAAGTCCAAAAAACCAAGAAGGGGTGAGAGATATATTTACTGAGCGAGCTGTAAAGCTGTGGGGTGACTGAAGTTTACTGAAGTTATTTTTGGCTCCCTATTTACCATCTGAGCACCCGTTTGAAGGGCTTGTGTGTGTGCTCACGCCTGAGCATGTGTTTGCTGAGTCATCATCCCTGCTTTCTCCTTGACATTACTGCTGTGATTGGGTGGTTCTGAGTAGTGGAATCAGTAGAATGTAATGGAAATGGCATGTGCTAAGAAAACTTCTGGCTCAAATGGTCTGAAAACTTATGTTGGGTGTCAGAGGCTCTCAGCTTTCCTAATAGTCTATCTTTAAAACTATTATTTCCTTAAAATCATTGCTATGTGATTTAAACTGGGGTTTTCAAACTTTTTGGAGCCAGGAACCTCTTACACAGGAGAAAATTTTCCAAGGACCCCGTCAAAATTAAACCCAAAGTTGTTGTGGGTGGCAGTAACGAACATTATATATATATATATATATATATATATATATATATATATATATACACACCCATTGTATATGAACTTTTTAATAGTACAGCACAATTATATTATTTACTGTATTTTCTGGAAAATAAGTCACACCAGGTCAAACTTGTACGGAAGCCCTAAACGGCCATGGATTATTATTTTTTTCTATCTTGTTTTCTCGTGATCACGACTTAATTTTCTCATGATCTCGAGATAACAAAAGTTGTTTTCTCGTGATCACGAGATAATAAAAGTTGTTTTGTCGTGATCACAACTTAATTTTCTCATGATCTCGAGATAACAAAAGTTGTTTTCTCGTGATCACGACTTAATTTTCTCATGATCTCGAGATAACAAAAGTTGTTTTCTCGTCATCTCGACATAAAAGTTATTTTTACAGTGATTGATTCTGAAACACACTGTACCCGGATTCTACTGTTGCTATAGTAACGAACACAACTTTCACGCGCATCTGATTGACGGATAAATCATGCGCACTTATATCTTGTGGATATTTCAGCAAAATGTTTACTTCACTTAATAATAAAGTTTACAATAAATAAATACAGGCTAATCAATCACTGTTCAATAAATGTACGCTAAACATTTTATTTGTGTAATTAACATGTTCAATGATCAACAGAGCATTCAACATCTCAAGCGCAGCCAGAGTGCCTTCAGAAAGATGCCAGATTATTCTATAATTCTAAAAATAATTAGATTAAATATTTATTTTCCTCATTCGTTTGAAATAAAATTATATTACATAATGTGTTTGTTATTTTTATTCGTCATGTAGGATAGGCTGTGATATCATTAAACTGTCTTCCTCCAGCTTCTATTAAAAAGAGGTGCAATAGGCCTACTCCAGTTGATATAGGCTAAAACAATCTTGGGATGCTGTTTGAGAAGAGTGTTTGTGTTGTTTCCAACAAAGAAATGTAGAAAATACAATAGGTTACACACTATCACTGAATTAAATGACATAGGCTATAAATCATATTTCTTATCAATATACATTGAGTGAGGTAAACGAACACTGAAACTGCGATGATTAAAATGGCGTCTTAAAGATACACAATAAGGTGCAAACAGAATACTATACATTGACATCAAAATTAGTTTTAATAAGCAATAACTTTAGTATCACACCGAACTATTGTGGTCGTGAAACTGTGGTGAGTCATGCACTAGTCAGAACTATAACAGATAAGCCTACACTTTCAAGCAAAATAATCATATTCAAGCATTTAACAGTTAAGTTAATTACTTAACGCACACAATACTGCACAAAATAAAGCGATCACGAAGACTCTCTCTGTCCGAAACTCGTACAATCTGGGCCAATATGAACTAATACAGTAAAGCGGATATTTACCGCACATCATCAGTTAAATTTGGTAATGTACTGACACCTGTTGGCACATTTGTGTAATTTAGAGCAGAGATTAAGTCGTGATCACGAGAAAACAACTTTTGTTATCTCGAGATCACGAGAAAATTAAGTCGTGATCACGATAAAACAAGATAGAAAAAAATAATAATCCATGGCCGTTTAGGGCTTCCGTAAACTTGTGTTGTTGAGAGAGAAAAAAAAAAGATAAGTCGCATTGATGTGTAAGTCACGTTTTATTATTACATTCAGAAATAATGTAAAATGCTGGCAAATAAAACAAAACATTAATAAACACTATTATGTATTTTACTTCACCTCACTCCAAATCCCTTAAATTTAATTATAGTATTCAGAACGGAGTAAAAATGAAATACTATAACGATACAAACTTTATTTGACGTGCCAAGTTACTTTGAAAAGGCAGTGCAAATGTAGATTTGAATCTTCTGCTGTGATTTTGACAAAGGTTAAATATAGTTTTTAAATAGAATTTGTATTAACTAGTGTATGATCAATAAACTCTGTAACAAATGTATTGCTCATAATGTTATTTAATGCATTAACTAAAGTTAACCAATGTGACCTTATTGTAAAGTGCTACAATTTTACTTTATTGTTTATCAATTTTTAAAAAAAGTCTTTTCAACCCCAGACTTTTGAACGGTAGTGTACAATGTTTCAGACAGCTTTTATCCTGTGCGTTTGTTTGTGACATGCAAAGTTTGATGAATTGGCTTATTTTGGAACTATTTTTTTGGAAGAGGAAAAAAAAATACATTAACTAAGTGGCCAAATGTTGTCTAAAACATAAGTTACGCAATATTAAACTTTTGTAGAACTGCAGCTGAATCACATCCGTGCTGATATTCAATACAACAGCACAAGTGTGAATATAATATTGCTTGAAGGTACACTGTGTAACTTTTGGCCCTCTAGCGGCTGTTAAACAAAACTGCAGACATTTTGCAGAAGAACATTGTTTTGGCTGTGCTTCAGCTCTGCGTGACTATGCGGATGAACATAACCCTTCACAATAGATAATGCTTTACAGTGAACTCCCTTAGAGAGCTACATACAGTATGGCAATTTGTCTGTTCAGTAAAATACCATACTCACCTGTTGAGTAATAAAAATTGCATCTTCAAAAAGTCAAGCCAATGTTGATTCTTGTTTTATTACGAGTTTTGTTACATTCTCTTTTTGCAAGCAGACTCTCCTCTGTTCTGCAATTTTTAAAAAAAATGGGTGATTCCCTCAAGGTTTGAGATTTAGCGTGCTCCATGTCAACCTTTTTCACTCGTTATGACAACTAAACTATGCCACTCCCACACCACACATGCATCTAAGTAGCCAGAACATCTTTTCTCTGTTTGCGAATATAAAGAGACACGCACAGGTGAGTTATATATGTAAGCAATTTTTCCACAAAAAACATCCCGATAGCTCTAAAATATAAACTCTTAGAAAAGGCTTGTCATAGTGAATCAGGATAAGACAAAAACACATTTTAGAATAAGGATTGATGGTGTATTGATGTATTGATGAATTTTGTTAATTTTCAACAAAAAAATCTGCATTTTAGTATCCATACCTGAAAGATACCTGCTGGTTATACAAAAGTTATATATGATGTGTATGATATGTATGATGAAAGATGTTCCTTTCAATCGAATACAATCAACAAAGCCCATAATAAGAGTGTTGTCTCCTGTTTTCTTAAGCTCCTCATTGGTAGAGTAGATGTGATTAGTCACAGAGCTTTGTTGTACTTGCTGCTCATTCATAAGTTACAATGTATGGCAACTGTTTGTTTGGATCATGAGATCCTATCGCACACTGTTTCCTCTTACATTGAGGTTGCTACAATTTGTAAACCTTTTGAGATATGAGACTCTTGTGTTCGCTTTGGTTACTTGGAAAGCAGCTCTCTGTAGTTGAAGACTCTCCTGATTTGAACTTTCTTTGGACTGTAAACCAAAGCCCCAGTCAGTCATGCTATCTTTGCTCCAGTGGTCTCAAACCGGACTCTCCAAATATGGCCATGGCTGCTTCTCATATAAATGGCTTCTGGTTCAAAATGTGCTCTATATAGTTTACAACTCATATATGACACTGAGTAATAATATGACGTATAAGTGCAGGTCTTTAAATGTATAGGTTGATCTGAAATGCCAAGAGTGTCAGTGCTGCTAAATGACTCCGCAGCAGTTTGGCTCATGTGGTTTATGACCATGTTAGTGTATTCTGTTTTTCATAAAAAGTTCAAAATGTACTGTATGCATTATACATTTTTTATTTTTATTGGTTGTTTCAAATATGCTGCAAACAAAAATAATAAAGTTATGTCTGCAGCTAAATAATTAAAATAATTATAATCATTATAATGATAAATATAATTATAGGCAAAACTGTTTTGATTATGAAATCCGATGCTCAAGTTGTGTCCCAATTAAAATGTTTAATATTTTTACCTTTTAATTAAAATGTTGAAGATGATGTCTGTTTATCAGCATAAATGTGCAGCTGATTTTGTTTTTTTTTCTTGTAAATGTCTGTTAAGATGGCCTGTATTTGTCCTGCATTTATGTTGTTTGCTGATCTCTGCAAATTTGTGTATGTTTTGAATGTGGCCACTGACCTTTGGCCCAAATGTTTTGTACTCCTGAACCCTTGTGGTTGAATGTGAACAAGAAAACTTGCGTAGCATGGGAACATTCACATAAATAATGTCTTGCTTTTGGCATTCACAGCTGCAAGATAACACAAACATATGTACACACAAAGCCACAAGTGTAGACATGCCTTTATCTTGGGAACTCCTAGAAATCCAGGAACATTATGAACCTCAAACATCTGCTGAAAATATACTCGCTGAACTTGCAGCCAAATAGAGGGTGTCTATGTGCGAGTGTGTGTTTGTAAACTTTGGCTCACTTCGTCATGTTCTCTAGAACTGATATATTGTATTTGACAGTTTTTTTTTTCTTTCTTTCTTTTTTTTTTTTTTTTCTTTTTCCTTTTTCAAGAAAATCTTGCTTGGTTTCTTTATGTAGTTGAATTTGTTCAACACCATTGTGTGCTTCGTTTGTTGTTTGAGTTTGTCTGTTTCATAAATGTATCTCTTTGTTTATTAACTAAACAAACTTGCATATGTTTATATAAGTGCATATGTGTATACATGGCATTTTTGGCATTTAAATGTTATTTTTCTAAATAAAGTTTATAATTCAATTTTTTTCCATGTGGCACCTATGATAATTCTGATGTAAGAGCATGTGCATTAAGCAAAACTATTTGAGTTCTCAAATACAGGGGGGGGAGAAAATGAACAAAAATTTTAAAAATATAAAAAATAAAAAATTGACTTTTTATGTAATATAAAATTGTGATATTTTCTGTTTCTTTTGTGATGTCTAGGATAAATCCCTGTATCATGGGCCATTTACTAAAGGTTAAATCATATTCTGTAACACTTTACTTAAAGTAAAGCCATATGTAAATTATTATAAAAGT